>NC_091441.1:93919568-94245510 GCF_964237555.1 Oryctolagus cuniculus
GTTTTGTGCTGCAGGAGCCGTGGTTGTTACTGTTGCTGTGATGGCAGCAGGAGTAAGAGCAGACTGCCGAGGGCTCAGTGCTAGGCTTGGTGCTCTGCGTTCCGCTAAGTTCATCGCATGCTTCTATACAGCAACTCATGCAGAAAGTGCTACTATTCATCCCATTTTTAAGATGAGGAAAGCAAGGCTTGGCAAGTTAGGTAACTTGTTCCCTTTCATAAGCTATTAAGTAGGGGAGCCAGGAGTCAAACTCATCTATTTGCACTGCAGAGCCAGAATCTTAACCATTGCATCGTATTCCACGGCAAGACTTTTTGTGCTAATATAAATGGGTTTGGCCTCAGCACTCCTGGGACCATAGGAACCATTCTCTAATGTCCTGCTTTTTTGGGGGGTGGAAAGCTATTTCTGTAATACAAAGGATTCCGAGTGTTGATGAAAACCTCTTACAATGGAAGTTGAGAAGTTGTTTGTGTTGGCAGTTCTAACAGGCTTTTTTGAGCTGCTGGTCCGAATGTTCAGCCTCTCTGGAGCAGGAATGTGCAATTCTTCTTTTTGAAGTGAGTTTGAGTGGGCTCAGTGCGTGGGCCTCCATGGAGGCAGTGGCTTTGTAGACTGGAGGAGACAGTCATCGGCTCTGGACGGACTTCAAGAATCATGGACGGCAGAAATGGGGGAAGACCCCAGAGCCATCCATCCTCCTGCCTGCTCACCGCAGTTCCCGGCGGGGAATTCTGGGGAAGCAGCCAAGAGTAAAGATGTATTTCTAGCAGGGGTTTTCTGCTTCTTCCAGGAATCATTTTTGGGACAGTTTTTCATGGCCCCACACAGTGTGATCAGAGAGTCCCAGCCGCATAAAAGCCAAGAAGAAATGAAGGCCTTTGTTGTGATATATGATGATTTTACTTTTAGGAAAAAAACAGCCCAAACAAAACAACTATCCAGAGAAGAGCTGAGCTTCATGGAGGCGCAAGTTCTGCATCTGCCTTGTCTGAGACATGAGCGAGAGCTGGAAGCATGGCCAAGGCTGATTTCAAACCATGGGCCAGTTCCCTTGTGCCAGCAATTACACTGTAGGATGGTTCCTGCCTCATTGTTATGTTACTTCAAAGAGTAGCTATCTTTTTTTAAAAAACTTTTATTTAATATAAATTTCCAAAGTACAACTTTTGGATTATAGCAGCTTTTTTCCCCCTATAACCATCCTCCCACCTGCAACCATCCATCTACAACTCCCTCTCCCATCCCATTGTTCATCAAGGTTCAATTATTTGTATATACAGAAGATCAATTTAGTTTATACTAAATAAAGATTTCTACAGTTTGCACCCACACAGAAACACAAAGTATAAAGTACTGTTTGAAGACTAGTTATACCATTAATTCACACAGTACAACACATGAAGGACAGAGACCCTACATGGGGAGTAAGTGCACAGTGACTCCTGTTGTTGATCTAACAATTGACACTCTTATTGATGACGTCAGTCATCACCCGAGGCTCTTCTCATGAGCTGCCAAGGATATGGAAGCCTCTTGAATTCGCCAACTCTGATCTTATTTAACAAGGCCATAGTCAAAGTGGAAGTTCTCTCCTCCCTTCAGAGAAAGGTACCTCCTTCTCTGATGGCCCGTTCTTTCCACTGGGATCTCACTCACAGAGATCTTTCATTTAGGTCATTTTTGTTTGTTTGTTTACCAGAGTGTCTTGGCTTTCCATGCCTGAAATACTCTCATGGGCTTTTCAGCCAGATCTGAATGCCTTAAGGGCTGATTCTGAGGCCAGAGTGCTGTTTAGGACATCTGCCATTCTACGAGTCTGCTGCGTATTCCACTTCCCATGTTGGATCATTCTCTTCTTTTTAATTCTATCAGTTAGTATTAGCAGACACTAGACTTGTTTATGTGATCCTTTTGACACTTAATCCTATCATTAAGATCAATTGTGAACTGAAACTTATCACTTTGACTAGTGAGATGGCATTGGTACATGCCACCTTGGTGGGATTGAATTGGAATCCCCTGGAATGTTTCTAACTCTACCATTAGGTGTGAGTCCGATTGAGCATGTGCCGAACTGAAGAGTAGCTATCTTGACACTGACATACAGGGTCTTCCTGCCATATAGCCTGGGTGATTGTTTGTCTTTAAATATTTAAACTTTAAAGCATTAATGACCTTGTCCGTATGCCTAACATAGCTTTCCTTAACCTCTCCACAGTTTAAATGTTATTTATAGGTTACTTTTTAAAAATCATAAAATCAACTAAGGTTTGTAAAATTTAAAACAGACATATGTGGGGCTGGTGCTGTGGTGTAGTAGGTTAAGCAGTTGCCTGAGGTGCCAGCATCCCATATGGGTGCTGGTTTGTGTTCCAGCTGCTCCTCTTCTGATGCAGCTCTCTGCTTATGGCCTGAAAAAGCAGTGGAAGATGGCCCAAGTGCTTGGGCCCCTGTATCCACATGGGAGACCTGGAAGAAGCTCCTGGCTCCTGGCTTCAGATTGACCAAACTCTGACTCTTGTGGCCATTTGTGGAATGAACCAACAGATGGAAGATTCTCTCTCTCTCTCTCTCTCTCTCTCTCTCTCTCTCTCTCTGTGTGTGTGTGTGTATGTGTGTGTGTGTGTGTGTGTGTAAATCTACTTCTCAAAAAATAAATCTTTAAAAAAAGCAAAGGCCCCTCCAAGTAGCCTGTATTTTAAACACAATTTGGGAGAAAGATAATTCCATGTGCCTTCATTAAGCAGTTTCCATGGGGCCAGGCTTTGGGCAGAATACGGATGTGCAATATGATTTCTAATCCCCACAACAACCCCGTAAGAAAGGGCATATTAATTTGCCATGGACAGATGCATAAACTGAGGCTTAATGAGGTTATTGATAACCTCCTCAATGTCACTGTGGATTTGTACTCAGCTATTCTCAAAATCTAGGGGCATGTGCATACAGGCACATGTACATACTGCCTTGCATGCCATCATAAAAGCCATTTAAGAATTTATTCTGAAAACACTGGGGAACAGGATTATGTTTTAGAATGATATATCTACTTATTTTCTAATACAACCAAAATTGGACTCATAACCATTTATTTCACCCATCCCCGGCTACTCCATATACTGGGCACTTTGTTTTGCCCTTGATATGACATCCACCTGCTTTTCTAAGGCAGCAGAATCCTGTGGTGCATCCCTAACTGTCTCTAATCCAACAGATTCCATTTCTATCCTTCCCCTCCTCATTCTTACTTCTGCTGTCCCAGTGGCCATTGGGACCATTGCAGAACCTCCAGTGAGTCACAGTGTATCCTGATATACTCTGGATAACATTAGTGAGATGGTGACTGTGCCCAGAAGCCCCTGTGGCCTCCGCCGCCTCCTCCTCCTCCTCCTCTCTTGGGCAGAAGAGCAAACTCTACTGCCTAGCCTAAAAAAAACCCTCACTCAGGCCCTCAGCTATTTTCCTGTTTCTTCTGAAGCCCCAGTGCACAGACAAAGGCCCTCTCTCTCACCTTATTTTCCATTTAGGGTTTCTCTTTGCTGATGGTTTTCCTCGTTTCTGTGCTTGCTAGAGCCTTCCCATTGTTCTACACTGGAGCAGTTTTCTCATTTCATAAATGCCTCATTCCTTCTCTTCCTTGTAAAATTCTTCCTCATCCTTGAAGTTCCAATCCATGTGACACCCTCTGATTCCTCTCAAAAGTATCTCCCTCTTGTGTCCTGGCATTACAGAGCTAAAGTTACTGTAAAAAAGCATTTTGTTATTTTCTAGTTCAATTTTCTCCCTCCTACTGCACTTTAGAATGTCTAATGGTAAAGAGTGTTTCATCTTCTCCTTTGTATCCTCAGCCTGGCTTGTTTTTAGTGCTCCAGAAATATGCCTTGGATAAATGATGAATAGGTGGAAGTACAGTCTCATTGACTAGCAGAGCGAAATCCCAGTGAAAGATGTTTTACACACTGAAAACAAAAACATAGATTAAGATTATTCTAGTAGCAAGGTGGTGACTATTTTTTCTGTTTAAATTTTATTTTGTATTTTTTTTTAAGGCAGAGAAAGAGAGCGTGCAAGTGAGAGCACAGGTGTGCTCCTATATGCCAATTCACTCCCCGGATGCCCACAGTGGCCAAGACTGGGTTAGGTTAATGCCAGGAGCTGGGAAATCAATACAAGTCTCTCACATGGATTGAGGGGTAGGAGTGGGATCCAACTGCTTGATCCATGACCTGCCCTGGCCAGAAGCTGAAATCAGGAACTGGAGCCAGGAATCTAACATAATCAGGCTCTTTGTTGCTGGGCACAAGGATCCTAACCATTAGGTCAAACTCCCACTCTGGTAACAGTTTTTTAATAGACATTTTAATTTAGATCAATATGGAAGAGCGTGGTGATTCCTTGTATGTCATGTGTTAGGGAGGAGGGTTTACTTCTTCTTTACTCCTAATCTTGAATGACTTTGATGAAGAAAGAGAGTGAAGAAGGAGGGTGTGTTTGCCACTGGAAAGGGAAAAGTTAGTTTTGAATCCACTGAGATGAATGTGGGATCCTGGAGCAAAGCTGTTCAACAGACGTGACATTCTCAGAAATGTGTACTTCTGTGCTCTTGCAGAGCGCGACCTTGGGTTTCTGCCTGGAATTTGCTCTTTCAGCTTCACTTTCCCCGCTCCAGCCCTATTCTCCATGCCCAGGTCTATCTTTTCGTGAAAAGAACATCTTGAAAAAGACATATTGTTAAGTATATGGCATTTGTCCATTCTACTTTTAAAAGGGATATGTTTCTGTGCTTGCATATATCAAAAATTTCTGGAAAGACTGACAAAAATCCTTTAATAGTAGGAGTGATAATTGGGAAAGATGGAGGGAGAAGATAGTACAATCTAAATAAACTCTTTTGTACTGTTTGATTTTTTTCTATTTGTAGCATGTATGACTTAATGTATAATAGTCCATAGAATTCATCTTTTAAAGTATATGACTCAAGGATTGTTAGCATATCCATAAGATTGTGCAATCATTACCACCATCCAGTTCTGGAATTAAACTTTCAACAATTCAGATAGAAATTTGCATACCTATTAGCAGTCACTTGTCACTCTTGCATCCATTTTTCCATTTCCCAAATCCTTGGCAAACACCAATATACTTCTTGTGTCCCAGATTTTGAGGATTGAGGGCATCTCATACAAGTAGGAGCACATAATGGTCTTGGTGGCTGGCTTCTTTCATTTTTTTATTCTTTTTTTTTTTTTTTGACAGGCAGAGTTAGACAGTGAGAGAGAGAGAGAGAGAGAGACAGAGAGAAAGGTCTTCCTTTCGTTGGTTCACTCCCCATATGGTCACTATGGCCTGCGTGCTGCGCCGATCCGAAGCCAGGAGCCAGGTGCTTCTCCTGGTCTCCCATGTGGGTGCAGGGCCCAAGCACTTGGGCCATCCTCCACTGCCTTCCCGGGCCACAGCAGAGAGCTGGACTGGAAGAGGAGCAACCAGGACAGAATCCGGCACCCGGACCGGGACTAGAACCCTGGGTGCCGGCGCCGCAGGTGGAGAGTTAGCCAAGTGAGCTGTGGTGCCAGCCGGCTTCTTTCATTTTAACATATGTGCTTGAGTTTCATCCATGTAACATATACTGGCACTGCATTCCTTTTTATTGATAAATAGTACTTCATTGTATGGGAATACTACATTTTCTTTATCAGTTAGTCAACTTTTTGATTATCTTCTGTATTTCACTATTATGAAAAATGATGTTATACACATTCATATGCAAGTTGCTCTTTGAACATGTGAATATGATTTCATTTTTCATGGATGTGTATATGTAGAAGTTAAGTTGCTATGTCATCTTAACTCTGTGTTTAACTTTTTAAGGAATTGCCCAGATGTTTTTCAGTGTTACTGTGCTATTTCACATTTCCACCAACAGCACAGACTAAATTATCCACATTTTCACCAACACTTAGTATAGTCTGTTGCTTTGATCATAGCCATTTGAGATACATGAAGTGGTATCTCAATGTGGTTTTGATTTGCATTTCTCTAATTACTAATGATAAGACTTTTTCAGGTCTTACTGGTCATTGGTGTATCCATCTGAAAAAATGTCTACTCAAATTATTTGCCTAGTTTTAATTTAATTAAAAAGTTAGTGTTGAGTTGTTCTATTAATATGTTCTGGATATTAGACCCTTATTAGTTTTCTGCCTTATTTTTGTATATGGTAGTTAAGTTTATACTTGTATCTCATGTGTTTTATTAATAAATCCCACCCAATACACAATTTTTGTAAACAAGTTTTCATAAGTGATAATTTAAAAATATTATGTTCTAAGTTACAGGGTGGTGAACATCTGGTCTACAAGCCATGGAAGGCCTGCAAGATCCTTTGGTCTGGCTCTGCCAAAGCAACTTCAGGCAGGAATCAAAATTCAGTAAATCTATAGCAGGCTAATTTTTAAGTGGATCACTTTGTATGGCCTGTGACCCTTGGCAAAAAAAAACAAAAAGTTCCCTAGTCTTGCAAGAGGAAGCAAGTAGGTTTGTACTATTATAATTAAATGTGTTGCTTATAAATAAATGACCAGATGACAGTTTTATATTAGCACAGTACCTTTTGAGGATGTGATGAGGTACAACTAGGAATAGGTTAACAAATATCAGGAACTTTTCAAAGTGTGATCTGGACCCCAAACATACATACTCCTACAAACACACATGGTCACTCATATGAAAAGAATTCTTACCCTTGTTTGGTGATGTCTTAGCTACCTTTGAAGTGGACTCTTACCTTGGACACTAGCTTAGCTTTTATGTCTGCTGATGTGTCTGAATTTCAAAATTTGAGCCACTTCCAACCAAATAATTTGCCCATTTAAATGCTCAGGGTATGGCCTCATTTTATAGTGCCATAAAATGAAATTTAAAAAGCCTCTCCAGAGAGCTGTGATGGCCATTTTTTTTTCTTTAGTTGTTAGCCAAGCTAATAAATACACTTAGCAGTTCTGTCATCGTATGTCATATAAAACCAGATCTAATGATCAGACCTAAGAGAGGATCCTGAACCCCTCAGCTTTCTATGTGGCTCTAGCGGGAGAAGCAGTACACCTGATAATTGCACCCTCGGGTTTCTGGAAGCAGGACTTAACCCCCTACCCAACTCCCTCAGAAGGGGTGAATGAGGGGGCACTAGGAAAGGTTGTCTTCGTGCAAATCAAGTGGCTGCTCAGGCAGGTGCAGTGCTAACTACATGGCCCTCTGGTGCTCATTGAAGACACACTTGACAATGATTTAAGACAGTCCCACTGGCCACTTCTTCATGTATATCTATTAGAGATACACACACACACAAATTAGAAAATTCACAGGTTTCAATTTTTTTGTAGCAAATCAGCTTATCTTTTAATTCTACTTTCTGTAAGCCTTTTGAGAACCCCTCATATGTGTGTGTGTGTGTGTGTGTGTGTGTGTAGCCTGTGTCTTTCCATTCCTCCAGATTTTCTGGCTCTACATCGTACCATCTTGGGTTCTCCAGCACATGATCTCTGTTTTCAAAGGTCTCCATTAAAGCTTGGGACCTTTCTCAAATTTTTGACAGCTAGTAATTCATAAAGGAAAAAATGAATTAGCTCCATTTCAGCATAGTTGTAAGGCAAGAGAGTTGTTTGGAAGTGATGGCTGCAGGCTGTTAAGACAGCTACTTAGCTTCCAGGGCTGGCAAGACTAGGATGAAAAGTAATGAGTTAACCTGCTAAGAATTTGGCCATTTTAATCATTCGAGTCTGGGTATACTTTGTCTCCATTTATTCCAAGTGGGGAAACAGTTATCTTGATAAGCAGGGATTTATCTCACCCCCCACCTCTCAGTGGCTGCCTGGGTTCAGAGTAGAATAGACCCCTTTATGTAGCAAGGGGAATGGACAGGCTTTGTATGAGTAAGAAAAAGGAAAAAGCCATTGGTATTTTTTCAGAGTTCTTATCAGCAAAGAGCATTACCGAGAAATCCAATAGGGTAGTGATGACATTCAATTTTATTTGCACCAGGAACGCACAGATGGCTGGAGTTAGCAGCTATTCATTTTTAGCACATATCTCTCATTATTGTTAGTGGGAATTACACAGCCCTATCAAAGAGGGAAATAGAGGAGAGTCTGTAGTATCAAATAAATGTGCATCATTTTTGTGCGAAGGTCACATACTCTGAATAATTCATTTCTGTGATTGTAACTTCCCATAGTTCATTTATTCTTCTTGCTGAATTTGTACATTGTCAAGGTGTTTTTAATGGCCTGCAGAAAAGCATTTCAGAAAACTGCAGAGGTCTGAGACTTAAAATTAGTCATTGCGGCGTGTGGGTTCATATGTGAAGAGCTCAATCGAGATGTGTTTTTTCTTAAAAGTTCCCCTTGATGAATGGCCCAGGAAATGCTTCCAGTTCATAGAGCTTTGCAAATCTGAATCATAAAGTATTCCATTCTCAGCAGTTCGGTCAAGGAGAAACTTGTGATTTTTTTTTTAACTGTCGCGTTTTCAGGTTTTCCCAGGACTCTTCCTTTCATCTGTTTGCTTCAAACAACAATATTAGAAAATGAATACCAGCATTCCTTGGCATTTATCTTGTAAATCCAGAATGTAAAAAAAATTTCTGGCTTTTCTAAAGTATTTGTATTAAAATGTAGTATTAAAAAAGTCAAAAACCTCAACTGGAAATAAAATCAATCAGTTAAGAATATAAGCGACATAGCACTTGAGTTTATTTTGATTCCGAAAGTCATTAAGATTTTGACACATCATTTTTGAATAGCAAATTAGTCGGTTTTATTCTGTTATAAAAACACCACAGAGTGAGTAATTTATAATGAACAGACTTGGCTCTCACACAGTTTGGGAGGCTGGGAAGCCTAAGATCAAGGGACCAGCATCTGGAAAGTGCCCCTTGCTGCTGCATCATCTCATGGCATATGGCAGATGGGCAAGAGAGGGCGAGACAGAGAGCAGGAGGTGGCCAGCCTTTTCCTTTTTCTCAAGATAACGACATGTCCCCAAGAACCATGTACCTCCCATTAGGACCCAGCTCCCACCACTGCCACACTGGGCATCCCACTTCCAATATGAACTTTGGGGAACATTCAAATTAGGGCACATAGGATGTTGATTTCCTCCTGGGCTGGACTATGACTATGTTGGGTTTTGTAAGTGTTTTCAATTTCTTATTTGGGAAAGGAAAAAAAAATCTTCCCTATATCAGATTTATCCTTTGAAGGAAAAATTATAATTTTATAAGCAAGGTGCAAAAGAAAGCATGTAAGATTTGTACTAGCAAAAGGTCCTAATAGTAATCGGAGTCTGCACAGAGTGAGAAATACGAGTTTACAACCCTATTAGCAGAGGAAAACGGCCTTTTTTTTTTTGCAAAAGAATTTTTTCATCTTTATCTTGAATCTTACTTAAATATTTTTCATGTTCATTTTATAATTAATATTGATGATATTTTTCTTGTAAGACTGAAAAAAAACTAAATATGACTTACTGCTGACTGGTTTGGAAAAAGCAGTCTAAACAATATGACTTTAACTTATTTCTCATTTCTAAATTATGCTACAGCTACATTTAATAAAGAGTCATTCATATGCTATAGGAACTTTGTTAGACTTTAGTTATTTCTCAGTCCTTAGCCTCTCACTGGGCAAACGGTTTCCTTGGATTTTTTAAGGGGAATGTTAGAGCCAGCTGATTCCTTTCTGTCTGTGTGTCTGTCTTCACGTGCAATCTGTTTTATGCAGTGGTCAGAACCTTGGCTAAAGGAGAGATCTCCTCACAGGCTCTGCTTATGGTATATGTGTGAAATAAATACAAATATCTATGTGTGGTGTGCTTGTGTTTGTGTGTACTCTGATGTAAGAAAGGGGTACCTACTGAGCTTCTGTGACGAGAAGAGAAGGCACTTCCAACTGATGAGGCTGGAAGTGACATAGCTTTGAAGAAACAGTCTTACAGCTGGGAAATGTGTCTTTTTTTTTTTTTTTTTGGACATTAGGCAAAGCTGGTGTTGTGGTACAGCAGGTTAAGCTGCAATACAAACTTCCCATATCTGAGTTCTGGTTCAAGTCCCAGCCATTTCAATTCTGATCCATCTCCATGCTATTGCACCCAGGAATGCAGTAGAAAATGACCCAAATAATTGGGCCCTGTCACCCATGTTGGGGACAACGATGGAGTTCCTGACTCCTGGCTTTGGCCTGGCCCAGCCCTGGCTATTGTGGCCATTTGGGGAGTGAACCAGTAGATGGAAGATTTTTCTGTCTTCCTGCTTTTCAACTAGCTAAATAACTAACTAAGTAATTTTTAAAAGAAAGTTAATTAGGTAATAGTAAGCCAGTGAGAGCAATCTGGGAATGGCAATATAAGACAAGGAAAATGACATGAGTTTTGGAGTCTAACAAATTGACGTGGAGCCTCAGCTCTGTCTCTTCCTAGCTGAGTCCTCTCTGCAGTTGCACACCTGCTCATCCATGTTTTGTTGGTGCCTAAGGACCTTTCAGTCAGTGGTGGATACATAGCAATTATGGTGTCTACCATACAGCCTCAGTTTGCAGTAGGTGCAAACTGTGTGCAGGTACCCTCTGACATTCACACAATGACAGAAAAACATAACAACACGTTTCTTAGAATGTGCCCCAGCATGAAGAAATGCATGATTATACAATACCTATGTCAGAAGGTTGTCGTGAGGACTAAGTGAGAGGCTGTGTCACTTGCGAATTGCCTAGCCCTGAGAGGTGCTGGTAAAATACTGCTTCTGTAACATACATGCTTGTGAACCTGAGTTGGGGGGTTCCAATGTGGATTTTAAAAAAAGTATTTGTTTTTTTCAAAGATTTATTTATTTATTTGAAAGGCAGAGTTACAGAGAGGTAGAGGCAGAGAGAGAGTTCTTCCATCTGCTGGTTCACTTCCCAGATGGCCACAACAGCCGGAGCTGCACAGATCCGAAGCCAGGAACCAGGAGCTTCTTCTGGTTCTCCCACATGGGTGCAGGGTTCCAAGGACTTGGGCCATCTTCTACTGCTTTCCAAGGCAATAGCAGAGAGCTAGATTGGAAGTGGAGCAGCTGGGACTCAAACCAGTCCTCATATGGGATGTCGGCACTGCAGGCGGCGGCTTTACTCGTAATACCACAGTGCTGGCCCCCATATATTTTCATCTGCTGGAAAGGCAGAGTGAGAGTGAGAGTGAGAGTGAGAGTGAGAGTGAGAGTGAGAGTGAGAGAGAAAGAATGAGAATGAGAATGAGAATGAGAATGAGAATGAGAATGAGAATGAGAATGAGAATGAATGGGAATGGGAATGGGAATGGGAATGGGAATGAGAATGAGAATGAGAATGAGAATGAGAGTATCTTCCATCTACTGGTTTACTCCCCAAATGCCTGCAGCAGCCAGGGCTGGGCCAGGCTGAAGCCAGGAGCCGGGGATTCCATTTGGGTCTCCCACAGTGGCGCAATCCAAGTACTTGGGCCTTCATCCCTGCCTCCCGGTACATTAGTGGGCAGCTGGGTTGGAAGCGCAGAGTAGCTGCTTCTTGATCCAGGCATTCCAGTGTGGGATGTGGGTGTCTTAAGTGATGATTTCACTCTGTAAGTTTCAGAAGTGTTACCATCCAGGTGGAAATTTCTAGAAAGGACATGAAAAACCATGGATGTCCAGGATTTTCTTGTGTCCTGCCAAGCAAGGATCCTGGCAGGATAGTACGGAGAGCTAGGTCCCCTGAGGAAAGAGACTCGGTCAGGAAGAGGGAAGCGTGAGTGGGAAGGTTTCATATTCCTATGGTCAGGAACCTGCATCTGGGCTCTGGGGGAGCCCGGGAAGCTGCGTTCTTGAGAATCTTCATGAAATGCACAGAGATGTGGGCCAGTTCCTGGTTTTCCTTAGGGCATCTGAAACAACAGGAGAGGAGTGGTACACTCAAAGGATGGGCAGACTCAGAGCTTCCCAGGTTTTCCTCTGGGTTGGGAAGTGACTGGAAGTGGTCCTAACCACTGAGGCCTGGTCTGCAGACCCAAAGGTGCAAGAAATGTCATATCTTTGATAGCAGTCTCCATCAGACCCCACACTTAAGGCTGCACAGGCAGAAAAGGCGGAGGCAGACTTATGACCCAGGCACCACCTGCAGAAGCCCTTGGTCACCATATCACATTGCCTCCCATGAGGTCTCGAGTTTTAACTAAGCAGAGATCACTCAGGACTTCCTAAGTACCACCTTCACGGTGCATTGTGAGTTCTGGGCTATGGGACTGAGGGGTTGGGAGCCTTCTTTCTGGTAGCTTTGTCCGAAACCGTCTCTTTCCACAGGTGTCACTGAGCAAAGGTAGGGGTCTGTCCCCCAAAGTGAACCAGCCCAGATGAGAGGAGGACAGAAGCCATTGCCATGCTTGTTTTCCTTATCAGTAAAAGTACTGTAAGGTACTGTTTAAGGTTCTCCTACTGCATACTACATGTTGTCCTTGCGTTATCTCATTTAGTTCTCCTTTGAGTAATATTCTGTTACTGTTAATATCATGTTTCCCAGATAGGGAAACTAATATAGGAGAAATGGATGCATTTTTCTCATGTCCTTCAGGGGCAAAGTGATTGATTTCAGATTTCAATTCATGATGTCAGGCTCCAAACTCACTCTGCCCCACTGTCAGTTTTGGCCTAACTCAGAGACCCGTTTCTTTTCTAAGATTTATTTCATTAATTTGAAGGGTAGAGTGACAAAGATATAGGGAGACACAGTGAGACAGAGATCTCCATCTGCTGGTTCACTCCCCAAATGGCCGCAATGGCCTGGGCAGGCTGAAGCCCAAGCCAAAAGCCCAAAACTCACTTTGGGTCTTATGCAAAGGTGGCAGGCATCCATCCTCAGTAGCTGGAACTCACACTGGGCTCTGATTCGGATGCTGGCATCCCAAGTGTTGCCTTAAGCTGCTGTGCCATAGCACAGGCCCCTCAGAGGCCTGTTTCTAGCAGGAGTCTATTGGTGCTAACGTGGGCCCTCCTGATCCAGCTTGGGCAGTTTGACGGAGCTGCCTTTAAGAAGGAAAGGGAAGGTATTCCTGAGCTTCCCAACAGAATCCAGTTTAGTAGGCTGAAAGTGCTTAAGAGGAGAGGAGGTTTACTACACCCTGCAGGGAAGAATCAGGTTGCTGAACTACAGCAGAGACAGTGACTTGCTTGACTACTGAATCAAAGGAGAAAATTTTAAAGAGTTTCAGTTCATGAAATGTGGGGACTGGCTCAGTGGTACCTGGAGATAACTTCTTATACCTCACGGCATGCCTGGCGTTCCCCCGTGGCTCTGAGGGTCTTGGTGGTATCAGCCCACTGAGTGTGTGATCATCAGCGAACCAGTTTCGTCATACACCCATGGAAGATGTGGGCATGGCTCTTTCTCCACAATGCTGTCTCTATCACTTCTGGCCGGGGCTTTGGTGCCAATGAATCTTAGTTATTTATGGTTATGCATTTAAAAATTAGGGTGCATTTAGTGGATTGTATGGACATTCATTTATTTTGTTAGCTGTACCTCTTTTTTGTACTATAAAATCCAGTTTTGAGATTATAGATAGGATTTCACCAATCCTTGATCAGGAAAAATAAATCTAAGATTGAAACTTGTATCAGGTAAAGTATTCTCAGAAAAATGTTAAATAGAGAGCCACAGGTGGTGCATGGATGAAGCAGTGTTCATAGAGAATGGTTCATGAATAAAGCAGAGACACTAATGACCAAGATTTGGGAAGCCCTGATTAGCAGGCAATATTGTTCTCCAGGCTTTGTACCTCAGAATAATAATTCATTGGACTAATCCTGGGGGGAGAAGGATCTTAGTCAAATAAGTCCAGTAAACACCTCCTACTATGTCCCTTTTTGGAGATTCACTGGCTATTTTTAATTGTATTAAAGGCTCTGGGAAATCCTACAGTGAAATAAACCTGTTTACGTTTTGACTGTGCTCTCAAGGTTTGTTTGATCATAGTGCCTTTCAGTTTCTTGCTTTAGTTTTTATTTTCTATTTATTTTTTGATAAGTTACTAACAAACCCGAGAGACAGCACTGCTAGAACACTGTTTTGAAACCACTGTTAGGAAAATAATGTCATCAAGTGAACTGAAACAGGTGGCATTGCAGGGATGCATTTTGGAAGTGGTTAACTGTGTTCAAGCAGTTGTGTGAGGAAGTGGTTTGTTCTGTCTTTTCAAATAATTGGGGAGGAAGTGGTTTGTAATACCCTCTTTGCCGATAATTCTGCCCATTTGTTATCCTTCGTTGATTTTCATTTCATACACCACCCACTACTGATTCTGTTTTACTCATTCACATCAGGCTAACAGAAGAGATTTGAGTTATGAGAAGAAGAGTGGAAAGAACAGGCATTTATTTTTGCAGTTGTTGTCATGGGGATAGATACATGGGAAAGTGTAAGGATGCATAAATTACCATAACCCCTTGTTGGCTGTAAGTTAGGCCTTCCAGGTACCTTGGGCTGCATGGGTAAAAATGGTTTGGAAGAAGTTTGGGGCAATGGAAAAAATAAGTCTGTTAGGTAGATATGGTGCTAAATAGCTCCTAGGAACTTTTACAAATTAACAATAAAAAGTTAATTATATGTTAAGAAAAAACTAGCATAAAGAGAAAGTTCAAGAAGATAGTTAACATATAATGTCCAAATCTAGGCTGTGCAGTGTGGTAGCCATTAGCCACATGTAACTATTTAAATTTAAATTAAGTAAAATTGAATGCTTGAAAATCAGTTCCACTGTTGCACTAGCTGCATTTCAGGTATTCAGTAGCCACATGTGACTAGTGGCTACCACGTTATGACAGCGTAGAAGTAGAACATTTCCGTGATTGCATACGGTTCTATTGGATACTACATTTGAGAGACAGGATTTGATATGGCCCCATGATCTCTGCCCCCTGTTTTTCATACCCTGGTATAATCTCCTGTACTTGGGTGTGGGGCAGGACCTGTAACTTGCATCTAACTGATTCCAACCGATTAACATATATAGCATACATGATGGATGCCACTTCCTTGGGTGTGGTATGTTATTTGACAGAGCTGGTGGGATACCACTCACATGATTATGTTACACTGTATAAGATTCCAAAGGTCAGTGTTGTAGCACAGAAGATTAAGCTACCTCTTGGAATACCTGCATTCTATATTGGAATGACAATTTAAATATGTGTGTGTGTGTGTATGTGTATAAATTTAAAAAGAGTTAGGGGTCAGCAGCACTGGTATCCCATGTGGGCACTGGTTCAAGACCTGACTGCTCTACTTATGATACAGCTCCCTGCTAATGTGCCTGGGAAGGCAGCAGAGAATGACCCAAAGTGCTTGGGCCCCTGCACCCACATCGGAGACCTGGAAGAAGCTCCTTGTTCCTGGCTTTGGCCTGGCACATCCTTGGCCATTGTGGCCATTTAGGGAGAGAACCAGCAGATGAAAGATCCCTTTCTCCCTCCCTGCCTCTCTGTCTCTCTCTGTAACTCTGCCTTTGAAATAAATAAAAATAAAAAATTAAAAGTTTCAGAGAAAGGAAGAGATAGATAGATCTACCAATCGATCTTCCACGTGCTGGTTCAACCCACAGATGGCCACAATGGTCAGTTCTGGGCCAGCCATCCTACACTACTTTTCCCAGGCCATTAGCAGTGAGCTGGGTTCTAAGTAGAACAGTCAGGATGTGAACCTATGCCTATATGGATTGCTGGCATCACAGGTGGTGGCTTAAGCTGCTGTGTTGCAAAGCTGGCTCCTGGAATGCCAGTTTGAGTCCTGGCAGCTTTGCTTCCCATCTTGCTTCCTGCTAATACTCTCAGGAAGCAGCAGAAAGTGGCTCAACTGCTTGAGTTCCTGCCAGCCAGTCAGGAGACCCATAAGTAGTTCATGGCTCCTGACTTTTTCCTGGCCCAGCCCTGGCTGTTGTGATCATTTGGGAAATGAACCAGTGGATGTAAGATTCTCTCTCTCTCTCTCTCCCTCTCTCTCTCTGTCTCTCTGTCTCTCTGTCTCTCTTTCTCTGTCTCTCTCTCTCTGTGTCTGTCCTCTATCATTCTGCAAAATTAATAAATCCTTAAAAATGAAGATTCCTTCTTACTCTAGAGAGAGAGATTCTTCTGCTATCCTCAGAGAATCAATCAGATCAAAGAATTGTGTTGTGAAGTGCCCAGATAGAAGGTTACGTGCCAAGGAACTCAGGGAGGACCCAAGGACTTGAGGGCAGCCTCCTGCCTCCAGCCTGCAGCCAAGAGCCAACAAAAATCTGGGCACCTCAGCAATTCAGCTGCAAGGAAAGGAATCCTGCCAACAACCTGACTGGGCTTGGAAGTACACTCTCCCACAGTTAAGCCCACAGATGAGAAATTCATTGAGGCTGACACTTGGTTTCAGCCTAGCAAGGCCATGAGCAGAGGGACTGATGAGGCTGTGCCTGGACTTCTGACCCACAGAAGCTGTGAAATAATACATGAGAGTAGCTTTAGGTGGCTAAGTGTGTGGTAATTTGTTAGGCAGCAATAGAAATAGAAGTCAGCCCTGGTCCAAATTATCTCTGGGATGTTCTGATAAGCCACATCTCAGATGGACAAGATCCTAAATAACTTGCTTTATCAGCATGGTGCTCTGCCTACCTCAAAAAAAAAAAAAAAAAAAAAAAAAAAAAGATTGTGACTTACAAGAAGGAATACTGAGACCTGGTTAGTGTGTTTTGGTCACTTTTATGACAAAGAACTCACAGAAGACAACAGTCTTCAACACTGAAGAAACAGTCATTCAAATCCTGCATCCCCTTAGGTGTATGATGTTGGACAAATTACTTAACCTCTCTAAATTGCTGTTTCTGCGTGTATTATAAAGGGGATGAAGTACACTTCTTGTGTGGGCATTATTTCATTTAACTGAGATTGTATTTTTACAGTACTTTGCAGGGTGCTTCATATATAACCTAACATCTGAAAACACAGAAGTTTTTAAAATTGATTTCTGATAGCAGAGACACTCTGGTATGTTATGCCGTATCCTCGTTTGTAAAATCATCACATGAGACTTTTATCTTCTTACACCTTTGCTTTATTTTACATCTGGGCTGCTGTACCCAGTTTCAGATTGGATGTAATAAAAATAGGTCTTGCAAACATGAAGTGCCCTTATGCTCATAGGTTCCTCTGGCTGTGTATTGTCTGGGCAAATCGCCTCCAACCTCTGGCCAGACTGTGGAATGTTGGTTTCCTCCAACATTAGCCCCCTGGGGGTCAATTTTCACAGTTTCCATATGTTTTTATATTACCTCCGAACTGTAAATACAGCTGACACCCTACCCAATTGGCCCTAATGTGCCTATGTCTAACAGGGGAGCTGTAGGCTTTTAGAAGGATACAATACTCCATGGAATTGTGGCAATTATATAAATGTTTTGTTTCCAAAGTGTTCAGATTGCATTTTTTTATTTGAAAAAAAGTGAATGATGTGCAAAGAGCAGATAGAAGGGAACAGGGCAGGAGTCTTATTTGTTTACTTTGCCCTGTCTCGAGGTAGCCCCTACGGTCCCAGAAGTTGTGTCTTCGTATCTGTTTCCTGAGATCTGTGTTGCCTATTTTTTTTGTCTTTCTCTTGCTTTCCCTTTTTGTTTGAGCTTCAACATTCATTTTCATTTATTTCATCAACTCCAAAACTCTTGTCTCTGATTTAATTCATTTTTACAGGAAGGAGACACAAACTCATTATAATAGAATGATGTTCTAGGATATGAGATTCAGTAAATATTTCTTCTTTTGAGAGTTAAATTCTTGCCTCAAACTTGATAATTTGTTTTAAAGATTTATTTATTTATTTGAAAGTCAGAGTTACACACAGAGAGGAAACACACACACACACACAGAGAGAGAGAGAGAGAGAGAGAGAGAGGTGTCTTCCATCTGCTGGTTCACTTCTCAGTTGGCTGCAACAGCCAGAGCTGCACCTATCCAAAGCCGGGAGCCAAGAGCTTCTTCCAGGTCTCCCATGTGGGTACAGGGGCCCAAGGACTTGGGCCATCTTCTACTGCTTTCCCAGGCCACAGCAGAGAGCTGAATCAGAAGTGGAGCAGCAAGGACTCTTATTGGTGCCCATTTGGGATGCTGGCACTGCAGGTAATGGCTTTACCTGCTACGCCACGGCACTAGCCCCCAAACTTAATAATTTGTTAAAAAGATGATCTCCTTGAGATGAACGGAGTCATAGGATGGAAATTAACAGGGAATTTGCACAGCACCCTAGCTGGTTTTGTGTTCTGCTTCATATCTGGTCCTCAGTGCAGTAATCATTAAACTCACCTTCCATCCGGAAGCTCCTCTGGTGAAGAGCTGACCTTCTCAGATGATGACCTCATTCATGTATAGTTCTCTCATTCTCAACCAGGTTGCTGCTCAGGGACCACCCATGAGGTTTGGAATGGCAGGACCACAGATCAGAGACTCTGTCCTGAGATGGTGCATTTCTGCACATTTTGTAGCACTCTCCAGGGCTGCTTAGGAGAAGAGAAAGCAGGACAGTGGTGGGAAGGAACTCTACACAGTGGGTAGACCCTTCAAAGAGGTTAAGGGGAAGAGGATGGTTTCTAGATGCAGACTGACTAACATTTCTGGCCTTGACACCAGCTCTATAACTCAGGGCTATTTCCTCATCTGTGTGAGGGGTAAGGAGATAGGATCTACTCAACAGGATTGTTGAGAGGATTAAGTAAGTTGATACATATAAAGTGCATGGAGCACTTCATGTGATGTCACAGAGTAAATTATATGAACACCTGCTGCTATGTTGATGGTGGTTCTATGTTGGAAACCAAGGTTTGGTAAACTCCAAGCCCACAGACCAGCTATGGTCCTGCTACCTGTTGTTCTAACTAAAGTTTTATTGGAACATAACCATCTCCATTTGTGTACATATCATCTGTGGCTGCATTTTCACTATAGTGACAAAGTAGAGCAAAGTTGAGTGATATCTACAGAGGCTGGATGACCTGTAGAGTCTAAGGCACTACTCTCTGGCCATTTACCAAAAATTTTACTAATCAGTATTTCAGATTTTGGAAGACCTTTCTCAGGAGGATAAATGAAATCAGGCTATCAATTTGCATTAAACTATATAGACTTCTTCTTGGCCTTTTGGCTAAGATCAAATATAAATCCATGTATTAAATACAAATTAAATTAGGAAAGAGAGTTTTGGGGAAAGAGGGAATGGAAGCTCAGCCTCTTGGCCTTTCAGTTTAATTTTGAAAATGTTCTTCATGGGAGTAAAAGTTCTTGTTTGCTTTGTTTTAGCACCAGGTGATGGTACTTGGCTTTTTTCATCGTTAGACAAAATTTTTGTGAATTTTTTTGACTGGGTACCATTTCACTGATACTGAATTGACATGCATTCTGTGAGACTGCATTATTTTTTCCTAGAGAGAGCATTTCTGAAAACAAATGTAAGAGAACAATCTTAATTCATGTAAATCCCTAGATACACATTCCTGAATGAGTTTAAGAGTTTGCATTAAGCATGTGGCAAACAAAAGGGGGCCTGTTTCATCCTCTGGAACAGAGGCAGGTTTCAGAGTTAAATTTGATCCAGCAGTAATCTGATGGTGGGAGCTGACTAGGCACCGTGCTGGACCACTAGGATAGAGAAGAGAACAAGGCAGGAATGAGCACTGTACAGAAGGTGCTTATCTTAGAATGAGAAAGACATGTGATGGGTTCTAGCCAGGCAGGCACAATGTGATCTGGGAGCCTATAATAGGAGACCACAACTTTCTCCATAGACCAGTGCTTCCCAGAGGACATGGCATTTATGCTGAAGTGAGAGGGATACATGGTGAAGTAGCTGGCGTGAGAGTGAGATAAGGAGTTTCTAGAAGTGGAAATTACTTATACAAAGGCCTGGAGGACAGTAGGAGTTGGTGTATAGTACAAATGAAAGGCTGGGAGAGTATGATGAAATGAGACTTGCGGGAGGCAGAAGTTATATCTGGTGTCGTGGGCAGAAGGTGGATGTTTCAGTGGTGGTGGAGATCCAAAGAAAAGTTCTAAGTGGGAGGGATTTACAGTCCCAAGTGTGCACTTTAAAGAATGAGTTACATGGACCTGTTGGAGCTGGCATCCTTTTCCACGCTGGGTATGATGCTAGCGTAGTCTGAAGAGGATGTGATCAGGAGTCATTCCTTCACTTGGATGAATGCTCTAGGGATAGACTGTCCTGGCAGAAGTGCCTGCCTGGTGGTGAATCAGTCCCTATGCCATGTAATAGATGATTACATGTTGTGGCGAGTGCTCAGAAGCAAGTACACAGACTGCAACCAGAGAGCTTTCCAGTGAGGGCAGGGTCATCCTTGAATTTGGCACCCAGGAAAGACCCCATTGAGGAATTGTTCATTCTGGATTCTAAAGGATGGAAGTCAGCCTTGAGAGCAATGTTGGCCCTGAAGAGGCGTAGCAGATGGAAAGAACAGTATATTCCTGTGCTTTCTGATGGGAAGCAGTGGCTAGGTTCTAGCAACTGCAGAATGACTGGATTCTGTATCCTGACACTGAAGGTGAGAATAGTGTAAGATCAGATTGGTGGTGTGGTCCACAGGTGCATGATTTTGTTCTTTGGGAGATGGGAAACCATTGGAGGGATTGTATGGTGACTAGTACATGATCTGATTTGTTTTGAGAAACACATTCTTGCTGCTATGTGGAGAATTAATTTAAAGGGGAACAAGAGTGGGAGCATGGAGAAGAGAACAACATTATGGACCAGGCAGGAAGTGAAGGTGGAATGATCTTCCATTGCAGAGAAGGAATCTGTCCACTCAAATTCACTGTCATTGAGAGATCAGGGGATTTGTAGATCCATGGTGTAGTGAAACAGAGACACCGGCTGGGCAACCAGAAGTGGGAGGGGAGCCAGCTTTGGGCCATCCTGGAGATGAATCTGCCAGCAGCTTAGACCTTGTGGACTGAGAAGCCTGGGCATCTAGTCCAGTCTCAGTGAGAGGACTATAGAACATGATAGCCCATTGAACACTTGATGGTGAGAAGAGTAACCATCCCAGGGCTCTCAGATGCAATGACTGCCCTGTGCTCTCTGCATCACCAGACCCAGATGGGAGTCCAAGCAATAAGTGCTGGCGCCGAGGCACAATAGGCTAATCCTCTGCCTGCGGCGCCAGCACACCGGGTTCTAGTCCCAGTCGGGGCGCTGGATTCTGTCCTGGTTGCCCCTCTTCCAGGCCAGCTCTCTGCTGTGGCCAGGGAGTGCAGTGGAGGATGGCCCAAGTGCTTGGGCCCTGCACCCGCATGGGAGACCAGGAGGAAGCACCTGGCTCCTGGCTTCAGATCAGCGCGGTGCGCTGGCCGCAGCGGCCATTGGAGGGTGAACCAAGGGAAAAGGAAGACCTTTCTCTCCGTGTCTCTCTCTCTCTAACTCTGCCTGTCAAAAAAAAAAAAAAAAAAGGAAGGAAGAAGAAGAAATGTATTTGGTAAATAATGAATCAGAGCCAGGCTTGTTAGTCAATCTGTGACCCTTACAACTGCGTGTGGCCTGCTTGCTAGGGAAGGTATCTCATTATTAGATGTCCATGGACTGAGTACTGAGTCCCGAGGAGGATGAGGAACAAGCCTTGCCTTCTTGCTGTGGGTCATCTATCTGCATGAGGAAAGGGGAATCTGTGGTCTCCTCTGCTCTCTATTCCTGGAGTCTTCCCTAGTAGCCCCCACTGTCTTCTCTCCAGCTCGGGGTCCATTCATATTTGGGGCAGGGGATTCTCCAGGGTCAGAAAAGGGAGAACATTTAAAGGAAGTCAGCCCTCCAGAGCCCCCCAAGAGTGAAACCGGTACAAGGAGAACAAATGCTTCTCTTGCTAAATGTGACCACTTCCTGCTGTGTTACCTGCTGAGTTACCTGCTGAGATTGTTCCCAAGGTCTCCAAGGCTAAGGGTATGGAGGGGAGTGGATATGTACTCTATAAGAATATTGGGGGTCCTGGGGGTCAGGCTGATGTTTCTAAAGTACTTACTGTATGCCAGGTAGTGTTTTAATAGCCTTCAGTTTATTAAATCATTTAATACTCTCATCCATCAATGAGATAACTTGGTCAGAGTTACAACATTGGAAGGGATACTGCTGCAATGAGAATGCAACCAACCTGGCAACAAAACTGAAGATCTTAAGCAGCTTACTGCGTCTGAACCCCTTGGTCTCCTAGTGTCATCCATTTCATTGGGATGAGCAAGGAACAACCTGGGAGAACCATCTCCCCCAACGAAGGTTTTGCCACCAAGGCGTGTTACTACAAGACAGAAGGCTAGAATCCTATCTGTTCCCAGGAAGCTCTACTTCTCAAGTTTCAAATACAAACTCTTCCTTCTTAATACTTTCTTTTTTAAAGCTGTATTGCGGGTTCTGGGTACATCCTACAGGCAGGGTAAAAGAAATGGTATCTCTTGAAGATGCATTGACACCATGTGCTTTGTCTGAGGGTGGTCTTATCTCTGGGTCCTGTGTGAGCCCAAGAACCACAGAGGAGGTAGAAAACAGGATGGTACTTACCTCCAGGGAGCAAGAGCTGCTGTAAGGGAGAATAGAGGATAAATAAATCGAGGAGAGGGGCAGGTGTTTCTTGTAGCCTTTAGGATGCTGCTTGGGATGCTTGGACTCCACATTGAAGTACCTGGATTTTTACACAGATTCCAGTTCATTCTTCCTGCTAATGTGTACCCTGAGAGGCAGCAGATGATAACTCAAATAGACGGGTTCCTTCTACCCACATGGGAGACCTGGATTGAGTTCTAGGCTGTTGAATTCAGCCTGACTCAGCCCTGGCTCTTATAGGAATGTGTGGAGGGGGGGGAGGTTAAACCAGTGGACGAAACATCCCTGTCTGTCTGTCTCTGACTTTCAAATAACTGGAAAATTCGTAAATCAAAAATGTTTTTAAAAGGCATGGGAAGATGGGCTTAAGAGTCCACTGAAGAATTTTGGCAAAGACTTATGCAGTGGACTGTTGCTAAACAAGTGGCCAAACAGTTGCTCTTTTTTTTTTTTTTTTTAAGATTTATTTATTTGAGAAGCAGAGTTACTGACAAAGAGAAGGAGAGACAGAGAGAAAGGTCTTCCGTCACTTGTTCACTCCCCAAATGGCCTCAATGGCCAGAGCTGGGCTGATCTGAAGCCAGGAGCCAGGAGCTTCTTCCCAGTGTCCCACATGGGTTCAGGGGCCAAGCCTTCAGGCCATAGCAGAGAGCTGGATCGGAAGTGGAGCGACAGGAACTCGAACCATTGTCCATGTGGGATGCCAGTGCTGCAGGTGGAGGCTTAACCTGCTACGCCACAGCAGTGGCCACCAAACAATTGCCCTCAAGAGTCTGAGATATCTGGCTCTTTCTGAGCCCTTAAACCCTGGCTCTGCTCCTGGCTTTTTCCTGGGAAGAGAATTGGATTCAAGGAGCCACCATAGGACAGAATCTTTTTTTCTTCAGGAAGGAATATCATGCTAGGACATTTAATACATTTCTACTTGCTATAAAAATATCTTTAGGATATTTATGGTAGCTTTTCAAAATTTGTAGCTATCCTGAATAGTATTTACAAGCTTCAAAACAATGGGTCATCTCAGTGGTTAAAAGTAAAAGCTTTTATTGTTGGAAATTTTGCATGCAGTATGCCTTGTCAGCTTCCATTGTGTGTGTGTGTGGCCCATCTACTTGTGCAGCCACTGCAGGATTTCAGCTCACTCACCCATTCTCATTATGACCTTCCTATAATGCGTCCATTAGGATCAAGTGCCAGGAACGTAACTCATCTTATTATTAAGGAAAACACAAGTGGAAGCAAAGCATATGACAGAAAACATTGAATAATGCATTCCAAAGTCCATTGTTTGAGGTATTGGGAATACTTTTTCTTCTGGTATGGGAAACAAGAAAATATGTGTGCATAATATTGCACAAGACATGAATATATTACTGTTGTAAGCTTGAACATGCTACAGTCTGTTCTAACCATTTTATCTCCTGTTGTAACTCATCAGTCCTTCACAATAACTCTGTAAATTAGATACAACTATTATTCCCATTTTATATGTGAAGAAGTTGGGGCGACGGGCAGCACTGTGGCCACAGCAGGTTAAGCCACCACCACTTGTGACACTGGCATCCCCTACACAGAGTGCCAGTTTCAAGTTGTAGCTACTCTGTTTCTGATCCAGCTTCTTGCTAATGTTCCTGGAGAGGCAGTAGAAGATGGCCCAAGTGCTTGGATCTCTGACACCCATGTGGGAGATTAAGAGGGAATTTCTGACTCCTGACCTTGGCCTTGCTCAGACCTGGCTTTTGTTGTCATTTGGGGAATGAATCAGCAGATGGAAGATATTTCTCCCTCTCTCTCTCTCTCAAATAAGTAAGTAACTAAATCTTTAAAAAGAGAGGAAGCTGAGGCATAGAGCAGGTAAAAAAGTTTCCCATAGTCACATAGCTAGAAAGTGTTAGACTTCTGACAGTAGCCCAGGCTACTGTTGGAGTTGGGCTCCGTAGTTTACAACACTAGTCACTATAAAATGGCTCCTCCTGGAAGATTCATGTAGCTATTCATGAAATATTCTTCTATGGGAGTTGTGTTATTTTATGTTCCCAGTTGTACATCCACCTAGTTATTTATCCAAGACAAATGAAAGATATCCTCACAGAAAGGCTGATATAAGAATGTTCACTGCAACACCCGACAAATGGATGAGCCTCAAAACCTGCTGAGTCAAAGCAGCAGACGTTGAAGAGCATAGATTGTATGATTCCCTAGGTATGAAGTTCAGGAACAGACAAAACATATCCCTGTAGGTAAAGGATAGAACAGTTATTTCTTCTGGACAGGGAAGAGGGGCATGGGGGCTGGTATGGCAATGCCTTGTATTTCGCTTGTTCCAAAATCATTGATCAGTGTATTTAGTGCCTTTCCAATTTCTTTTATGTATTTCTGTCCCAACACAAGCACACACAAATGCACATGGACAAAATTGAAGTTCTCATCCTCTCTGATCCTGTCCACTTCGGGATGATAGCCATAATTTATAGGTTGGTATCAGTCTTCAGGAGTTCCCCTTCACATGCAATTGTGTGTATACAGGTAGATACAGCCAATTGGACTTTTGTAAGTTAACATACATGAGTTCAGGCTACAAGTACTCTTCTGCTACCTTTTTATTTTTTGATTAACAACGTATCTTGAACAATGTGTCATGTCCACAGTTTATTTTGCTTTAATCTTTTTAGACAGTCTGATTCCTAATCGTGAATGTGTTTCATTTATTCAGTCTTTTTTCCTTCTGGTGGACAACTAGACAGTTTTAAAACATGCACTTTTACTGCAGTAGTGAAAATGTTTGTATATATGTATGTGCGTACATGTGCAAGCCTTTATGCAGGCTACTTTGCTAGAAAATGAGATTTACTGCAGCAAAAGGTACATCATGCCAAACTGATTTCCAAAAAAGCTTTGGCTCCAGCATCCTCTCAAACAATGAACTTTATCAGTCTGTTGAAGTATTTGAGAGTACATGGGTAAAATATGGCACGTTGTTTCTTTTGGGATTTTAAGAGATGCTTTGTTTTACATCTTTACCTGCAAATATGGCAATGCGTTCAGATAAACACCTGTATCTCCTGTCTGTTACTCTCAGCTGTGTAATTCTTGAGGTCTCAAATCCTGAAACCAGCACATTAGAGAATACTTTCTGGTTGAAATTTGACAGGCTCTTCTGGTAAACCTAGCAAGATTCTATTTTCTTTGACATCTTTTCTTAACGTAGCAGCCATTATAACTTTGATACCTACTGGAAATATTTTTATTTAATCAAAATTCTTGGAAATTGATCACTCTTTTCCCCACCATAATTGCTTTTATCCATTTTTTTTTGCAAATTTTTGCATATATTTTAATTGCATTTGCTTGGAGAAAATATTCACTCCAAACAAATTATTTTTTTGAACATAGAACAGGTCAGTCTTTGGCAGAGGGTTAGAACCACCTGAGTTGTCCAGTGGATGGGACTTGAGAGGTCTCAGGGACCCTTTTTTCTGGGGTGTATAGCAGGAGGGTATTATAATATGCTTTCCTGGGACCCCACGTCCCAGATTTTAGAGCCTCTATTGAGAACTCTGTTGAGGTCAGCACATTGATTTATTCAGTGCATGTTACTCATCAGTCACTTATACCTTGTCTTCCTGAAGTTGCTGTGGTTGATGCTACTCCAGACCACTGAGTTGCATTTACACAGAGCACCCTTAGGTTTATGTGGAGTGTTTTGTCTTTTCCAAGGGATATGGTGATGTTACATTTCCTGACTCCATTGCCTGCCTCCCTCATAAATTGCCTTTTCCAGCTGTGTTTCAGATAGCCCTTGGCCCTCCCTGTGGGACAGCCCAGAGCAGGATTGTCTAGGAGCTAGGGCTTTGCTCATCTGTTCCCCACCCCGCTGTACTCATTGCTTCTCTTATACCTCTGCCAGAACAATTCTTCTTTTCCTTTCTGGCATCCCAGGTGTTTTTTTTTTTAATTATTATTATTAGACAAGCAAGTTTGACTGCTAGAAATATTTGAAAGCCATGAATCTATGGCAGGGATGTGTTCATACTTTGCATGTAGCCATTTATAGTTTGGTGCACAGATGATCTTTTTATAAAATTTTATTTCTCTTATTTACTTGAAAGATAGATCGATTGATCGATCAGTCTTCTGTCTGCTGGTTCACTCCCCAAATGCCTGCAACAGCCAAGGCTGAGCAGATTGAAGTCAGGAGACTGGAACTAAATCTGGATTTCCTACATGGGTAACAGGGACCCAAGTACTTGAGCCATGGTCTGCTGACTCCCAGGTGTACATTAGAGAAAGGTAGAATCAGAATCAGAATGAAGACTCAAATCCAAGCACTCCCGTATGAACTACAGGAATCCAAAATGGTATCTTAACTGCCATGCCAAAGCCTGCCACCTTGATTGCTTTTATTACTTTGTTCTGCATCAATCTAATTGGTCCAGATTCTAAACAGTGCCATTAGAAACCCAGCTATTCTTTTTCCAACACTGGGATCTTAAATAAGGCAGCATTTACAGGGATGGTTGGGGAATACTGAAGATGGGCCCCTTCACAGTAACAGAACTTCAGTCCCCTGGTTTTCTCAGCCACTGATTCTTAATTCTGGAAAGCTTTAAGGGACATATGTGTTTGGAATTTGTTTTTCCTATTTGGATTGGGAAAACATTGCACTATCCCTGAAAGTAATGTCTGTATGTTCAGAGGGCTCTTAGAACTTTGTGGGAATTCTTTATGCAAATAATATTTATAATAATAATCTATTTTTGGCACTGGTACTTGGGAAAAGATTTAACAGTTGGCTTGATCTGATGGTATGCTTTAAAGGAATAAAAGCATTTATTTATAAAAATTTCCTCTAATTAAGCAATCTTACTAATCATACTGACTTCTCCATCACAACCTATTACTGAGTTTGGGCTTTATTTGCTAAGGAACTAGAAAATGTATGTGTCCCCAAATTCATATGAGTTTTGGAAATACTATCTCCTTATTCAATTAGAAGGCAAGAGGTCATTCTTAACATTTTTGTGGTAGCTAAAAGATAATTTTCTGAAAGTGTCCAGGCAAATTTTTATTACCAGGACGCCTGATAGAAGATTATTCAGCTTAATTATTAATTCTCTTAAACTTGATTTTACAGAGGTAGGAAGGAGTGAGGGTGTGTATCATTTTATAAGGAGCATACATACACATTTCTTGTAAGGTGCTTTTTAAAAAATTTTTAGTTCTTTCATTTCGGCATACCTTGTGCTTATCATTTTCTCCATAAGCTTGTTTTGGGAGTCAGGGCTCGCTCACAGCTATGCTGGGGAGAAGGGGTGAAGGGCTTAGCGAGGGTCCCCAGTGATTCTGCTCCAAGGCCCTGTCTTTTGGAGCCACGGCTCCCAAGCCCTCTGGACTGCCCTTCTGCCTCCTTGTATGTTGGATTAGATTTATAACAGCTGCTGTGGACATGGTTGCCTAAATCTGTGGAATGTTTGTCTAAACGCTTCTGGTGAAATAGCTCACACGAAGTCTGGGCCTCCTGGTATTTTTTAATTTTAAATGTCCTTTATCCATAGTCTTTTACACACTTGGCCACTTTATGATTTTGTCCTTTGACGTCCTATAGCTCCATTAAGAAATTTTACTTCAAGCACCGGGACTTTATTTAACATTATGATTAGCCAAACTGTTATTCTGTTTGAGCTAAGTGATGACAGTGTATTTGATTGGAACCCTGCACTTGTTATTTTAAAATCAAAGTAATGGATTATGATCTCAGAATAAGAACATGATCCAAAAGAATAATAATAATTAGAACAGCAACCACTTAGAAGAAAATAAACACCGCATTGTGGAACACTGGGCCCTGTGTGCCCAGGCCCTGGCTACCTTTGCAGTCCGGTCTCCTATTCCACTTCCCCTTCCCACCCTAGGGTAGCCTCAGTGAAGTCTTCCAGTTCTTTGAAGTAGCCAGCTCCCTTCCTGCCGTGGGAGTTGCGTGCTTTGTTCTCTCTGCTAGGGGAGCTCCTCCACTGGCCTTGATTCTGCTTACTCCTTCCAGTCCCACCTCTCAGGGAGGCCCTCCCTGGGCACAGTGTCTAAAGTCATCTCCTCCCACCATACCCCTGTTCACATATGCACATCACCATCTTTCTCAGCATGGTATTTATTTCCTTCTACATTAGGAAATCTAACCTGGGTCTCCTTGGTACTTTTGTGTCTTGCCCACTGGACTCCAAACTCCAGAGCACTTTTCTCATTTCCCCCTGCAGCCCCCTTGCATCCTGGCACCTGGTATTAAGTGGGTGCTCAGCACTTAATTTCAGTGGAATGCATAGCATATTTGGAGGTCCCAACTTCTTCTGGTGTTCATATCAAGATATTCTATGCTTGACACTTCTTGAATCTCTTGCAATAACATGATCCTCCAGTGGCTGTATGTAACCAAACTGTGCTGACTTTTCTCAGGCATATGAAGGATCAGAACAAGAAGGTGGCCAACCTCAAGCACAACCAACAGCTGGAAAAGAAAAAGAATGCTCAGTTACTGGAGGAAGTCCGCAGGCGAGAGGATAGCATGGCTGACAACTCACAGCATTTGCAGGTGAGTCCAGGCTTCTCTTCTTATACCTGGAGATGGACTCTGCACTGTGAGCCACTGCTGTGGGGAACTGTGCATGGCCATGGTGAACTTGCCTCTGCCGTCAGTCCGGCTCTCACAATAGACTCCCGAGGAACCCAATAGGTCTTCCCAAGTGTGGAGCACCATTTTCAAAATGGTGCCCAGGAAAAGCTGCCTGTGGTGGATCCCGGGAAATACTGCTTGAAATTTTTTTGGTTCCTGTATCTCACCTTAAAAGGTAAGGGCTGCATGTGTATAGTTTATAAGAAGCTTAAAACTACTTCTCATGTCTTCTGTGTTTTTATTTGCCTTGTTTTGGGGTTAGTGGAAGGCAAACGTGTGTGTTATCACAGCAGGTCTGTGGAAAAGTATGTATTTAGCTGATCTCAGTTTACAAAACAAGTTTTGCTTTGTTCAAACGTTGAGGCTCTGACTGGATCGTTATTCTGTTTTCTCCATGAATTCAGTTATCTCTCAATGACCAGCCCTTTCTTAGAAACCAAACGACCTACTGAAAACACCAATTTTTCCTCATTAACCATCCCTGTTTTTGCCAAAGGAATCTCTCCCCATGTGCTCAATAAAACATTCAAGTTAAAACGGGGCATTTGCTTTGAAGTTCCTTTATTTATTCCAGTGTGCCTTTAAACAGAACAGTGCAAGTTCTACTTGGCCGGAGTTCATGTTAAATTTTACTTATTAATTAGTGTCTTTCTCCAGTTATATATGAGGTTTCCTCCTTGGAGATGGAAGAAGTTAGATAATTTTAATATGTACTCATAGTTCATCTTTTTAATTGACCCAAAGAGAAATAAATAATTACTCCATAGTAGAAAACACCTTGCTCAGAGCATGATGCGCGAGGGCTGCTTGGTCAATATTAGTTTCACTTAATCTCCTTTTCCACTGATGTGTGATCCAGAGCATTCACTGAATAACGCAACAGGAGGGTCGGGTCTGCTCTTCCACTGTGAGCCCCTTTAGCGTGGACTAAGAAGTTACTTGAAGCCACAGCTTCCCAATGCTCTTGGCAAATCATGTTCCAGGGTTTTGGGTTTTAGTGCCTCCCAACTATCACAGAATATGTTAGATTGGAGCTTAAAGACAGAGAGTGCAGAAAGGAAATACAGAAATTTTACTCTCCTTCCAACCATCTAGTCTCATTTATTCCTTGAACTGATGTTGGTGGTTTTACATAGGGAGAAATTAGAGTCTCAGAAAAGTTGCAAAATACCATTCTAGTGCAGGCTGGGGATGGACCTGACTCCAGGTTTTCTTGCCTTTGGGAACTAACGTAGATGAACAGTAACAGTGGTAGGAACCATTTATTGAGTGTTTGAATTTGCTGGGCACTGTGCCACATACTGCAGAGTGACTGTTATTCAATTCTCTGTCTCCTGGGTTAATCAAGATTCTGCCATGTGAGTGACAGGAACCAAACTCCATCTAAATGGGAAAAAGGGAGAATTTGTTCGCTAAACACACTGTAAAGGCCGGAAGTGGGTGTCTGGCTTTACTGCATCCAGGGATTCCAGAGGTGGCATCAGGAATGTGTTCCCTCCTCCTCGCAGGGATCCTCTGCTCTTTGTTGCCTGGATTCTCAAGAAGATGCTCTGGAATGGGCGGCCACGAGCAGCCAGCCTTCCGTCCAAGAAGGCAGTCACCCCCAGGGAAGGAGAGTGACTCTGACTGGTAGACCTAGCTAGTATTCATGGATAGCATGTACATAGCATGCAGGCCAGGGCTGGGGCACCTGATCCCCTGCAGCATAGAGGAAGGGGGTCAGCCTCTTCTGAATCCTGTGGGGCTAGCATGGGACAGGTGATGATGTCCCACAGGAAAGAAATGATTTTTGTCACTGGAAGGGGTTCTGGGCAGATGAAACCACAGACATCCATTCCAGCTGGCCTACGGGAGTAGGCTAATCTTGTCCCATTTGCTATATTAGAAGGAGGAGGTGCTGAGAGATAAAGTAACTTGCCCAATATGGCCTAGCTAGCAAGTGGCAGAGCCAGGACTTAAATCTGGATCCAAGTGTCTTTAGATGATGAGGGTTGTGAAGAATTAAGAAGGCAAGAAAGCCATAGGGTGGTAGGGAGTCTTCGTGGATCGGGTGAGATTTGAGCTGAATGAATCTGTTATGGGAGAGATGGAGCAAGAAGGAAGATGAACTGTCAAGAAGATACGGAGGTTGGGTAGTACAAGGAACAGTTAGGACACAAAAATTCTTTGTGTGGCAATTTTCATGAAGGAAGTGTTGCTGTTAATATATTTAACTGACTGTGGAGATAGAATGCCTGGGTTTCATTCCAGACTTCAGATTTTACCAACTGAGTATCCCTAGGAAGGTTACGTAACCTCCATAACCCTCAGTTTACTCATCTTTAAAGAGGAATACTAGTTATATCTACTCCAAAGTTGTTATGAGGGCTAAAGAACCAGTGCATGTAAACAATTTCTAATTGTGTATGACACAGGCCATGCTCAAAATAAGTATCAGTGATTAACTGTTATAATAAACACAGGTGAAAGAAACATTTAAAAAGAGAGTTGTCTGTTAGATACATGGTTAGTACACGGTTTTACTCTGTTAGGCACTGAGCATCAAAGTTTTTTTTTTCTATATATAACAATTTCTTCTTTTCTAAGAACACAACTAGTTATGGAAATTAATGTCTTGTTTTGGCCCGTGAACTTTTGTATAGCAATATTTTCATACGGGGCCTTGATAACTACCTCGCAGACCTATTTATAAAAGATAACATGGTCTGGAATTGCTTAGTTGCATTCCTGACCACCCCAAATGAAGGATAGCATTTGAAATGCAATAAAAAGTGATCACGATTAATTTTGATGAAAATGCCTCTGGTTAAGGTTAATAGAGTGAACCTCCCACTGTCCTGGCTTGTTGAGCAGATGGGCTCAGATGGAGTAATGACTGCCTTCTGGAAACAGAACTTATGAAGGCGCCTGAGTTCTTAATATGGTTGTTGTTTTAAGCACTTCCTAGTCATATGCTACCCTGTTAAGTCCTTGAAGTGCCAGTCAATCAGGATTAGATTTGGTTGATTAATTGATTAGATTGTGGTTATGTGATTGGCACCCTCTGAATTCGATATAGTCTACACCAATGTTTTGCAGTGATTGACTACCCTGGTGTCAACATTTCAATGAACCAACTAGGTAGTATATCCAGAAAGATATCTGGTGGCATATTGTGAGCAGTGGGTTGGGTCAGTGTTCAAGAGGGAGTTTGAAGAGATTCCTCTAGTTGGCATGAAAACCAGAGACAAAGTTGGATGTAGGTAGTGATCATGCTGTAGGTAGCTGATCATGCCAAACCTGGTTGTAGACTCATGGTGCAAAACGTTTCCCCAATCTGACCCTCTTTAGTCTTATGTTTATGAGCTGCAGTTTACAAACTGCAAACTCAGATACCTTTAGGACCTAGGGGCTACTAACATGAGTAAGAAACAGAGTTTCATGTAAGAGGAATGGCGATGTTTGATTCTTTCAGCCTTTCTTTTATTTTCTATTTTTGGTAGACATGAAGCAGGTAACAATTGCTAAAATAATGCTGTGGTAACACATTCCTCCAAAACCCAGTGGCTTCAGGATATCGGTAGTTCATTCTTATAGATTTGCAGGTTGACTGAGTGGCTCAGTGGCTCTAGGGAGGGCGTGGCTGGGCACTCCTACCACTCCCTGATGTCTGTGAGCTGGCTGGAGCACCTCTGCTCCACATGGGTTCCTCCTGAGGCTCAGGCTGAAGAGGCATCAGCAACCCAGGGAAAGCTCTTCTAATGGCAGTAGCACTGGCATAAAAGAATAAGCAAAAAAAAAAAAAAAAAAAAAAAAATTCAAGGGCTCCTAAGGCCTCATCTTGAACTGACACTGTGATTTCTGCCCCATTCCATTGGGCAAAGTAAGATGCACGGCTTAGTGCACTGTACTCATGAAGAGAGCATTGTAAAGGGGCAGATATAAGGAGGGTTGAGAATGAGGCCATTCCATCTATCGAAAGAGACACGGTTTGGAAAAATATTTCTCAGTTATAAGAGAAATAACAGCACAAACGTTATGAAAAATGGCAGCTGTGGTTGGTCTGCCTCCACGGACATAATTGACAGTGGTGAGGAACTACAGGAAACTCAAGAGCCAGACAGGGGCCACTAAGCTCTGGTTGAACATTGTTTTAAAAAGATGGGCCTGGGGTTGTGGAATCATTTGGTTGTCCAAGAAAAGTCATAAGAAGATGAAATTTTATGTGAAATCTGTGCATTTTGCCAAGTGGATTCCATCTTTTAAATACTCAGGGGTTTGACAGAGCATATCTGTACATGCATTGTCCTCTGGTTTGTGGCTGCTGTGGCGTAGCCTGGCACTCCGACCCCACAGGATTGACGAGGTGCAAAAAGGACAATAGAATGCACCCAGGAGAGAGAGGTGGAGTTTTAATATTAAAGAGTCATTTTTTTTTCTGAAAATACCTTGAACTTTAGTTTCTCTGAAGAACTCATCCACAACATGTTAGATTTTCTTTAAAAAATTCTTTATTAATAAATATGTTTTGAAATTGTTATTTATTTGAGTGAGAGACAGACAGAGAGAGACAGAGAGTGTGAGCGAGAATACTTCCACGATCCACTCCCCAAATGCCCACAATGATGAGGGACGCAGGGCCAAAGCTGGGAGCTGGGAGCTCAATCCAGGTCCCCTGTATGAGTGACAGTGACCCCATCGCTTGAGCCTTTATTATTGCCTCTCGGAGTGCTCAGCGGCAGAAAGTTGGAGTCAGGAGCAGAGCTGGGTATCAAACCCGGACACTCCAGTATGGGATGTGAGCATCTTAACCAGTAGGCCAAATGCAAATTTAACTTCTTGAATCTTTTTGTTTAATTTTTTGCGTTGGCAAAGAGTACAGAAAGGAAAGGATACAGTGCCTTGGGGTTAACTGTCCAGTGTTCAAATCCTGACTGTTCTTATCATTCGGTCAAGGCCTTGAGTAAGGCAGAGAACCTCTCTGGCTCTTGTTTTTTTCGTGAGTAAGTGGAGATTACAATGTCTACATGCCTGAGGTTTGTACAAGAGCCTAGCACAGCACCTGACCTATGGGGAGTTCATTTACCAGCGTTTTTTCCTGGAGAGGCAGGGAATGAGCTTTTAACTACAGAAGACAACGACCACTGGGAGTATCACCCTACACATCCTTTGAAACTATTTCGCATTGATGGATAATGCAGCTAGAGAGCACACACCAGTAAATGAAAGTTTCCAATAAAGCATTAAAAAGCATATGGGGCAATCAGGAGGAAAAATTAAAACATTTTCAGGTTAATGTTGAATTGAGTGTGAAAGGTGGATGCTAAAGATCGTGATTTTCTTGCATAATTCCATAGAACGTTTTTCCCAGGACACAGATTATGGAGCATGCTATTTATGTCTGGCCTTAGGGCTTTAGGCTTCTGTGTGTCCCGTCAGAGCCTGCATGGAGACTTTTCAGCAAGGTATCTTTCCAGAGATTCACACGAAATCGTCATTACCAGAATGGGATGCATTTGTTTTTCAGCCTCCAGCTATTTCTTGCTGAGTAAATACACCAATTGGAAATCCCACAGGACATCTTTGTAGCTGTTGGCTGCATTTTTCCTTGTGCAGCTTATCGAGCTAATGAACTAACATTCTAAGAAATGCACAAGCCAGTATTTTATGCTCCTTTTCTGTTGTATGTCTGCAGAATTCTCTTCAATTTATTGCCTGAAAACTAAAGTCTGTTCTTGTGTGCTTCCGTTTCCAAATTATAGGTTCCCAGGGAACTGTAAACTTTCTTCTCTGCCAGTGGTTAAACCCAAGTGTGATCAGTTTTAAAAGCAAATGAATGTTCCCATTTATCCTTGTCCTTTTAGTAGAATTCTTTAAAAATAAATAAATAAAACTAGAAACAATTTTATTTTTCAATTTGTGCAACCTTGTACATCCATATCTTTTTTTCCCCCCTGAGGGAACTTCCTTTGCTCTGTTCCTCCAATCAGAGTTGGAATCAGCTAGCAGAGGAAGTGCAACAAACAACATAGACCTCAAAAATGCATAGCTTTCAGCAAGACATATAGCTCATTATGAAGTTCCAAAGGTCTGTTAGGTGATTTCTTTGTAGACGGAGATGTATATTTTAAGCAGCAATTTTTAAGCCTCATATCTATGTGTTCATCTCTCCAACTCACTGAGTTAAGTTCTTTTTCAGTTTCCCCAGCTTAAAATTGTTACTCTAACTGTGGTCCAGTTCACATAGAACTTAGCTTGCCCAAGAACTGCCATTAGAAGAAACCTGACCAGCAGAGCTGAGGGATTCCTCATTGTCACAATGCATGCACTGAGTTCCAAGTTTTTCATGGCTCTTGGATAGGCATGGTGTGGAGTGATTTAGGGGGGCTCCATCTCAGCCATCTTTTCCAGCACATGCAAATATGAGCAAATTCATCATCATGCAAGTCAAAATGGAAATCCATGTGTGTTCCAGTGTCCACTGGAACTTAACACTGATATTTTGGGGGAAAAAAAGTGCTTTCTTTGTACAGTTTCCTATCTGGATGGGTAGCGACGGGGATGTTCCACCAAGCTGTGGATGGATCCCAGTGAGACACTAACAGCCGGATGAGTCTCATCTACCACTTCCAAACCCCGTATAGGGCTTCACACAAAGATAACTACTCGAGTACATGGGAGTTTACAGAGCACATGATACGTTGATGAGTGGGACTGAGGGTTAGTACAGAAGTGCTTTCTCTCCCTGGGGATTTATTTCGACATTTGTTTTTCTTTCACGCTGTAATCCCCCATGAGCCCAAAGCAACTCTTGTTGTAGCAGGTCCCTATAGGCAGTGTCGGAAAATCTTATTTGACAATCAGTTTCTGGTAGCCTTGAGTTGAAGTCGTTACTCTTTGTAGTAACTCATAGACTGTCAGGGGTGACAAGCCGTCCTGTGCAATGTATTTGGGAACTAGCCATTTGTTAGAAACATTCCAAGGAGCCAAGTAAAATCGTGTAAATAAAACTGTTGTGTATGGAGTTTTTCAGTTTTTCTTCTTTCCTTCCAATAAAGTATGACTTGTTTTTCCAAATGTGCAGTAACTTGCATATTTCTTCTGAGAAACGTCTTCTGCTTTTTCCTGTGGATTTGTGACCTAATCCTCCACTTCATACAGCCCCTCTGTACAAACACAATATATTTCTATAGAAAAGAGAGGTTTACCCTTAATCAAGTGTTGCCTAATCTACCTACTAAATTACCCCCTGGAGACCCAGTGGGGTTCATTATTCTTTTCTGAAGGGTTTGCAGGTTTCACTCCGCTAGGAGCTCGCCAGCAGCCCTTGGCAGAGTGAATGTTTGTTTGCCAAAGGCTGAGGATCCTGCAGAATGAAATGCAACATATTTGTGAGATGAAATCATCATTATTATGGGGTAAAGTCAGGAAAGACAAGGTTGGGCAAGGTGGGGGGTGGGGTTGTAAAATGGAATCTTGCTAGAATGGTATGATAATCTCCATTCATTTCCAGAGGGGTTACAAAGGTAGATCAGACTTTTTTTTTTTTTTTAGATGTTAACTCATTTTGTGTTCTTTGTATCCTGAAATATAAATTGATAAGGAAAAGTCCATGTCTGTTTTCCTGAGAGCTCCATTGAGAACCAGAAACAAACAGATCTTGTCCTAAAGAACATGCGTGCTGAGCTCTGGGGGACCAGGGTTGGCTTTGTCGAGTCTGCCTTGTTTCTGTTTCCCCTTTCATTTAGCCTCCAGTCTTATTTTGAGGTGAAGCTTGGCTACAATAGATAAATAATAAAATTAACAAATGATATAATAAATACTAACTCAATAAATAATAAAATCCACCTAAGCCCATGTGCTTTTAAAAAAAATATTTATTTATTTATTTCAAAGGCAGAGGCAGAGGCTGAGAGAGAGAGAGGTCTTCCATCTGCTGGTTCACTCCCCAAATGGCTGCAATGGCCAGACGTGAGTAATCTGAAGCCAGGAGCCAGGAGGTTCTTCCGGGTCTCCCACACGGGTACAGGGGCCCCAGGACTTGGGTCATCTTCTACTGTTTTCCCAGGCCATAGCAGAGAGCTGAATTGGAAGTAGAGCAGCCAGGGCCCGAACTGGTACCTATATGGGATGCGTGCGCTGCAGACGACAGCTTTACCCTCTATGCCACAGTGCCGGCCCCCCATGTGCTTTTCAAAGTATCTTCTACTGTCATTGGGAACTGGTAGACAAGTGTGACTTGTCTGCATTTTATAGATGAGGAAACTGAGTCTTAGACTGCTGATTAAGAACTCACAGGTCTTCCTGAAGGCTTGAGGAGGTGCCAAAGCTTATGGGCTCTTCCTGTGAAGGTCAGAGTAAGGCTCAGCTTTTGAGTGCTGAAGGAAAGGTGAACGAATCAGCACTCAGGCATTAACAGCCATTGAGAAATGAGACCTTTACCATGTGTTCGTGGGAGCATCTGCGTGTTTTCCTATTTCACTTGAGTCCATAGCTCATGCAATGTAATTTTCAAAGTAGATACAATGAAGTCATTGCTAAAGAACCCACACTTTGAAGGCAAGGGGACTGGAAGAGGAAAATAATTCTGACGGCACACCTTATTTATTTTTTCCAAGATAGAATTTATGCAATAACTCACACACGGGACTGGTGTAATCCCTAGGGGGCAATCATGTTCAACATGCATCAAAAGACCCAGTCCAGTTCAACCAGCTCTCCCCAGCCAGGGTAATTACCACAGGTTTACCCTGAGATATCGCTACCCAGAGGTTAGGCAGTGGGGCACCTGCAAATCACAGTGTGTGTCACTCTGACATCAATAACCTCTTTCTAATAGATGCTAGTATTTCAGCACGTTGCTGCCCAAGGCAGAGATCTGGGCATGGTTAATTTTTAAAAATGTTAACTTTGAATTATAGCTTGTCCAAAGCATTGCTAAGCTGTATATTCAAACACTCCAGATTAAGGAATGACAATCAATGACATGGGCAATGATTTAGATGCAAATCTTGTGAAAGGAAAATACAACTATAAAATCTGTTCCTATTCACTTAATAGTCTGTCCTGTAATACATGTTTGGGAAGTGGGTGACTTGAATTTATGACACTTTTAATTTCTTCTCTGCTTTTGCACTTTCCCTCCACCTCTTATTTATGTTGCCTGGGAAGAATCCTGCAAGGTTAGGCAATTGGACATTCTTCTTACCAGAAGGGACTTTAGACTTTATTTAATACAAGCTCTTTGGGTTTTTTGTTTGTTTGTTTGTTTTTTGCTGATGATGGAAGTGGGGCCCAGCAAAGGCATGGGACCTGTTCAAGATCCTAGAGGGAGTTACTGGCAGAACAGAGGCCAGATCCCAGCCTTTCACATCCTGTCTAGTGCTGTGAGTGTAGCCCATTGGTTCCATAAGTTATGTGTGTCTTCAGTAGGATTAGAATGGTCAGAATCCTTTAGCCCAAAGATTAAGTCTGTGTCCTTCAGCACTGGATTTAAATTAGCCATCTAAGATGACATAAGATTACCCCTCACAATAAACTAAACTTTATGAATATTTTCTAAACAGGATATTCTGTAATTTCCTATGCCCTTGCTTGTATTTAAAATTAGGGTGACTACAGAAGAAATGGTAAGTCAGCTTTGGAGAGAATTGCTGTGACATTGTCGTACAGATTTAGAACCCTTTCGGCCGGCGCCTCGGCTTACTAGGCTAATCCTCCGACTTGCGGCGCCAGCACACCGGGTCTAGTCCCGGTCGGGGCGCCGGATTCTGTCCCGGTTGCCCCTCTTCCAGGCCAGCCCTCTGCTGTGGCCAGGGAGTGCAGTGGAGGATGGCTCAAGTGCTTGGGCCCTGCACCCCATGGGAGACCAGGATAAGTACCTGGCTCCTGCCATCGGATCAGCGCGGTGCACCGGCCGCAGCGTGCCGGCCGCGGCGGCCGTTGGAGGGTGAACCAATGGCAAAAGGAAGACCTTTCTCTCTGTCTCTCTCACTGTCCACTCTGCCTGTCAAAAACAAACAAACAAACAACCCTTTCGATGATAAAAATTGGTTTACGCTATTTATATCTTTGCCACTTGTCTTCATCCATACAGGTATGCCACTCACACAGAAACTTGGGAATTCTCTTACTAGGGAAAGCAAGCATGGATTGTTGAGAAAATTCAACAATAAATAATGATAGCTGTTACTTTTTACTGAGCATTGAAGGAAGGCAAGGATGATGTGTTTGGTTGGGTTCCCTGGGAAATTGCAACTCTGGGATTAATTTGCAGTAGAGTTACCGGGGGTGCTCTTGGCAGGTAAGGGCAGCAGGATGTGAGTAATGCAGTTGCAGTAAAGGTGCTAGCATTCCTGGTCAGCTGTTATGGAGCTGTTTGGACGTGGTGTTGTTCCTAACTGAGGCGGGAGGGCTGAGCCCTCGAACCACCTTTCCCAAGTCAAAGGACGGGAGCCACCCCTGGAGAAGAGTGCTGCCTTGGGCACGGTAGCTATCAGGGAAGGCACATCGCTGGTAGCTGGGGGTGAGTGCCTTTGACCTGAAGGGGCTTCTGAGCAGTGCATCTCCTCTTCCACAGCAAATGACCAACATATGTGTAGCACTCTCCCCTTTGACATGGTGGATGCAGGCAGCTGATGTCAGGAGTCTTGCCCACCCAGCTTCACAATTCTCAATACAAGTCATCAGAAACCAGTCATAGCTGGCCAACTTGCTATGTGCACATGTTAGATTGTTTAATCAGCCCAACAAAGTAATGAATTGCTACTCTCGTTGGGTCCATTTTATAGATGAGAAGATTGAGACTTGGCAATGCTAAAGGAGAAAAGATCTGACATTCTTTCACAGGTGTCAAATTACAAGCCAGGGGCTTCTCTGTCCTCTGGGTGGAACTGTTTCTTTACATGCTTTGTGTGTAAAACAGTAACTGAAGTAGCAGTGAAGATAATGAACCGCTACTCCAAAGACAGAAAAATTAGGTGACATAAACTTGGGAGAGAAGGCGTTTGCATGGATTTTATGGGGAGGGGAATAAGCTTTCTTTTAACTGCGATAACCTTGAATTCTTAAAAGTATACAGACTGTCTTCAGTTTAGCAAGTTCTCTTGAGAACTCTTGTGTGCCAGGCTTTGCGCTGCTTTCTGGGATTGACATAAGACAAGATTGGCATAAGACAAGATTGTTCCCATTTGAATATCTCAAGCTCTTTCCTTCTGACTAGAAGTCTTTCCCTGGCCTTTGACTTGCCATGACTTCTGAATGCAAACCAGAACATGAGGGTCTCTGGGCTGCTGCCTGCTCCAGAGAAGCAGACCATCTGAAAGAAGTAGTGACGAGGTTTTACCCGTAGCTAGAGCTTTGGCCACGGTGAGCTAGAGCAGAAGCCTTCTGGACCACAGCTCTGCAGCGGGTCAGCAGAATGAGTGGGAAAGGGATGAGCACAGTGGGCGTGCAGCTAGAAGTCTGGGTTCCAGTCAAAGCTCTGATGAGCTGTGAACCTTAAGCAAGTGACTTTTTCTTTCTCTGGACCTCTGTTTTCTCATCTACTGAAACAGAGGCTTGCATTGGGGGAAGCCCCCTTCCAGATGTGAAATCCGGGACATGAAATCCGGGACTAATTGAAGGCTGCATATATTTGGTGATTTTAAAGTACCTTCCGAGAGCATGACTCATGGACCAACTGGAGATGCTGCTGCTAAAATCGAGCACACACATCACGAGCAAGGTTGCCTTCCTGTTGGGCATCTGGGCAAACAAAGCTCCTAATCATGTAATTAATTTGTGGCCTTAAGGATAAGTCACTCAAAAACTTTCTGTTTTTCATCCGCATTGCAGAGTCTGCCATCTTGAGAATTCTTTTTATAGTGTGTGTTAACACATTATGTTTTCTTTCTGTAGAGCAATCGGTTATAATAACACATCCGACAATTGTTACTTTTTTGGTATGAGATAGAACTGTGGCAGTCTGGACACAAGATACACAATGCAGGAACTCCTCAGAATCGAGCCATCTAGGTGACAGACTTATTTCTCAAGAGCAGGAACCATATGGCTTTTTAACGTAATTGTTTGTGAAGTAGACCATTATTTTAATAAGTCACTATATCAATAGGGACTTTTTCACCCCCCAGCTGTGTGGGTCATAGTGAGCTGTGGGAAAATAGAATACAGACTAATTTGACAAAACCTGAATTGATATTATCTAGGTTCACATTTCCCCAAACATGTTTATCAAAGTGATAGCTCTATGGGATACTGTAAGGAAAAAGGGTTTCATTTATCAAGTGCCTTTGCAAAACAATATGATGGAAGTTCAGAAAGTTCATGGAAAATGGAATTAAAAGATAAGTTCATTTCGGTGTGAAAAACGTTGAAGTTCATGCGTTCACTGTGTCATCAGTTCATGGATAATGTATATCACACAAAAAACTATGCATAGATTCAAAATATTTTTTCATAAAAATAAGCCTAACTATTTGATTCCATGTTTCCATGAACTTCGTGACGTTCCTTTGTGCATACTGTGCCATTCACTTGAAGAACATCATTGCATATTAGTGTTTAAAGGCTCTGGCGAGTGTTAGACTCAATACAACTGCTTGATATTTTCTAATCCCAATTTTTCCCTAATCACTTGAAAAACAGAAGCCTTTTGCTTTTTCCCTAGAATATTTATTAATGTAAAGAATTCCCATTATTTGGAACTTGGGTAAATGCTGATCTAGGCAATTCACAGTATTGATCATGGAGATACGCAATTAGTTCTTTAGTCTCAAGTCGCACAAGCTGTGCGATGGGACTTTATTAAGTATGGCATTGTCTTTGAGGAGGCACAATCTGCTGGGGTTGCTCCTGCGGCATAGTTTAAAAAAGCAGTTCTGTTAGAATGATTGGCCAAGGAAGTTCTGCTGTTGTTACACTTTTAAACATTTGTGACTCATTAATGTGATGCGAAGCAAACTTGAAAAATGTTCAGGACATTCACAGCAATTCTTCTATCATTTCCTGAACTCTAGAATCCACATTGACTCTGGATTCTAAGTTCACATTATTCTATGCTACAAATCTGAATTTGAGGAAGAATGCTTTGGTGGAAAACATAGAAATTACTCCAGCTTTGAAATATGAAAATCATATTTCTTAAGATATCCATTGTTAATTCTATGCTGCATGCAATTTTGCCTCTTTTTTGCTGAGACAGTCCACTAACAGAGTGGAATACAGAGCTTGAGGTTCCTTTTAAGCTGTCAGGGTCAATTATACGGGTTGAAAATGAAGCACAGAGCCTCCCTGTGTCATTACCAGCAAACTTGTTTTTATTTTGGTTGTACTTTCTTGGCTGTGAAAGGATCTTTATGAGAAATTAGAAGACCGCAAATTTGAACATGTTAACAGTTAAACAATATAACCTCCTAGATGCCTGAGACTGTTCATAAATGCGCCTGCAATTTCTGAATGAACTGCGCCTCTCTTACCCTGGCTTAATGGTGCTTTTACCCTTGTACTCATCTTACAAGGTTATTTTCTTCTTTACTCTACATGGTGGATTAAGACCGTACTTGACCATGGCTCGGTTCAGCTGAATAAAGTTACACTTCATAGGAATTACCACATGTCGTCTATAGAGTCCAATGTCTGAGACCGGGGTTGCTGTTAAAATTGCATTTTTAGGGGCTATTTTTTTTTTCCTGGGAGATAAATGACAGGTGGGTGGAGGGCAGTGTTTTCAGTCATGACAGATTGTACAATGTTTCTAATTCTCAAAGCTCATTTTTTCCATATAAAAATAAGGCCATCTCTCTATTGTAAATGCTTATGAAATGAAAGTTTTGTTCATATGTTCATTCATTGCACAGTCATCTGTATTCACCTCTTGGGTTATTGAAATAAGGTTCTTGATTCTCTCTCACCCTTTGTTCCTTCTTTCCTTCCTTCCTTCCTTTAATATTAATTAATTAATTAATTTTGAAAGTCATAGTTACAGAGAGAATGGGGGAGACAGAGACGGAGAAATTTTCCATCCTCTGGTTCACTCTCCAGATGACCTCAATGGCCAGGGCTGGGCCTGGATCTTCTGCTGCTTTTCCGAGGCCATTATCAGGGAGCTGGATTAGAAGTGGAGCAGCCAGGCTATGAACTTCTGCCCCCATGGGCTGCTGGCATCACAGGCAGTGCCTTTACCTGCCACACACCACAATGGCTAATGAACAGAGACAACCATGATGACATGGTCATACTATAAGACATATAGGAGATAGGGAAATAAAGCCCAGTGGATTTTTTTGTTTGTAGGTTGGACTAAGCTGAAATCCAAGTTTAAAAGATGATCATTCTAAGCAAAGGGAACATGAGTTTTCTCACCTGAGTGGAAAAGTTATCATAGCCTGCAGTGCCCTTTGCATTGTGCCTTGGTTGTCTTTTGGCTCCCCTGTCCTCCACTGTCCCCCTTACTAACTGTTCTAGCACATTAGCCTCCAAGCTTGCTTTGTCCCAGGGTCTTGGAGTATGCTGTTTTTCTAGAATGTTTTTTATTCACGTGTGTGTATAGCTTCTTTCTCACCTCCATGGGTCTCTGCTCATGTGGCATCTTCTCAGGCTTTGTCTGAAAGCTTTTTCTAATTGTTCTTTTCATTCTTCTGGCTCCTACCATTTTTTTTCTTCCTGATGTGTATCACAGCTGGAAATATTAATGTGCAGCCATTTGTGCTTGATTATTGGCTGTGTATCCCACGAGTACATAGGGACTTTGTTCATCATCCTTCCTCCTAGAAGGCAGGACTTTGGTTTATCCAGAATGGAGTTAGCCCCTGGTAGACATTCAATAAATATGATTTTGAATAACTAAATACTGAATTATTGCAAGGAGAATTGAAAATAAGTTCCCACAGCAATTTTGTGGATGGTTAGTGGTTGACTGGCAGGGAGTAGAGAAGAACTGGGAGGCTGTGTCTGGGGAAGCAGAGAGGAACACTAGTGTTTATCAGTCCTGTGTGCCCGGGGCTCATCAAAGTGTTCAGAATGTGTGTTCTGACTCAGACTTGTTTGCAACATTGTTGGAAGTGAAGAACTGTGTTTTATTCATCTGTAGTTTTTTTTAGCATCTTATAGGTGATAATTAGATAACTGTTTATAAACATGGGGTAAATGAACAGCTACATCAGCAGCAGTCTAACCATGAATGAAGGATGTGCCATCTAGATTTTGTCATGAAGTTTGATCTTGTTGGCACTTGAAGGCACGCATCTATGGAGTTCTGCCCTTATTTCTTATTTAAGCTGCAGAGGGCAGTGTCCACATTGAAGCTGCTTGGAATGGTTCTCAGGAGAGCAAAGAGAGGCAGCGCAACAAGGGAGGCAGAGGAACCCTAATTCCAGCCCTGCCCTCAGAACAACTACCTTGTGTGGCAGGCACCCTCGAAGGTTTACTTTTTCTGAGTGTTGAGATCTTTAGCTGATAGTTATTGTGTAAGCAAAGGATTTTCTCACTAGCCAATAGTTGGATCATTGTGTAATTGGCAGATGGAGTTGAGTCACAGGGGGTACCTGCTGTGTGTTGGGTACCATGCAGGGACTGCTGAACCTGTGTAAGCACCATGGCTACATCACAGCCACTGTCTTCATTGTTAGTTTCTGGCACTCATATTTACAAATGACTGTTTCTCCTCTCAGTTATCACACAAGGGAACTTGCACTCATTTCTCAGCATGGTGGCTCTTACTTGGAAACTTTGTGGAACCCCACTGTGGCCATCTTAAAGACCACACAAGAGAACTTACTCTTTCATAATTACAGCATGTTCTTCCTTAAAACCAGGACTTCCTATTTTGAGTGGAAGCCATATTCCTCAGTTTTGATTGTAGAAACCATGAGATTGCTAAATTAGGCTGCTGCCATCCTACTCTGTTACACAATGTGCCAGACAAAAGACGGTTCTGAAGGCAGGTTTCCCAAAATGTGGAGCAAAGGTTGTGTCTTTGGAGTAGGTAATGATGTGCAAGGAGATAGGAATGTTCTGGCATATTCTGTAGCCTTATTTTTTTTTTGTTCCACAGACCACATAATTTTATTTTGAGATGAAGCAATCTAGTTTGTAAGTACCATGTAAATAATACACTGATAGACTTTCCAAGTTTTTGAACGGTTGCTTCTAGACTGTGGAAAATCCAAAGTCATTTATAAACACACAAAAACCTGATGTTACCAAAGTTATGCCAATATCGTGGGTGACGTTGACCCCCTAGAGGATGAAGCTACCCAGAAGTTCCCAGAGTTCTTCCTGGTGTCCTTCTGTCTATATCTGTGTTTTGTTCCTTCCTCATTTCCCATTGCAGTGGGGAAGGTTCCCTCTCAATGTCCATTGCTTGTCATTCTTTCATCTACAGTTACACACACCTGGAATCCACCCCTTTTCTACCACTTCACAGTTGGGATGATGTTGAGGTTTCTTAATGTTGCTGTACCTCAGTTGGCTCATCTTTAAAATGGGGATAAGAAGACTACTTCCTTGGTGTGGATGAATCAATGATGTCTCAATGTAAAGTCATTATGATGGTTCTCTGGGAATGGGATGTACTCAAACAATGATACATGCACTGGTGTTTGTCATCAATATCATTGTTGTAGTTAGCATCGCATAAGTTTTCAGTTATTTCCTGATACATTTTGTTGAAGCTGTTGCTAATTTTAGATTTTCTGTTGAACTCTCAATTCCTGGGGTGATACTGTATTAAAGATTTGTATGCCTGTTCTGGTGGTTTAACATTGATTGAGAGAAAAAACTGAGATTTATGTCTTCGTACACTTTTTCCCAGCATCATAAATTTTTGAAACTTAATGTTTGGCAACAAACCATATCCTCATTGTTTGAGCACACATGCACATATGGTATATATGCATGTGCGTAGATACACACACGTATGGATGTCTGTTCTTAAGTGCTTTTCTTCTTGCTGAGAAACATCACAGCCTCCTTAATTTTACTTGCTGGCATTAGGTGGCTGTATTTTCCATCTCTACATTAAACGCCCAAAGAATCTGACACTTAGATACCAAAGTGGTATCCTTAAGAAGCCAGTGACTTCAGACAGATACTTGAGACAGAAAGCCCTTTCTTCTGGTTGTGGTGTCTGGCTTCACCTGTTTGGTGAAGGGAACTATGGGTGAGTTGAGCTAAATATAGCTTTGGGTGCCCACGCTCTGGAGGTAGGCAAGGGGTTCCCATAAACTGAGAGGCTCGACACCATCTATAGCCTTGAGGCCACAGGAGCAAGGACACTGAAGAGGAAAAGGCATGGCTCCTGTGGCCAAGTGGTTTGCCTGCTGTTGGTTTGGCCTATGGAGGGCCCTCTGATGCACTTTGACAGCTACTTGGTTAACTTGATTGATGCCATGGGATGTAGGAGGGAGGCAAGACCCCTGAAGAGTATTTATAACACCCTTTACATGCAGGCTGCAGCAGCAGCCACACACCTAAGCTAAATACAAAGTTCATCTATGAAATAAATTTCAGAAGTACTCTATGTACCTCTCCATTGGGCAAAGTACATACAACTGTTGCTATTTCTCCCCATGACTGAAAGATTTTTGTTTGCTTTCTTTATTGTTGTTTAACATTTGTAATTAAAACTCAGGCTAACCAAAATCCATGTACACAATTGTCTTACTGAGAAATTATGATTATTTCATAAGATTCTTTTTTTTTTTAAAGATTTATTTATTTGCTTCAGAGCCAGAGTCACAGACATTGAGAGGGAGGGACAGAAGGGGAGGTCTTCCATCTACTGGTTCACTCCCCATATGGCCACAAAAGCCAGAACTGGGCCAATCTGAAGCCAGCAGCCAGGAGTTTCTTCCTGATCTCCCATGCAAACGTACTGCTTTCTGAGGCTGTGAGAGGCAAGAGCCATACCAAGACAGGCTTCTCACAAGCCAAAGAAATTGGCTAGGCCCAGGATGCACCTGTTGTGAGAAGACAAAACCTGACACCAGGCAGTCCTTGGTCCGGCAGGGCCAGGTGGGGGCAACCAATAAGGTGGGTCATCCTTGGTCCAGCAGGGCAGGGAAAGAAGGAATGTGGACATAATACTTGTTTGCCAGGGACTATAAAAACTCTGGAAACAAAGTTCTTTTGGGGTTCTTGGTTTCCCAGCACTGCATTGCACAGGAGGCCAGGCCCCAGCATGCTGGACCTATAAATAAAGTCCCTTTGTTCTTTGCATTTCGGTGAGTCTCACTGGTTCTTTCTATCTGGACGATACAGAACACAACAAGGCCATCACCAGGGAGCTGGGTTGGAAGTAGAACAACCAGGATTCAAACTGGTGCCCATTTGGGATGCCATCACCGCAGGCAAATGCTTGACCTACTATACCAGATGCTGACCCCCCATAAAATTCATTTTTGTGCAGAGAGCAAGATTCCTTTCTTCCCAGCCTAAAGGTTGACAATGGCGACTGGGCACTGTTGCTTTCTTTCTTCTTCATAGGTATTAAGAAGAATCTTTTTGCTGGCTGGATCCATGTGTTAATTGCTTGCTTTTTTCATGGCTCCTTGTCCAAAGGTATGTGTGTCTCAAGATAGATCACCTCATACCAGATGGCTATTTACTCAAAAGAATTCCAGAATGGCTCAGTCAGCAGGGTCATTTGTTAGTTTGGGAAGATTTTACCACAGTTGTAAGTAGGAATGAAGAATCTGGCTGGACAGTTGCTTTTCTGAGTGCTGAGTGTGTTGGGAGTATATTTTAATGGCTGCCAGAAGAGAAAAGAAGGCTGATTGTGAAATAAGGAGCATGTGTTATTTAAGCAAGGAGCTCAAGGAGGAACAGGAGCCGTCCTTGCAAATAGCTTAGAGGATGAGCGTTGCATGTTGAGACCACAACTTATTTAAAGGTTCAGAGGTGAGAATGAGCTTGGCCTATCCAAGAAATAATAATACATATGATGTAAAATCACTAAGAAAAATAATATCTATTTCCTAGGGTGGAGGTATGGATTAAATTTGATGAAGTTCATTAAATACAAAGGGTATTCAAAAAGTTTATAGAAATGTGTGTTATTTTTATATCCATGATGCATGGATTTCAAGATTTTTATGTACCAAGGTAGACTTGTCTTTTAATTCCATTTTTCCATGAACTTTTTGAAATACTCTTTTACTGAATTCCCCAGGCATATGGTGAGAAAAGATGTCATAATAATAACATCATTATTTCCTTCATCTGCTTTAAGGTTCTTCTCTGCACATAGTAATTCTTAAAAACATTTTAACAGATGGAAAAGGAAAGGAGCTTTGTATTCTTAAGTGACTCCTCAGGCCTTTTTGCCCCCAGGTTGTCCATCATCTGGAGATCTCACTGGCCTAGCTTTCCTTAGACATACCCTCTGTCTTCAGGCAGATCTGCTTTGATTCATGCACAGAGACAAGCACATGGAAACTGGGTATGAAATATTTATTGCGTGATGAGAACTTGCAGGAACGTGGGAAGAGACTTGTTAGTTTCTCTGTTTACAGACCTAATTTTACACAAATCCAGTTGGGCATTGTTCCCTAGCTAGTTGTAAAACTCAAGCGGAGAAGGGTTTTTTGTTTTTTTTTTTTTTAAGCAAAAAATTTTAAGTATAACAAAAATACAGAAAATAGCTATGAAAACATATACAATTGATAATTGTATAGGGTAAATACCTTTGAAAGGCCACATATGTAAGGACCTAGAACTTTCTAGTTACTCCAAGAACCCTGCAAGAAACCTGGCTTGGATAAACTTATTTCCTCCTGCCAAGAATAAGTACTTTTCTCACTTTCAAGGTAATCACTACCTTACTTTCCTTTGTAATTTTATTGTCCAATCATATATTCCTACATCCTATTGCTTCATTTTGTTCACTTTTTTGTTTGGAAAGTAAGTTTTAAAAGTTTTGCCTTGGGAGGGCAGTGCTGTGGTGTAGCAGGTAAAGCCGCCACCTGCAGTGCCAGCATTCCATAAAGGTAATGGTTCAGGTCCCAGCTGCTCCACTTCTGATCCAGCTCTCTGCTGTAGCCTGGGAAAGCAATAGAAGATGGCCCAAGTGCCTGGGCCTCTGTACCCATGTGGGAGACCTAGAAGAAGCTCCTGGCTCCTGGCTTTGGATTGGCGCAGCTTTGGCCATCTGGGGAGTGAACCCATGAATGGAAGACCTCTCTCTCACTCTCTGCCCCTGCCTCTCTGTAACTCTGCCTTTCAAATAAATAAATAAATCTTTAAGAAAAAAAAATTCAAATTGGAGGAACCAGAATGGAAAAAAAAGTGTACATGTGGGGAAGAGCAGAGGTCAACAGAAAAAAGATATGCGAGCTTGAGTTCTATCAGGGTAAGCTGCAAGAGGAAGATTCTTGGAGAAATTGAGAAGCATGCAGAGGTGCATAGAGGCAGGGCATGGCTGGTTGGGAGCCCATTCCCCAAGAAAGACCCTTTCATGTTTTGAGGGAGCTTCCCCTGGATGTTTTGGGGTTGCTGCATAGTAGGGTGGCAGCTCCGAGCAGGGAACTTCAAGTTAAAGTGTGTGTTCACACCACGCTGGGGCTCCTTCTCTAACAGGGCCACTGCCATTTCCCCAGGGCCTGCAAGTCACAGGAATAAGTTAAGTAATCAGGAGATGGAAATAATGAGAGAAAGCTGCAAGTAGAAGCTTCCCTCTATTGGCCAACGAAGAGGAGCTCTGGACAAGGAGAGGAGAAGGACTCCTTATGGGAAAGATGGACTTCCCAATTGCAGGAAGAAAGCAATGGTAGACCTTGGTGAGGTGGACCATTCCGTATCAAAGTTTAAGAAAGGAAAGGAATTGGGAGGGATGAGGCCTTGCTGCTGAGATGTTACTTGACTTTTTGTTCCTTTTTTTAATTTTTAAAATTTGTTTATTTGAAAAACAGACAGCAAGCGCACTGTCATCCACTGGTTCACTCCCCAAATGCCCATAACAGTCAGGGCTGGCTGGGAGTGAAGCAGGGAGCCGGGAACTCAATCCAGGTATCCCATGTGGATGGAAGGAACCCAGCTACTTGAACCATCACCACTGCCTCCCAGGCTCTGCATCTGCAGGAAGCTGGAGTCAGGAGCCAGAGTCAGGAATTAAATGCAGGCACTCCAGTGTGGGACATGAGCATCTTAACCACTAGGCTAAATGCCTGCTCTCCATGTTTATCTTTTAAACTTTGTTCCTGTGTATGTTTGTAAAAACCATGGCTTAGCCTATTTATAGTTATCAACATAGATGTTGAGATAAACCTAAATGGGGTTTTGGTTTGCTTTTGAAGGGCCAGGCAGCTCAGGGGACCTGTCTGGGAATATGACCCTTTGAGGCCTAGTGGGAAAGAAAGCGTCTCATGAGAGAGGTTCTCAAAGGATCAGATACAGAGAAAGGGCCGACAGGGAGCCAACTTGGAACTGGGTTCCCCATCATTCCCTGGAAGGTATTGGAAGATCTGAATTTTAATGCTGGCATTGCTAGTAACTAATTACGTAAGAATTTTTAATCAACATAAAACTATTCAGAAGTGCTTTGGAGTCAATTATTTGAAAAATGTTTACCGAATTCTCCGCAGTGCCAGGTACTGCAGTAGGCATTGGGTATACAGAAGTCCTCCATCCTCACAGAGTTGTCTTCCAGCTGGGACACTGATGTGAAATTAATGATCTAGTTGCTGAGGGCTGTGGAAGAGCACATGGCAGGATTCCCCAGGGTTTGCCCAGCTGTAGGACTTGGCTGGAAGCGACCGCAATGTTCCTGCTCAACTTCCTCATGTTCCAAATATGGATACAGAAGATTCTAGACAGTATAGCTAGCAACAGAGCCAGGGTTCAAACCCAACTCTTACTTTAGTGTTCAACTATTCCACCATTGGTAGAGTACACGTGTATTTCACAGCATTAAACTGGAAGATCAGAAACCTGCTTTTGAATATAATTTGTTGCTGTTCATGATAAATTATTTAAATCCTTGAATGTCCTACATCCCAGAGAGCTTTTGCTCTTCTAGTTTTTATAAAACATTCTGTTTGGGCAGCAATTATAATATAGACTCCAGTATCCTGGTTCTTGGTTTGAATATAGGCACAGCTAGTAGTCCTTGAATTATCCTCAAGGAAGGGATTTTTCTGGGGCCCTGGACCTTTTACTGTGCATTTTTGTTTTGCTTTGTTTTTTGCATGTCTTAGATGTCTTTTTGAATTTAGTTACCCAAGACTTGTGGCACTTTAAGTGTCTGGCAATTCCAGGTCATTTTTTTCCCATAATAATTTGGCATCTATTTAATGATGTGTACATTGTTTAAGACAACTTGAAAATATTTAAAAAGTTATAGGAATAACAATAATTTGGAAACCTAAACAGTTAAGGGATGCTCACACACTTCCATCTTTTTTTTCCGGGTGGGTAATTTGAAATACATACTTACTAAAATTTCCTCCATTGTTTAAAAATGCTGTGTCTAATGAAATACTACCGGACAGAAAGTGTTCATCTGAGGCATGGTGTGGTTGTAAAACACACAGACACACATGTGATATACATTTTATAGCTTTGTATATTTTACGGGCAAAACATTGAAACACGGTAGAAATACTACCGTGTACAGTGAAACTGGCTTTAATAGTAACATCAGACAGCCGTTTGTCTCTGCTGGCCTTTTATTTATACGTGTGTAATTATGATTTCCAGTACTTCTTACCAGGTATTTCCAAACTTGGTTTTTGTCTTTACATTTGTCCTCTTTGGAACTTTTACTAGATTGTCTGTTTGCTGAATGAGAGTTGGTCTCTCTAAGTGGAAAGATTCTATTGGGGTGTTGCATGGTCTGAACTCACAGGGACACACCTGGGGCAATTGCCCAACTGACCAGGCCAGAAATCTGAAAGTCACTCACATTTCTCTTCTCTCCTCCTTACTCATCAAGTCTTGCTGACTTTAGCCTCTGAGTGTTTCTTGAATCTACACCTTCCTCCCACTCCTCCCACCCATGCCTTTGTTCTGATCTTCATCTTCTCTTCCCTGGACGGCACAGTGGCTTCCCATGTGGAGTGACCTCCTCTCCTTCAAGCATGGATGCGCTCCTAATTCCTTCTCCGCATTTACTCATCACTGCCCTATCTTGTTCCTTCAACAACTCTGCCATTGAATGCAGGATAAATGGAGCTGTTTATTGGGACATTCAAGTCCTTTTATTGTCTTGGCCTGGCTTAACTCTCAGCCTCATTTTGCATCGGAACCTGCCTCCAGCTTTAGACTCTGGTAACGCTGAGCAGATCCATTCTGTGCACGCTTATATGCTCTGCTCTGTCTCTCCCCTGGCTCCAGCCTGCTCTGTACTTACCTACTGTGTTTATTTGTGAATGAGTAGAATTTGTTAGAAGTGACAGTGGATGAAATTACCTTATCATAGAATTGAACACTCCTCAATTGTAACTCTACCTACTATCCTTAGCAAGGGAGTATATCATGTACCCACATTGACCTGTAGTCACATAGAATCCAGAGGCATTTCTACATATCTTCACTGTGGATGGGTTTGAATCCCATACTTCAAAGGATCAGGTTTTTGTGGGAACATAGAAATTGAGGAGTGGCTTTTCTGCTTGGCTGACCCATCTTTCAGCCTCCTGTGACTTTTAGTTCTCATCTATATATCTCATTCAACCACCTGCCAACACACACAAGGTTCTTTCCTCTTGAATCCTTTCACTCTGCCTCCCTCTACCTCCTGCTTGGTGCTCTGCCATCTGTACCCACTGTCTTCCCTTTAAGTATATCTGAGGGCTGGGAGAAGGTATCCCAGGTAGGAATAAAAATGATCTTAATCTCAGAAGATATATGGAAGGCAAGGGGGAAGAAGCCCTCCTGAAGATAGGGACTGAAGATGCAATCTTTAGAACGCTGGTTGGCAAGTTATGGCCACCATGGCAAAATCTAACCTACTACCTTGTTTGTGAATTGTCTAATTGGAGTGCAGCCATGCCCATTCATTTGTATATTGTCCATAACTGTTTCCATAGGTCTAAGTTGAGAAATTGCAACAGAGACCATATAGTCCATGAATTGTAAAATATTTGCTATCTGACCCTTTGCAAAATAGCTGACCAATCCTTGAGCCGGAAGACAATGAGGCCTTTCTTAAGGGCAGGTTTAATTCTACTTGCTCATCTCCTTTACGTTATTATGCTTACAAGAGTCCCTATCTCTTGTTACTTTTCTGGCACTTTTCAATGGTACCTGTCTGAATCCAGGATAGTGAAAAGGCATGGACAGACATAGGGGCAAACCTGTTCCTTTTGCATCTGTAATCTGGTGACGTGAAGTTGGTCCAAACTTATTCTTACAGTATAGGATTTTAGTTGGGTTAAAAATAAGTATATTGCCACCCAGATAATTATGGCAAATAGATTTCACTTTTGATAAACAATAGTGATTAATCGATGGGTGTGTGAAACCTAACATTGTGAAGTTACAGAAGACTTAGCACAAAGTAGTGCTGAAATTGATTTGTGATGTCTGTCAGAACCTTTGCATAGGGGATAGGTGATCCATTTATCTTAAGCTAGTATTGTCTTCCTAAAGCAGTGGGGAGTTTAAAGCCATGAGTGACTCTGGCTCAGTCCACTATAACCTAAACTCTGCTCTGATGGTTACTAACAGGAGAGCCCCTATAACCCAGACCCATAAAATGCATAGCCTATCATAGAGTTAAAATTTAGCAGTCAGATGGTTGATTTTGAAAAGTGAGAGTTTGATTAAAAATAATTCTGTGTTTATAGTTATATCCTCTGAGTTGTATTATTTTATTGTGGTAAAATATATATGACATGAAATTGTCCATTTCTGCAAAATTCTAGTGATATTTTTCATGGAACTGGAAAAAAACTAATAAAATATGTGTAGAATAAGAAGGAATATCCAAAGTGAGCATGAACAAAATATGAAAGCAGGAAACATTACACTACTTTACTGTAAAATATATTACAAAGCTGCAGTAATTAAAATAGCATGGTATTGGCATAAAAATGAATCTGTAGACCAATGGAACAGAAAAGAGAACCCAAAATTAACCCCACACATCTACAGCCAACTGATCTTTTACAGAGGTGCTAAGAACATGCATTGGAAAAAGTCTTGTTAATAAATAGTTCTAGGAAAATTTGCTGTACACATGCAGAAGAATAAATCTAGACCCCTATCTATCACCATTTTAAAAATTAGCTCAAAGTAGATTAAAGACATAAATGAGAGACTTGAAACTGTAAGAAAACATAGGGAAACATTTTAGGGTATTGAAATTGGCAAGGATTTTCTGGACGAGACCCCCACAAGCAGAGGAAACAAAAAGAAATAATAGAGGGCTGGCGCCGTGGCTCACTAGGCTAATCCTCCGCCTTTCAGTGCCGGCACACGGGGTTCTAGTCCCGGTCGGGGCGCCGGATTCTGTCCTGGTTGCCCCTCTTCCAGGCCAGCTCTCTGCTGTGGCCAGGGAGTGCAGTGGAGGATGGCCCAGGTGCTTGGGCCCTGCACCCGCATGGGAGACCAGGAGAAGCACCTGGCTCCTGCCTTCGGATCAGCGCGATGCACCGGCCGCAGCGGCCATTGGAGGGTGAACCAACGGCAAAGGAAGACCTTTCTCTCTGTCTCTCTCTCTCACTGTCCACTCTGCCTGTCAAAAAAAAAAAAAAAAAAAAAGAAATAATAGATAAATGAGATTTTATTAAACTAACGAGCTTTTGCAAAATGGAGATAGAGAATGGAAGAAAATATTTGCAAGCTATGTAACTGACAAAGGATTAATACCCAGAATATATAAAGTACTCAAATAACTTAATAGCAAAAAAAAAAATCCAGTTTAAAAATGGGTAGTTGATCTAAACAGACATTTATAAAGGAAGACCCACAAATGGCCAACAGGTACATGAACATACACTCAAACATCACTAATAATCAGGGAAATGCAAATCAAAACCACAACGAGATACTGCCTCACTCCAGTAAGACTGGCTGTGAACAGAAAGATGACAAGTGTCACTAGGATGTCTGGAAAAGGAAACCCTTGGATACACAGCAGACTCATAGAATGGCAGATGTCCTAAACAGCACTCTGGCCTCAGAATCAGCCCTTAAGGCATTCAGATCTGGCTGAAAAGCCCATGAGAGTATTTCAGGCATGGAAAGCCAAGACACTCTGGCAAAAAAAAAAAAAAAAAAAATCTCTGTGAGTGAGATCCCAGTGGAAAGAACAGGCCATCAGAGAAGGAGGTACCTTTCTCTGAAGGGAGGAGAGAACTTCCACTTTGATTATGGCCTCGACTAAATAAGATCAGAGTTGGCGAACTCAAGAGGCTTCCATAGCCTTGGCAGCTCATGACAAGAGCCTTGGGTGATGACTGACGTCATCAATAAGAGTGTCAATTGTTAAATCAACAACAGGAGTCACTGTGCACTTACTCCCCATGTAGGATCTCTGTCCTTAATGTGTTGTACTATGTAAATTAATGGTATAACTGGTACTCAAACAGTACTTTATACTTTGTGTTTCTGTGTGGGTGCAAACTGTTAAAATCTTTACTTAGTATATACTAAATTGATAAAAAATAGTTGAAAATGAATCTTGACATGAATGGGATGGGAGAGGGAGTGGGAGATGGGATGGTTGCAGATGGGAGGGAGGTTATGGGGGGGCACTATAATCCAAAAGTTGTACTTTGGAAATTTGTATTTGTTAAATAAAAGTTAAAGAAAAGGAAACACTTGTATGCTGTTGGTGGGAATGTAAGTTAGTATGTGGAAAACAGTATGGAGATTCCCCAGAAAACTACAAACAGAACCACCATATAATTGATCTAGCAATCCCTTTTCTGGGTATATATCTAAAGGAAATGAAATCCATCTGTTGAAGAGACATCTGTACTCTCATGTTTATTGCAACACCATTCACAATAGCCAGGAAGTGGAAGCAAGCCAAATACTCTTCAACTAATGAATGGGTATAGAAAATGTGCTTATGCAAAGGAATACTACTCTGCCACAAAAAGGATAAAATCTTGTCATTTTCAACAACATGAATGGAACTGGAGATCATTATGTGAAGTGAAATTAAGTATAAAGAGAAAATATCAGATTTGTGGATATGTAGAGTCTAAAAAAATAGGTATTTTCATGGAAATTAAAAATATAATTGTGGTTACCAGAAACTAGGGAGGGAAGCGGAAAAGAAGAGATTGACAGAGGTTGATTGACAGGTACTAGGCTATCACTACACAGAAATAAGTTCTGGAGTTTTAATGCACAGCGGAGTGAAGATTTATAATGTAGACATAGTAGATAGTATTTTGAGTGTTTTCACTATAAGGAAATATTAAATGATTGAAAGGATAAAAGTATTTACCCTGATTAAACACCATATAATGTATATATATAATAAAACATCACATAGCACCCCATAAATGTGTACAATTCTGTGTATATGTCAAACTTTTAAATAAAAAATTTTAAAATTAAAATATTAAAATTTAAAAACTTTTTTATTTTAAAAAGTTTAGTTCAGTGGCAAAAAGTATTGATGTGCTCCAGAAAATATGGAAAATGGGATAAAAAGAGGTTATTTCCTTGCAAACACTTTGAAATTAATGCATATGAGGGGTCTTCAAAAGGTTTGTGGGAAAAGGCATGTTGTGAAGAAACTGCATGGATTTAAAAGTGTTTACCAGAAGAAATTTAGTTTTGGTTTCTGTTTTCCATGAACTTTTGGAGTGCCTTTGTACATCACAGCATTGTGCAGCTGTCCCTGCCATCCATCCCCAGGAGCCGTATCTTATTTGTCTTTTTGAATTTGGCTTGTTTCACTGTAGCATGATATCTCATCAAAGTTCATTCTTGTCGTAGTAAGTGTCACAACTTCCTAATTCTTAAGGATGAATAACCTTCCATTGCGTGATTTGCAATTTTATGTGCAATTTTATGTGTCCATTCTTCTGTCCATGAGTTATTTCTACTCCTTACATACTGTGAATAATGCCACTACACATAATCTGTTAAAGTCCCTGCTTTTAATTTTACTGGGCAAATGGTAACTCTATGCTTATTGTACTTTCAAAAGGTTTTCCATGGTAACTGTAGCATTCTACTTCCCTGTCATCAATGCATCAAGCTACAGTCCGTGCACATCCTGCCATCTTTTGAATGATAGCCATTCCAAGGAGTGTCAAGAATGCTCTCACTGTGGTTTTATTTGTATCTCTCTAATGTCTTGTGATACCAAACATCTTTTCATGCATATTATATACCCTTTTAAAGAAATATCTGTTCAAGTTGAATCAACTATTATAACTAGTTGATATTGTTTAGTTTCTTTTCTTTCTAAAGATTTATTATTTGTTTGAAAGTTGAAAGACAGGGGCCAGCATTGTCGCGGAGCAGGTTAAGCTGCCGTTTGAGTCCTGGCTACTCCACTTCCAGTCTAGCAACCTGCTGGTACGCCTAGGAAAGCAGCAGAATATGGCCCAAGTGATCCGGCCCCTCCACCCACATGGAACACTGGATGAAGCTCTCAGCTCCTGGCTTCAGCATGGCCCAGCCTCAGCCGATGTGGCCACTGGGGGAGTGAACCAGCAGATGGAAGATCTTTCTCTCTCCCTCTCTGTCTTTCTGTAACTCTGCCTTTCAAATAAAATAAAATAAATCTTGAAACACACACACACACACACACACACACACAGAGAAAGTTGAGAGACAAGATAGACATCGGAACCATCATCTGCTGCCCACCAGGTACATTAGCAGGAAGCTGGATTGGAAGCGGAGGCAGGACTCAGTCTCATCCCACTGCACCCCAGTACCTGCTCCCAGCCTGCTGATTTATCTAAAGAACACAGGAGGGGTGCAGGTTTAGCTAGGAATTTCTCTAGGTTGGGCCTGGTGAGGTCTTGAGGACAGTCATGAAGTTGCTCCTTGAGATTGTAATTACAAGCCTGAAACATCTGCGTGCAAAGAAGTGCTAGGTAAAACGGGGCTGTTTAGAAGTAACTATGGAAATGAAGACAGAGAAAGAGGTGGGTACGGGGGCAAAGAGTGGCTTAATATTGTCAGCTTATGTCTTCTCTCCTGCCTTTGAGTGAGAGAAAGGGGAGGGGAGAGACAGGAAGATTTGGAGTGTGTTGCTTCTTCCTGACTTCTGTTTAAAATAGGCCCATCTCCAGGTCCAAAGCCTCAAAACCCACAAGTGGACTTTTTTAGGACAATATTTTTTTTCAGTGTGGAGGCCTTTGATTATCTCACCATAATTGCCATGTTTACAGTGCCCCCTCTCCCCCAGCTATATTTTAATGAAGCAAGGTTTTGGTTGATTTTGTTAGAAACATCAGTCTGGTGGCATTGAATTTGTTTTGCTTCTGTTAATAGAAATAATTTTAATTAAGCTTTACTGTGCTTAAAGAAGCTTATTTGAAACTATATGAATGAGAAACATTCTGGAGCAATTGGTAGAAAATTCTAGCTTGTTTCCTTTGAAGATGAAGTGGTTGGAGGAGTTATGTTTGGGAAGGCTTCTGAGTAAATTTCTTCATCTGAGCTAGGATGTGGGGCATGTACAGTTCAGTACCTCTGAACAGAAGCAAGGAGATGGAGAGACGTATAGCTGACCTCAGAAGCAGCTTTGCATAAATGAGAGAAAATATCAGATTAATAGTAGAAATGATCAGAAAGAAGCTATTAACCACCAGTGAATTGTTTAGATATCCCAGTAAATGCTCTCACGTTCCCTACTGTACACAATTGCTAGCTAGCAATCATGATTTCCAAGTTATAAGGATTAGTCCTCTCCATATATGGCCTGTATACATATGTATACATGTGTATATATATATATGTGTGTGTGTGTGTGTGTGTATTGTTTAAACATTTGTTTATTTATTGAGGTAGGGTTATAGACAGAGGGAGAGGCAGAGAGAGAGAGAGAGATATCTTCTATCCATTGACTCACTCTCCAAATGGCCGCAACAGCTGGAACTGGGCCGATCTGAATCCAGGAAACAGGAGCTTCTTCCAGGTCTCCCATGTGGGTGCAGGGGCCCACTTGTATCATCTTCTGCTGCTTTCCCAGGCCATCAGCAAGGAGCTGGATGATAAATGGAGCAGCCTGGACTCGAACTGGCACCCATATGGGATGCCAGCACTGCAGGTGTATGCTTAGCCTACTATGCCACAGCGCCAACCCCTGTATATATATTCTTAATTTAAAAATCTAGTAGAAAAGTAACATGCTAGTTCTTTTTCATTTTATGGCTAAAAGTAAACTGCAGTGTTTTGCATCCTTGGTTTAGTGATCATAGATGCCATTGCCTTGTATTCACTCAGTCTAAAGCATTGTGTTTCCTCCCTCTCTTTTGCCAAATTCAGGCTTGATTGCTTGGTTTGTGATGACAGTGTTGGACTGTCATGGTGAGAGTTCCCATTTGAGAAGGAATCTTCAAAGTTTGACTCATAAGACCCGATGGGACTGGTGCATGGGGAAATACAACCTTCAGGGATATAAGTACAGATTTCAGTGAAAATCAGGAGACATCTCTCAGAGCTAAACTGGACCCTGACCTTCTCTCCCCAGACACCAACACTGTCATAAAGATGATAGTGCTTAGAAGAATTTTAGGGGTTGTAACTATCTTGGATACAACTTTATTGATATATTTTTATTTCTAAGAGTCAACAAGATTGCTAATTTATGTTGGTGGGCAATTAAGGCGCACATTGATTCTACCGAAGTCTCTAATCCCAGGCGTTGAAGCAAATGTGAGCCATGTAGTTAATAATTTATTGCTCAGTTTCACAAACACATTTGCAGTTTGGTTTTAACTTTAGTATACAAGCAGCAAATTGTGGGGGCAGTTTTAGGGTGTGATTGGAGGTGTTTGCTTTTCCAGCAAAGCTTCGTGGTTAAAGTTCAGCCTCTGCCTTCAGACAGCCTGCTAAGCTTAAAGCTCAGCCTCCTCACTTCCCAGTTGTGCACCCAGGGGCATCACTTTTCTGCCCTCCTGTTCACCAGTGGTTAAATGCAGTTAACCACACAGTGCTGGTAGGACGATTAGATGTGGTGATAATATAAGATGGGAATACTGAGAGCTCAACAAATATTCATGCTATTTATGTAATTATTATTATTAATCGCCTCCTGTCTTCCAGTTTTACTGAAGTTCGTGCTTGTTGAGGTTAAAGATCATTTTCCTCCAAATATTCTTTTGAAATTGTATTAGAAACGGACAAAGAGGCACTAAAGGATTGGTGTTTTCATCATCAAAATAGAATTAAACAGACGGGATATGGATTAAATCCTAAATTATATTAGGTATGATATGTGGTTACTTTTAGGCCCATCCCCAGATGCTTGTTGTGTTTTTGTACAGTTAGAAAATACCCTTCTAACATGTGTGTGTCCATCTCTCCATGTCAAATTCTATCTCTTTATTTAAGCATCAGTTGTTGATCATTGATGAAATACTTATTACTTCATTTCCTTTTAAAACCAGTTATGAGTTATTTTCAACATACTAGAGAATAGAGGATATCATTATGAAAATCCATTTACCCAACCTCCATACTAAATACATTTTCCCTAGTAAATGAAGGTAAATAAATGTTTTCATGTTTATGTGATACTTTTAAAGAGATAAAGTATTATACCCTACCATTTTTCTCTATTTTTAAAAAAAGATTTATTATTTATTTACTTGAAAGGCAAAGTTAGAGAGGGAGAGGCAGAGATTGAGATATGTTCAATCTGCTGCCTTCCCTAAATGGCCTCAATGGCTAGAGTTGGGTCAAGCCAAAGCCAGGAGCCTGGAACTGCATTTGGTCTCTCACATGCAGAGACTCACTTAGTTTGGCCATCTTCTGCTGCTTTCCCAGGAGCATTATCAGGAAGATGAATTTGTGCTTGAACCAGTGCCCATATACAGCATTGCAGGTGGTTTTTCTACTAGTTCTTCCTCTTATGATTACAGCAAGTTGATGCCTAGAAAGAGTACATTGTCTAACATGGCGTCACTTATGTATATGTGTGCAGTTGATAGGGCTGTCTGTAGGGCAGAGCGCTTAAGATTTTCCCCATATGACTTGTCATCCTCCAGTAGGGTAGCTCAGTCCCTTCACAGTGTGACATTCTTGAGGGTGTTCCAGGAAGATCATGTAAAACCTGGTAAAGCCTAGGCTCTGAAATGTACACAGCTTTACTCTACTCATCATTTTATATAACACGAATCCAAAGTGTAGCCCAGATTGAAGGAAAGAGAGAATCTGAAAGATATTGTGACCTTGCTTTTCTAATCTATTTTACACATCTTCAAATTTAACCAATGTTATCAAGTCTCTTTCTAAAGTAGTATTATCATTTTCTGATTTGAACTAACTCACTTTTTAGAGGTAATACCTTTGAAGCAACAGCCAGATGTAAGATGTTCGGAAGGCAGTTGCATATCCGAAACTATCCTTTCTTAAGCAAACCATGAGGAAATCTCTGCTGTGCATTCAACAAAACTGATTCTTCATCCTTCCTAGAACACAGATAGGTGATGTTTCTCAGACTTCCCTGGTAGCTAAGTGGGTTCATATGATTACGTTTTGGTCAATGGAAGTGAATTTTTTCCATTTTCAGACCTGACATATGACTTGCTTTGGCATGAATTACCCTCTTATTTCTCTGATGTGTACGTACTGAAGAGCTACTGGGTCTCAGAGGCTCAGATTAAAGGCGGTAGAGCCATTAGACAGAAAGAACCTAAATGATTACTCAGAACTATCATCACCCCTTCCGACTCCTGCTTGATTGGACTTTGAGTTAGAAATAAACTTTTAATAAACCACTGGGATCTCAGGGTTTGCTAGAACACTTAGCATTTTCTTAACTAATGCAACCCTCAGTGAAAAGATGGCACCTGTATTTGTAGACTTTAGGTCTGAATGAGGATCATACAGTGTAATCTCCAAAGATATAACTGATATCCACTTGCTGTTTAAAATATGCATGAGCTTCATTGAGATATAATTTATAGACCAACCAATTCACCTATTTAGATCATGTTAGTCAATGGTTTTTACTGTAGTCAGAGTTGTGCAAGCATCATAATCAATTTTAGAATATTTCCATTACTTCGAAAGGAAACGCTGCATGCATGAAGCAGTGGATCCACATTCCTGTTGCCTTCCCCCAGTCCTCAGCTTCCAACAACCACTAATCTCTCTTCTATGTCTATAGAATTGCCTTTTCTGAACATTTCATATAAATGGAATAAAAACTATGTAGCCTTTTGTATGTGGCTTTTTCTTCTTAGGATAATATCTTCAGGGCTCCTTCGTGACATGATATAGGTCAGCATTTCATTTGTTTTCACAAATGAGTAATATTCCATCATATGGATGTATCACATTTTATTTATCCATTGGTTGTTGACATTTTCATTGTTTCTACTTATTGGCTATTACAGTAATGTTGCCATGAACATTCATGTACACTGTTTTCCACATGCCCTTTTATCTTTAGAAAGCCCTGATTGAAAGTGTTTAGGCCGGCACTGAGGCTCACTAGGCTAATCCTCCACCTGCGGCACCGTAACCCTGGGTTCTAGTCCCAGTCGGGGGTGCCGGTTCTGTCCCGGTTGCTCCTCTTCCAGTCCAGCTCTCTGCTGTGGCCCAGGAAGGCAGTGGAGGATGGCCCACGTGCTTGGGCCCTGCACCCCATGGGAGACCAGGAGGAAGCACCTGGCTCCTGGCTTCGGCTTACAGCGTGCTGGCCACAGCTCACCGGCCGTAGCGGCCATTTAGGGGGTGAACCAATGGAAAAGGAAGACCTTTCTCTCTGTCTCTCTCTCTCTAACTCTGCCTGTCAAAAAAAAAAAAAAAAAAAAGTGTTTAAAGGTATATGAGCCTATTAAATAGGAGGTCGATTTTTTTTAAAGATGTATCTTTCTTTACTTGGAAACCAGAGAGAGAGAGAGAGTGAGAGAGATGTTTTCCATCTGCTGGTTCATTCCCCAGATGGCCACAATGGCTGAGGCTGGGCCAGGCCAAAGCCAGGAATCTAGAATTCCATCTGGGTCTCCTACATGGATAGCAAGGGTCCAGGTTCTTGTGCCATCTCCCCTCATTTCCCTAGGTACATTACCAGGGAGCTGGATCAGAAGGAGAGCAGCCAGACTCAAATTGGCACTCATAAGGGATGCTGGCCTTGTAGGAAGTGGCTTACCCACCGTACAACAACACTGGCCCCAGGGCAGGTTGATTTAAAAGCAAACTATTTCTAAGCATTGGCATCATGGGGAAAAAGCACAGCAGGGTATCTTCACAACAGGTTTGAAGGAACTGCTGAGTTAATGGATTCCCCTTCCTTCTGCAGACCATAACCTGACTGCAACGTGTCTCATCTTGAATATGCATGTATCTTGTTTTTATAGTAATGGGAAGTTAGAATACAATGCAAATCATACTTTAAAACTTTGCACAATAGTTTAATGCAAAAAATTCTAATACTTTGGATTAAAGTTTTTAGTCATTTATTTAGAAGATATTTGTCGAGTGCCTACCCTGTCCTGGATATTGTTCCAGTACTAGCAATATAACTGAAAAATAAACATTAATAATAATTATATTTTAAGTGAAGAAGAGAATTGGAAATTGTATATATGCTGTGAAGGCAATCAAACAGGCCATATTATATGTAGTGTGGCTGCAGGAGAGCTGCTTTTGAAGCTGAATGAATGAGCAGCAGGAGCCACCTTGAACAGCAGTGTGGTAAGAGAACTCCAGAGGGCAGAACAGCAAGCGCAAGCTCCCTGAGGTGGGAGCACGCTAAGTGTAATTTGAGAAACAGAACAAGTACTAGTGGGCATGGATCTCACAGAATTAAGGGTGAGTGGGAGGTATAACGGGTATAATTTTTGGTGATGCTGTACTAAGTCACATATGATATTAACTGAGAGGTATTTTTACTTTTTGTCTTGCACAGATTCTGGAATCTGTGTAATTTTATAGCAACTGGAGTCTTAGAGTCAATTTTTGCCCAATGTTCTGGAATCACATTCTAGATTTCTGTTGGTGTGAAAAATCACCTGTTACAAGCACCAGTCTAAAAATCTGTCAGCGAGGCAATAAAAGTTTGGAAACCCTAGAGCAAATCTTTCCAAAAACCTGGATTTTTGTGTAAAATGAGCCTAAAGTCAGTTGGCATGCCAAGCATTTTATGGGAATAAATTGGGTGGTTTGTGAAGTACACTCATTCTTCCAGGCCCCTGGGACTGAAATATTCTTACCATGCTGTTGCCACAGAGAACAGAATGGGTCTACAGAATTGGCTGGCTTGAACTCACAGTGAAGTTCAGGCTGTGCGACTTTGGGTCAGCAGCTGTGTGGGGGGTGGTATGCCCTTCTACAAACACTATGGACATGCATGTCTGATTTAGCAAACATTTATTACTAGGCAAGATCATAGTGATAATTTTTCTTTTGCAATATAAAATGTCATGATTTTTTTAAATATTCAAGTAATTTTAAGAATCATCTGTAATCCTAACTTTTTAAAGGCTTAGGTAGCCAGCATTCTCACTGTCTAAAACATAGTAATGAATTAGGAAGTGCGAACCAAACCCCTGGACAGACCTAATAAATTAAAAATCAGAAGCAGGCATTTGGCGTAGTGGTTAAAATGCTGGTTTGGACACCCATCTCCTATATCAAGTGCCTGAGTTGCAGTTCTGGCTCCACTCCCAGTTCCAGTTTTTCTGCTAATGTGCACCCTGGGAGGCAGCAGGTGATGGGTCATGCAGTTGGGTCCCTGCCACCCACTTGGGAAACTGGAGTGAGTTCTTGGCTCTCAGCTTCAGCCTGGCTCACCCCCAGCTATGCAGGCATTTGGAGAGTGAAACAGCAGGTGGGAGCTCACTTTATCTGTCTGTCTCTGTCTCTGTTTCTTTCTGCTCTCTGTATGTGTTTCTCTACCTTTTAAACAGATAAATAAACATTTTAAAAGTAAGTAAAATAAATGTTCCCCCAGCAAGTTCACAAAAGCCTATTGTCTTTCTGTAGACACATATTTCTTCTAGTGAACACGTTTAACTTGCATGCAACCACTCAGGCAGTCAGAAGGTAGGAAAGATATCACTCGTCAGTAGGCATACTGATACAAGTGAGTATACATGGAATCTTATAGTATATTCCTGTTAGCTTAAATCATGTGTCTTTCTCATTAATCCAAACCACTTTCGCGTACGCTTCTTACAATCAAAAATACAGTAGTCAAGTGAAAGAATTTTTTTCAGAAGATATAAAAGACTAAAAATATGGCCATTTGTTTCCGAAAACCAAGACATGTTATAAATGAATATAAGTGGTTTTGTGAGCCAGATTTTGTTTACTCTATACCTGCACAAATGCCTTATGAACAGACTTTTTCTTCTTAAATCAGCTACAATGACCCTTTCTGTCTATACTGTTGGAACGTCTTCTGTAAGCCACTAGCAGCATAATTTTTTTTTTTTTTTTTTGACAGGCAGAGTGGACAGTGAGAGAGAGAGACAGAGAGAAAGGTCTTCCTTTGCCGTTGGTTCACCCTCCAATGGCCGCCGCGGCCAGCGCGCTGCAGCCGGCGCACCGCGCTGATCCGATGGCAGGAGCCAGGTACTTATCCTGGTCTCCCATGGGGTGCAGGGCCCAAGCACTTGGGCCATCCTCCACTGCACTCCCTGGCCACAGCAGAGAGCTGGCCTGGAAGAGGGGCAACCGGGACAGAATCCGGAGCCCCGAATACTAGCAGCATCATTATCTCAGTTGGCGCAGCAATGATTGTGTAATTATATTAACTTTTAAATATAATTTTATTTTTATTCCGAAAAGTACTAAAATAATAGTACTGAGCATAGGGTTTGCATACTTGATATAGTTGAGACAAGTATGGAAATTGCTAATGTCTTGGCAAACGCCCATTGTGAGACTTAAACAGGGACACTAGATATGTAAACTTTTCAACTGTGGGGTAGATTGGATCCAAAAACATGTGCGGAATATAGGACAACTATGTATGTGTCTTCTGAAAGGTATAATTGGATATTTTAAAAATCTTTGATTCCATCTTAATGGCGTGATTTCATATGCATTTTAAAGAATAAATCAGGCACTTGCATGGAAAACTGCCAGTGTACTAAATGCCTGAAAGGAATGGATCCACTGTTGGGTATCTTAAAGTTCAAGAGATCCTACAAATCAGGTTACCAAGGAGCTGCTTCTTTTGATGTCTGTGTTTGTACACAGACTGATTGGCAGCTGTAGTGTGTGCGCTCATCATTTCTCCTGGCCTCATGTGAAACTTAGCCAACAAGTCACCCTCGCAAGAGGAATTCATGAGCTTCTTCAACCTTCTGTTGAAGAAGGGGACAGACTATGGACTTTGTAGAGCAGTAATTCTATTAATTCTATTCCAGCACAAAGAGGGTTTGGGTAGAAGTGGGTTCCATACTAAAAAGTGGCCTCTGAAGGAAGCAGAGTCATAGCCTGGGTTCTCTAAGCTCCTCTTCCATTTTTTGCCAACAGAGGGTGTTTAAGATATTTAATATTTAAAAAGAAGGGACTCAGTTTCCTGCCCCCAGGTTAGGTTAGCCAGATTTGACATTAGAAGGAATGAAACTACCAACATGGAGTTTCAGAAGCCCATGGCTTTGGTTGGTGCTAAGTAAGCCTGTTTAAAAAAAAAAAATGCAGTCATTGACTAATTTCTGCATTTCACCTCTCAGGCATTTCTTCTCATGCTGCATCTTCTCTCCATCACAGACTTCGCAAGCTCCCTGAATCCATTAGTAACTGAACATGTTTTTTTAAATGAATCATTTTGGAAGCTTTACTCAAGGTGAGCATTCAGTCTCCTTGTTTGTCACCACCCCCTGCTCCCATGCTCCATGGGCTGTGTGGTCTCTAAATAACAATAGCAAAACAAAACAAAGTTCTTCATGGTAAAGGGAAACGGGATAAGAACATGTAATTGATTGCAGGCTCAGGCAAACAGATTGGAAAGTCCTGACACAGCATAAGGGCGAATTGTTTTGAATCTCTACCTTGAAGGGAAGTAGACCTAGAAGCAGAAATTGTTTTGTTTTTGAAAGTCCAGAAAGGTCTTGTACCAAAGGAGTGATGACCAGGACTGCTTAGGCGACTGGGTACTTAAGCTTTCTGATTTCTGCATTTGGGACTTGTTGATGACTGGGTGTTACAAGCCTGGAGACTGGACATGAGCAAGGGCAGTGGACTGGGTGAACTTGATGGACAGAAGCCACAAGTTAGAGAGTCTCATGTCATTCTAGATCAGATGTCCCATAGATCAGAGGTCCTACTGGAAAAAGTAGTCAGCTCATTGTCTCTTTTTTTTCCACTCACAGCATTTATTTTGTTTTACCTTTTGTAAAAGCAACTTCTAAAAAATAACTTGTGTGGCTCTTTTAAGATTTCTTTTTATTTATTTGGAAGGCAGATGACAGAGAAAGGGAAACGGATTTTCATCCACTGGTTCACTTACCAAATGGCCACAATGTCCAAGGCTGGACTAGGCCAAAACCGAGAGTCTGGAACTCTATATGGGTTTCCCACATAGTTGGCAGTGGCCCAAGAACTTGGGTCATCTTCCATTGCTTTCCCTGGTGCATTAGCAGGGAGTTGGATCTGAAACACTGTAATCAAGACTCGAACTGGTGCTCTGACATGGGATGCTGGCATCACAGGCATTAGCTTAACCCTCTGCACCATGACACTGGCCCCAATAAAAGCAAACTTTAAGCAAAATGTCAGTTACAGAAAAACAAGAAGAGTATAATAAAATGGGCCTCTCATTATGGATGTGTGTAGTCTTTCAAGAGACTGATTTGTTGGTCTGTATTCTAAACATGAAAGGTACACATGCCCTTTGACCCAGCAAGTGCCTTTCTCAGAATTTAAGTAGTGAGTGGATCATTAGCAGAGAAAATATTCAGATGTGATTGCTATATTCTTATTTATGCCATTTGAAAACTTGGAAAAACAAGGCCCACTAGGATGAGTTGTTACAGATTGCACTGTGACCATGAAATAATGACCCAGATTAATATATATTAGTATGGAAAACACTTATGTCATTTTGTTAAGTTAAAAGGAAGGCCACAAAGTGGTATGCCTAGCACTATGATTGACTTTTGCGATAACAGTGGACGTGGATGGAAAGAAGTTGTCCTCTGGGCCCTGGGTTTATGATTTTGTTCTCCCTCCTCCCCTCCCTCAATCCCTCCACGCTCAATGTCTCCCTCCCACACTCCTTTCCTTTTTCCCTCCCTTCCTCCTTCCTTTCCCTCCTTCATTCATGTATTTTCAAAATTAAAAGTATAAAAGTGTGCGTCATTTTAGTACTTGGGATCAAAGTGTCAATAAAAACTATTTTGAGTTTGGGTAACGAGAAATTTTAAAAAATCCATGATCCGTAGTCAAGGAGAACCACTTTAATTCCCTGATGTATTTCTTTCCAAACAATCTTTTTTTTTGCTGTGTGTGTTTGTGTGTGTCTCTGTGTGTGTAATCTTGCTCTAGAAAACTGGAATGGCTGTTTATTAATTTAGAGCAATGATGTGACTGTCAAGAGGGTTGAATTGCTCAATAGTCCTAGGACATTTGTTCATCAACTTAAATAATTTACAAATGTGCTATTTTGAATTTCTGAACTGTGTTCAGTGTAGTAATGTCATCAAATGATTGTTTCTATGCTCCCTATAAGATAATCAATTGATAATGGTGTCTGTTGGTGACTTGTATGCTCACTGTCTTTCTTACTGGCGTCACCAATCTTCAGGTAACATTGCAGGGATGAAGTGCTGGGTTCTGGATCTGATCTCTGAGATTTCTCACCTCTCTCCTCATCAGGGGGCATCATCACTTCTCACAACATGACACACATTATGTCAACTGTGGTCCAGTGTAGGCCACTTTATGCCAGTTCTTCAAAAATGATGACCAGTCCGTCAGTATTTCACACCACTAACGAAGAACCTTGTGCACCCTGCCAGATAAACAGAGCCCCTCCAGTAGATCGCTCCAGTTTGTGTGGGGTGATGTGAACTCCATTGCTTGGAAAATTCTTGTGTCCTTTTAAGCTGTGTCCCTCTGGATACCCCTGTGTCCCTTCTCCCAGCCTGCCTGGCAGAACGGCCTTTCTTCCTCCTGTCTGTGGCCCACATAGAGCACCCACAATCAAATTGCTCCTTTGACCTTTCCAGTTGGAAGGAAACAAGGGAGACCATTCAGCTAGAATTACCTGAACATTTGGTTGCATCTACATGAATGTTCCATTATGACTTATGGCATTTTCTACTTTCAGTCCCCAGTGGTGACTTTATTTTACAGAGGCGTTTGCAAAGAAATTCACTTCATTGAAGAAAAGGAATTTTAGTGTCTTAAATTTTCCCCCTTGCTTATGGGAACCTGAAATCTCATTCATGCTCTGTGAAATTGAAGAAATTGGATATTTGGGAATGGAAATTGGTGGTCCTCCAAGCAATATGGGATCTAAAAGTGTTAAATCCTTTCATAAATAAACCTTGATTCAGACTGGAATGTCTTGGCTTGATCTTAAAGGTGATATTATAGGAGACATATAGCCGTTGACTGGCCTTACAGATAATTATCTGCACATTCCAGCCTTAGTCTGCCATCAGCAGGGCCCAGCCTGCAATGAAGGCAGTGCTCTTTCCTTTACAAGAATATTGCATTTACGTAGGGCTCCAACCCCACGATGTTTATAAACCACATGCTGCTCATGGCTTTGAAAGCAGAAGAGATCTCTCCATAACAGGAGGCCTTATCTTTCAAGCCTTCTAAATGTCTGTGTGGTCCATGCCTTGGCAATTCTAGTTAATTTCTAACGGGGCTGTGTTCTGCTATCTTTGGTGATTCGCTTTTTTAAGTTTGTAACTTTACATCTCTATTAGGCTCACTCAGTTACATCACCAGTATATGTGCATTTGAGTTTCTGGATGAGTTGGTGACTGAAGTCTGTTCCCTTCTGTTTTCATGGATGCAGTAACTTCCTTAGGACAGAAGGAGAGGTGGGGGAATAGAGGGAGAAGGGAAGGGAAGGAGGAAGGAGGAGGCAATTAAGAGTAAGTTCCTTGCGAGACTGCGAGTACATGCATGCATGGACTGAGTCCCTTGTGCCCGTCATAGTGCCACAATAAGTTTTGTTCATGAGTTGATTACTGAATTGGGAACCTGAAGCATGTTAAGTGGTTGTGCCTTCCATCTTTTTTGACAAAGCAAAGGACTATGTTGACCATGAAACTCTGGAGCCTAACGGCTTCTTAGTAGCTATGTGACTGCAGACAAGTTGCTCAACCTCTCTGTGTCTAAGTTTCACAAATGTACAGTGGGAATGTTAACTTATAAGGGTGTTGTGAGAAATAAATGGGAATATAAAAATTATTCATATTCACAAGGCTTTAATCAAGGACAACCACAAGGTAAATGCCAGTTATTAGTGTTAATACTTACTAATTAGTTTTTGGATATTGTTATTAGATTTCAGGAAAAAGGCTAGAATTTTAGGGTGCCTCTCATTTCAATCAAGAATAGAAACAAATAATTGTGTGTACATGATGCATTAATAAAAAACCAGAAAATTGCTTTTATCTTGTAGGCTAGCTAGTTATTCAACATAAACATTAAGTATTTAAAGGGAAAAATAATAGAGGGAGTACACAGTGTACATGTAAGAGAGGGAAGACTTTTTATTTTAATTTGACAAAATTCTTTGAACATATGAAGCCTTCTCCATATAAATATTTTTCCAGGTAAGCAATTAGAACAGGCCAAATTTATCCTATACTACTTGGATACAAAACCATAGCATTTAATTTTTTCTAATTCCAGTTAAATGCTCCCTCCCAGCGTCCTCTCCATCTGCCATCCTTGGTGGAAAGTCAAACCTCAGACCTTGTGAGGGTCCACATCTGTCCCTGGGGACTCGTGTTCTCTCAGCGCTGAGGGAAGGCCTGTGATCTTTGGTCTCCTCTCTCCTCTCTGCTCTGGCCCATGCCAAGCAGGTTTACTCATGTGTCACCCCCTTCCATGGCCGCAGGACCTTTGGCCTTAGGTGCTATCCTAGACTCCTTGTCTCTGCTCTCTGCGGCTCACTTAGAGTGGAATACAGGCCCTGCCATCTGTGAGATCCACCTCCCTTTCTGCAAAAACCCTCCGGGACTCAAACTCTTGGATACCTTCTGGAGCAGGAGAGAGGGAGGCCTCGTTCTTAGTCTGTCTTCACGTACCCATGGCCGAGGAATACTCACAGTGGCGTCAGTCCAGCATGCAATTTTAGCCACCAGTGGAAAAGGCACACAGAACCAGGATAGGTTTGATTGACCCTAGAAGGGAGGCTGGTTGATGGTGGCAGCTGACTGGCTTCCTGCCGGACTGCTGCCTGTGGCATTTTCTACCTGGATGACCTTGCAGTCTGTTACCACTTTGTGCCCCTCCCTGTAACATGGAAACAATAGCTGAGTATTCAGCAGAGGTGATTGTGTTGTTATCAGTGCTGTCCTGAGACCTCTGATTGGCTCTGCGTTATTCAGGTCAGCTGTCCCCTGTGATGCATAAAGGCCTTAGGGCAGGCAAATGAGGCTGTTCCTGCTTGTGCTGAGCTACAGCTGCAGCTGCAGGACCTGGAACGGGAAAACTGCCTGTGGTAACTCAAGGTGGGAAAATCGTGACACCCCTGGGAGGTACTTAGATGGGGCTGGAAGAGAGCCTGGGGCTCATCTCATTCATTAGCTCATTTCACAGAAGAGAAAAACAGAGGCTGAAAGTGAAGAGAGTGATCCGTTCTTCTAGAATTTTGAACTCCGTCTTTCTACTTGTCAGAGTCCCACATCTCCCCTCCTAACCTTCCCAAACCTCTGCCCAGAAAGAGCTCCAGCTGCCCGCTGTTCCCAGCCTCTTCCTTTCCTCTTCTGCCTTTAGCCCCCTAGCGCTGCCTTCGGCTTCCTGGTCTGCTCTGCTTCCCAGACCCAGCCCTCGCTCTTTTATCACTACATTTTCCTCCCACCTCCCTCCCTCTCTGACACAATTCTACCCAACCTGTGGAAAGAATTGAGGGCTTAGGCCCCAGGTGTGCCTCTTAGGTGCGTTTTTGTTGAATTCAAGCCGCATTTTGTTTTGTTTCTTTATAATTGAGACACCATGAAAAATGAGATTTCACACGAAAGCTGATAGTTTTGCTTCTTTAGACAACTCAGAGAATCTGGGCGCATAGAACCTGCATTTTTTGCTGGGTGGAAATCAGCGACAGCTAAGGAACTTTTCCCTGCCTGGCCAGCATCGCCTCTTGATGATCGCCTGCCAGTGTTGAGTTTGTGACCCCTGCTTTAAGTCATCCTTTAAATGCTGTTGCTTCCAGGAAGCCTGCTCTCCCCTCTTCTCACTTTTCTGAACGTCTCCTGGCCTCGCCCTTTCTGCTTTCACACTCTGCTCCTGCCTGTGCCACATGTAACTGGTTTCAGTAACTAATACTTATCATTTATCAAGTGTCTACTAAGGGCAGGGCATAGGGCTGAGTGTCTCATGGATATTGTAATCTCCAGGCCTCCCTATGACCCTGAGAGAAGTGTATTATTATCTACAACCCATGAATGCAGAAGCCCAGAGAATATAAGTAGCTCGTTTGAGGTCACACAGCTGGTAAATGGCACAGAAGGGATTTGAGGTCTCATCACTCCCACCTTAGCACCTGTTACTCCTCAGGCTTTAGTCCTGTGGGTCTTTGCATCTCACTGAAAGCTGTAGGCTGGGCAGAAATGTGATGCTTTAACTCTGTTACATTAAGCATTTGCAGAACACACAGATCTCAGATCCATTGTCCCTAACCAAACAATGAAGCAGAAATGCTAATGGGGGCCTTTCCAATGCCCTGAGCACTACTACATGCCTGATGCTCTGTCATTTTACCCTGAAAGCTCCTGCAGTCCCCACAAGGCTGGATGCCTTGGCCAAAGACATACAAAGGCAAGTGGCTAGGATTTGAACTGAAATCTCTGTTAACTCAGATTTTATACCTTTTCACTGCCTGCCTCCAGTTCACTCATGTTTTTGAATGACTTTTCTTTTTTTCTTTTTTCTTTTATTTATTATTTTTGACAGGCAGAGTGGACAGTGAGAGAGAGAGACAGACAGAAAGGTCTTCCTTTTGCCGTTGGTTCACCCTCCAATGGCCGCCGCGGCCGGCGCACGGCGCTGATCCGATGGCAGGAGCCAGGTACTTCTCCTGGTCTCCCATGGGGTGCAGAGCCCAAGCACTTGGGCCATCCCCCACTGCACTCCCTGGCCACAGCAGAGAGCTGGCCTGGAAGAGGAGCAACCGGGACAGAATCCGGCGCCCCAACCGGGACTAGAACCTGGTGTGCTGGCGCCACTAGGCGGAGGATTAGCCTAGTGAGCCACGGCGCCGGCTTGAATGACTTTTCTCATTTAAAAGCTGTTAGCTAATAAATCGAATGAGCACAGCCCCCTTGTGTGATCTTCCCTAGCCATACAAGTGACACAACAGCTACTTCAGCCTCTGATTCTTCCAAATGGCTTCTCTGTGCTGGGTGCAATGTCAAGGCCAGGATGAAAAGATGCCATGGCAATGTCTGCGTCCTCACAAAACCTTGCCATCAAGGTCAGAGGGGGGAGGCAGGAGCCGCTGTGATCTGGGCCATCGCTGTGGATCGAGCTAGTGGCTTCCTACAGCATCATGACATTTGGCCTGGTCAACCCCTTGCTCTAAGAGAAATGAGACAAGGGTCCCTTCATGGATGCTGGTTTCCTTTCACAGACCTTCTCCCAACACAGGAGACTTGTGAACTTGCAGTCATTGCTGGGCTGAATGGTCACAGTCCTTTCGCTTGTAAAGAGAAGTTGCCCATGGCAAGAGGCTTGCTCTTCCTTTCCCAAATAAGGCAGGTCTACACCATCTCTGTTTGAATGCCGTGTGGGAAGTGCGTAATAAATACTCTGTGAACCAGTAAGCTATCAAACTTGAGCCTGCATCAGAATCAGAAACAATCTGAAGGGTCTGAAAGCACAGAATGTTGGGCCACACCCCCAGAGCCATCTGATCAATAATAAGAAGAGGTTTGGGGGTGGGACAGTGGGGAGGGGGCAGGGGATTCTGAGAATGTGCACTGTCACCAATCCCAGGGTGATGCCACCGCTGCCGCGGCTGCTGGTCTGAAGTGCCTTCCCCTTTGAGCGCCATTGGTATAAACAAGGAGCATTGTGGTTGCTGCTAATTCTAGTTACCAGTTAGGTAAACATATATTGTCCACAAGTGCCTGGTGTCAGGGAGAGTCGGTTACAAACAGGGCAAACAAAGAGGCTAGTGAGGAAAATGGGGTGATCCATATAAAGAAATTCTTAGTTAATTTAAAAGTGAGACACGTGCTATGGGGAGAACAAACTTGGAGCAGAGATGAAGAATTCCAGGGACAAGCAAGGTGGCAGCCACTTTATCTAAGGGAACTCAAACGGGCCTTTTGGAGGTGGTGACATTTACACCAGGACCTGACAGTTCAGATGATGGCTGCTACTTGAAGGGTTTGGGAGGAAGGTGTTGGAAACAAGGCGTGGTAAGAAACAGCAGCAGATTCTTCGGGGCCCTGGGGGGAGGACCTGCGGGCAAGAGCTGGGGCAGGGAATACTGTTGGGCAGGCAAGCAGGCTCCTCCATACAGGGCCCTGATCTGCCACAGGAAGGGGCTGCAGTTAAATCTGCAAGGCAATAGAAATCATATTTCTCTTTTTAAATCATATTTTGATTTGGGAAGTGAATGCATGTAGGTGTGAAAATTCCTTTGTCTGCTCTGTTGCAGGGCTTGGCTCCCTGCATCCACAGTGAAAAAAAAACAAAAACAAAACAAGACAAAGACAATAGAAATGGATTTGGTGGATGCACCCTCAGTTATTGCTGAGGGTCAGAGTGAATGGAGAGATGCTTGCTGCATGTATACACACACTCACACAGCTCCAATTGTGAGCTCCATAAAGCAGTACAAAACTAGAATGTGCAGTGCATCGAAATGTGCAGAGCTAACTTGGTGATTTGCTTTCCTGTATATCTTTTTCACAGTTAGAACCTGCGGCTCCTTCTGTTCGATTTGAGAGGCTGTCTCTGGGTAGAAAGTGCTTTCTGTGTTCCCCTTGGCTTTTGAGAAGGTCAGCTATGTGGCTAAATGCTGCAAGTTAAACCTTCGCAGGGATGGCTGGAAACACAGGAGGAGTCACAGAGGGAAAAGGGGGACATGACTTCGTAGCTGTCCTGCTTTTCTTGTGCTTTCAATTGAAGCAGAAGATGCCACCAGGCCAGCTGGCTCCGTCCGCCCCTCAGTGGTCTCAGGGACATTGAATTCGTGTGGCTGTCCCATTCAAAAATGTGTTCCCCTGCCAGACGCCCTCTTTGTCCGTGGTAGAGTGGAGTAAGTTATACTTTATTGGAGTCATCCAGATGAGAACATGTTTGTGATGATTTCTACAGCGTTGGGAATTCCTGCATTTTTCGGTCAAATCTGTTAGAGCTGTAAAAGGAAGCTTTCTGGACATTAACTTTGTAGCAAAAAGGGGTAGAATGAGGTTGGCAAGGGAAGAAACAATTTTGATGTAATAAAAATAGGATTGTTCAGAGCTGAGATGAGAGCTCTCTTACTATTTGGTATTCAGATGAAATTTAGTTTGGAAGTCACATCAGCGAATATTGTATTTCTTCAGATCCTCGGCTGTGTTTTCCATCAGGGGGCATCTTGATTTCCCTGAACTTGCGTAGCCATCAGAAAAACCATCAGTGGTTTCAACTCGTGTGTGTGTGCTGCTTGTATTTTATTTTACTCTTTTTATTTTACCTACACGTACTATAGCCATTAAAATATGATTTTAATATCTATTTTGGAAGCTGGAAGACATTCTTTTGGATCAGGGCAAACAGTGTATGCCACCTCCTCCACACAGTTTCTCTCTTTTCAGTACCTACTTGCCTTGGCACTTCATTTGTTACTGTTCATTAGACCATGTCCCCATCGCCTCTGAAGCTGTCTCCTAGGCAAAGCTTTTAGAACCTGAATTTTTTTAAACACAAAACAGGATTATGGATTAATCTCAGGCACGGAAGTCCCCTAGGGCCATGGAACCTCACAAGTAAAACTCTACTCTTGGCAGGTCCCTTCCCGAGCTACCCTGTGTTCCTGCCATTGACCCGGTGGACGAAAGAGTGGATGTGTGTGTGAGTCTAGGCATGACTTCTCTAAAGATCAACATTTGTACACACTGGAGTCACCTTTTATACATAGTGCTACTGACATTAACCAGAGGAGAGGGCCTGACAGCCCGGCCTCCACGCCAGCGAGAGTGGCCCGGCGCTGTGTGCACGGTTTATCTGAAGGGGTTCAGTACAGAATTACACAGCCTAATTGTTGTCAGTCCAAAAGGAACGACTGCCCAGATGCAGGCGCCTTTAAGGTTACTGAATGTGACCCATCCAAGCAGGATATTCGTTTCAATATATGCACAGTGGTTCGTGATTTTGAATGTACAGACTTCCTTGCTTGAACTCTGGGTGTCCTGAGTTTGTTTCTGCTAGTTATAACAGGATACATTCTTGAGCAATAAAAGAGAGAAAACATAGCATGAAATCTTTTTAAACAAAGCAATTTGAATATTAGAGAAGATGTAAAGGAGAGAAAAAAATCTCAGATGAAACAATTGGATCTTTGAAAGAATATTTGGCATTCCAGCAAGGAACCCAATATTTTCACTTATATTTGTTTTCAGACTGTTTGATGCGAAGCTTACATTAGATCCAGGGTTATGTTTAATCATTTTATATGGAACTAGACTCTAATCTCATATTAGTAACAAAAACAGTGGTTTTTTTCTAATCTGAAAAAAGCAGCTAGACAAAAAAAAAAATCACTTATTTAGAAACTGTAGCTTAAAGGCATAAATCATAGAAAGTGTCCTTGAAGGAAAATGTAGACATATCTTCTTCCAAAGCATATGCAAGTGTTTGCTGCAGCCTAAAGTTTAATATGTGAGTCTCAGTTGTACAGTCGGACAGAGAAATTTTCATCACAGTTGTGGATTTCTGAAGAACAAGGCTTTGCACGCTAAGATTTGAGTAGTCCATGTTTGTGCCCACATAGGCAGTGAATGTTCTCACTCGTGAGGGAAATCAAAGAAAAAAGATCACTGCTTTTAAGCATGAAAATTCTGTGCAGCAGCATGTGTCCTGGTGTTGGTTTTATAGGAATGGGCCAAACCCTTGCCGTCCACCCACTCTTTGCCAGGTTCCCCTGGGACCAATCCACAGCCCCCGGAAGGAGTCAGGGGACCATCTCTGGGACAGAGCCGGGGAACCGCAGAGCTCAGTGTCAAAATCCCAGTCTCATTAGTTCAGCCGGATGGCCAGAAAGAAAAGTCTTGTTCCCCGGAGTGCGGGGAGGATGTGGAGCAGCACGCTGATGAGACGGGAAGAGAGGCAGGGGTGAGCGAGTCTGCTCTGGTGATCCTGTGGATATTTACTGCCCTGGGAAATGGACAGGCAACAGAGAAACCCTCTAATTCAGCTGCAAAATGCGCTTCAGTCCATCTGTCGGCCTTGCTCGCAGAGTCCCTCTTGCTCGTTGCCAGTGGTTTTATATGTGGGAAGCACTGCGTGTTGGGTGAGCGTCGTCGTTCTGAGTCTTCTGTTTATGAACTGAGTTTTTTCCCCAAAGCGAACCAATTAGGAATTGGGTTTTTTTTGTTTGTTTGGTTGGTTGGTTGGTTTTGTTCTCATTTTTGTTTTTTCCGTGTAGCAGTAATGGCTTCGAGAAGAGGGAGCCAAGTCACTGTAAGGGATGCTGTGCCCAAGGGACAGTTTTGGGAGGATTTCCTTCTCTTGAACAGCAAGGTCAACATAAAGCCCCTATAAAATGTTTTAAATAAAGGAGAAATGGAAGCGGGAGATTTCATTCTGGCGCTTCACGTCTGGTTTTTGCTTTCCTCCCACAGAGGAGCTAACCACGCCAGCAGTCTGGAGGATGTGTTTCGTTTGAGCATAATGAAGCTTTACTGTGATTTTTACTTACCTGGATTATAATTATAAAGAAACCAGGCCCTGCTGGTGGCATTTATGGCTTAGCATGTGATTGCTGGAAGCTGTTGTTGAATATGGCACTTAAAACTGTGAGTGGAGCAAGGAGCCTAGCAGTTAAGACGTCTATGTCCCCACATCAAAGTGTCTGGATTTGATTCCCAGCTCTGGCTCCTGACTCCAGCTTCCAGCTAATATAGACCCTGGGAGGCAGCAGTGATGACTCAAGTAATTGGGTTCCTGCCACCCACATGGGCCATATGGATCGAATTCCCAGCTCCCTTTTGACCCAGACCCAGCCTGGGCCCAACCCTGGCCCAGCCCCAACCATTTGAGGCATTTGGGGAGTGAGCCAGCCAGCGAATGGATGCTCTCTGTCTACCTGTCTCTCTGCCTGTCAAATAGATAAGTGTATAAATAGTGTGAATGATGGATTGTTTTATAAAAATAGGACATACTTATGTTTTTATCACAATTCTTAAAAAATTCAATTTTATCACAATTCTTAAAAAATTCAGTCAATGATTTGAATGCTACCTATTTTACCTGGGAATCTGTCCTCAGGAATGGAAGGTGCTTAGAATGTGAGAATTCTCTGCAGCAATACTAATAGCTGTGATATTTTGAGTTCTTCCTTAAGATATGTTCTCATTGACCTTGGGGAAGCCTCTTCTGTCTTTTTTTTTTTTTTTTTTTTTTTTTTTTTTTTTTGACAGGCAGAGTGGACAGTGAGAGAGAAAGACAGAGAGAAAGGTCTTCCTTTGCCGTTGGTTCACCCTCCAATGGCCGCCGCGGCCTGCGCGCTGCGGCTGGCGCACCGCGCTGATCCGATGGCAGGAGCCAGGAGCCAGGTGCTTTTCCTGGTCTCCCATGGGGTGCAGGGTCCAAGCACCTGGGCCATCCTCCACTGCACTCCCTGGCCACAGCAGAGAGCTGGCCTGGAAGAAGGGCAACCGGGACAGAATCCGGCGCCCTGACCGGGACTAGAACCCGGTGTGCCGGCGCCGCTAGGCGGAGGATTAGCCTAGTGAGCCGCGGCGCCGGCCGCCTCTTCTGTCTTTTGCCCTTGCATTTGCCCTATCTGTTCCCTGCAGAAGTAGATAGATCCCTAACATGTGGCATATACTATTTTTTTTTAAGATTTTATTTATTTATTTGAAAGGCAGAGTTACAGAAAAGCAGAGGCAGTGAGAGAGAAATAGAGAGAGAATCTTCCATCTGCTGGTTCACTCCTCAAATGGCCACAACAGCCAGAGCTGAGCCAATCCAAAGACAGGAGCCAGGAGCTTCTTCCAGGACTCCCCTGCAGGTGCAGGGACCCAAGGACTTGGGCCATCTTCTACTGCTTTTCCATGCCATTAGCAGAGAGCTGAATTGGGTGAGGAGCAGCTGGGACATGAACCAGCACCCATATGGGATGCTGGTGCTGCAGGTGGAAGCTTAGCATACTATGCCACAGCGCTGGGCCCATGGCATATACTTTAAGCCTTGTATTTTTAGGGAATTCTAGAGTCATATGCAGTTTTAAGATATTGTATCATCTTTTCCCATTTTCTTCCAATAGTAACATCTTGCAAAGCTGTGGTACAATATAACAAGCAGAGTATCAGCACGGATACAGTCAGTCCATCAACACAGGGTTTCTCATGTTAACCTTTATACCTGCAACCCCTGTCCCTCACCGACAGCAATCATTCATCTGTTCCCCATTTTTTGTAGTATATGACCCTCTAGGGTTGGCTTTTCTCAGCTAAAAAAAATGACTGGAGTTTCCTCAAAGATGTTGTATGTATTGTTACTTCATTTGTTAGTACTGAGTAGTGCTCCATGGTGTGGACATATCACAATTTATGTGACTGTCCATCAGTGGAAGGCCATTTGGGTTCTTTCTACTTTTTAGCCAGTGCAAATAAAGCTGTGTGATTTGGGGTGAACATACATTTTCACTTCTGTGAGATAAATGATAGAGTACAATTGTTGTATCATATGCTTGTTAGTTTTTTAAAATTTATGTACTTATTTGAAAGATAGAATGACAGTAAGAGAGGGGAGGGAAATAGAGAGATACACACAAAGAAACAGATTTTACATCCACTGATTCTTTCCCCAAATGCCTACAACATCCAGAGATGGGCCAGGCTGAAGCCAGGAGCCAGGAGCTCCATCCTCATCTCCCGCATAGGGGAGGGAGCCCAGGTACTTGGGACATCTTGTGCTGCTTTCCAAGTACATTAGCAGGGAGCTGGATCAGAAGTGGAACAGTCAGATTTGAACTAACACTCCAGTATGGGAGGCCAATGTGGCAAGCAGAGACTTAACCTGCTATACCACAGTTTTGTCCTCAGAGTATTATTATTATTATTATTATTATTATTAAGAAACCTGCCAGCCAAATGATTTTCCAGAGTGATTGCACCATTTAATATTCCTCTCTGCAATGTATCAGTGGTCTAGTTTATCCTCATCCTTACTGGTATTTGGTTTTATACTATTGTTTATTTTAGTCATTCTGGTAGGTGTGTAGTGGTTCTTCATTGTAGCTTTAATTTATATTTTCATATTGTCTAATGATGTGAAGCATTTTTATGTGCTCCTTTGCCTCTGTATATCTGTTCCAGCAAAATGTGAATGTCTTCTGCCCATTTCCTAATTGTAGTAGAAATTTTACTGTTGAGTTTTAAGATTTTTTTTATATATATATTTTCACACTGATTGTTTGTCAGATGTGTAGTTCGCATATTTTTTGTTCCAGACTAATGTGTGTCCTTTTACTGTCTTAACATATTCATTCACAGAGCAAATACTTTTTATTTTGATGAGGTTGAGTTTACCAATCTTTGCTTCCATAGAATGCTATTTTAATGTTAATTCTAATTCCTCATTTATGAGCCATAGATCTAGAACATTTTATCCTATTTTTTTCCTGAAACATTTGTGGTTTCATATTTTACACTCATGATTCATTTGAGATTTCTTTATAAGACATAAGTTTTAAGTTGGTTTTTGATTTTTTTTTTTTTTTTGTCTATGAGTGTCCAGTTGCTCCAGCATCATTTGTTGAAAAGACTCTTTCCTCCAGTGGTTTGTTTTTGCTCCTTTGTTAAACATCATTTGAACATATTTGTGTGGGTCCATTTCTGCATTTTCTTTTCTGTTCCGCTGATTTACGTTTCTACCCCTCTGTCGGCATCACACTTTCTTGACTACTGTAGCATACCAGTAGTTTTTAATAACAGGTAGAGTCATCCCTCCTATCTTATTCACATGATTAGGCATAGCACAGTGGACTTTAAGGAAGGGCCATTGTCTTTGGTTGGACCTTACCTAATCAGGTGAGCCCTTAAAAGGGACTGGACTCTTCCTGGGGGAGTGTGTCGCTTCCCGTCTTCGTGGAGGAACGACACAGGACTCTGCGCTGTTCTTTTCGTCTGCTCGGCCCTTCCCGGGTTTGCTGCTGGTTCTTCCCGGGTTGGCTACTATCCCTTCCACCTCCGTGGAAGGGCAGTTCCCCCTGGCCACATTCCCCACTTCCGCAGGGGAGCGGCTCACCGCCGGCCGGCTCTCTCGGGGGCTGCACAGGTGTTCCTTCAGATGTTCCCCTTAGATGTTCCTGGTGCATGTTGTCTCTCTCCTCCTTTATAGTCCTCCTCTGCCAATCCCAACTCAGCTGCCCACAAGCTGAGTACGCTGCTCTCCTCCAATCAGGAGCAGGTCCTGCTGTTTATTGGTTGAACTGGAGGCAGCTGGGTAGAAGCTGTTTTCTCCTCTCCCAGCGCCATATTGTGGGAGAGCAGATGCATAGAATAAGTCTTAATTCCAGTAACTGTATAGTCCGAGTTGCTCCCCACAGGAGTGTCAAAGCATGGGATAGAGTTGGCAAAAGATGAGTTCTCTGTTGTTGGCTTTGATGATTTGAAAGACCCATGTGAAAAAAATTCATAGACTCTATAAGCTGGCAATGTCAAGGAAACGTTGACTTCAGACATATGTCTGCAAGGACTTGAATTCTGTTTCAACTACATGAACTTGCAAGAGGACCCTGAGCTCGTGATGAGAATGTGGCTGCCAGTATCTTGATTTCAACCTTAGAAGACCTACAGTGGAGAACCCAGTCATATGATGACTCAACTTCTAACCCATAGAACTGTGAACTGCCAAACTTGCAGTAATTTATTCTTCTATGATAGAAAACTAACACTGAAGTCAATGAAACCATTTTAGAACAGTTCTAGGTTCAAAATACATGGTGAATATTCTATTCTAGTAAACCAAAAGGGACCCAAGGTCCATCCTCTAATTTATATTCATCCATACATTTATGAATGGTGGTTAAGTGCTTGACTTTGTGTTCAGGCCTAGGGACACAGCAAATAAATGAGCCAAGGCCTTTCCTTGCTCTCTAGGTGCTTATGCCCAGGGTTTCCTCTCAGACCCTCTCAGTATAATCCACTCTTTTTTTTTTTTTTTTTTTTTTTTGACAGGCAGAGTGGACAGTGAGAGAGACAGAGAGAAAGGTCTTCCTTTGCCGTTGGTTCACCCTCCAATGGCCGCCGCGGCCGGCGCGCTGCGGCCGGCGCACCGCGCTGATCCGATGGCAGGAGCCAGGAGCCAGGTGCTTTTCCTGGTCTCCCATGGGGTGCAGGGCCCAAGCACTTGGGCCATCCTCCACTGCACTCCTGGGCCACAGCAGAGGGCTGGCCTGGAAGAGGGGCAACCGGGACAGAATCCGGCGCCCCGACCGGGACTAGAACCTGGTGTGCCGGCGCCGCTAGGCGGAGGATTAGCCTAGTGAGCCGCGGCGCCGGCCAAGTATAATCCACTCTTAACAATTCCCCCATGTTACTTGTACCCAACAATCAGGTTATATCCTCGGTAAGAGTAAAACACCTGGAATTCTTGGGAAAATCTCTTACCCTTTCTGAGGTTGAGTTATTCATCAGTTAAATGGACATGTGAGGGTGAGAATATATAAGGATCCAAATGGATATGAAAAGCTGCTATTTAAATCAGAGGTAATGACTGCCTTCCTAGAGTGTTGCTTCCTTGCAGCATCCCTCTCACAGTAATCTGTTGACCATTTACTGTGTGTTTGAGAAGCTGCTGTGCCAGTGTGAGAATGCAAGGCTGCATTGAACTCCAAGTGCTCAAGGACCGGGGTGACATTCAGGGAACTCACTCCTGTTTCTCAAGGTAGATAGAATTGTGATGCAAGGATCTTAAGGGATCAGGCTTGGAATTGGCTTTGTTTTTAATGATTGAAATTTGTCCTCATCAATAGATATCTTTCCAAAGCTGAGTCAATAGGAGAAGACAGAGTCAGTGAGACCCATTTTATTCTTCCTCTTGGAATTACCTCAATACTTATCATTGCATCACGAGACAGTTTGTCTTTCTGAGAATCCCACTCTGACTTGTTGAATGGACCTTGTTAATTAAGGTGGTCAAGTGGCATGAACAAATGTTTCTGATTTTCTAACAGCTTTCTGACAGCTTGTTTTGAGTTCTCCAGAAGCACAATGATAACACCAAAATTGGACAGTCCAAAACAAGCACAAAATAAAACAAGCAAGCAACTGACCATGCTGGCCTTCTAAAACCCATAGAACTTTATTAGGGAATGCAGTGGAATGAGCAATATGCATTGTGGGACAGGGTGGAGGTGGCAGGAATTACTGTTGACAGCTCTGGAGTCACTAACACATGGACACTTCCTGGTGAACTTGGAGTATAATCAGTATAAATATAAGGGCTGTCAGAGCCAAGGCACCACACCCATGCACCCATGCACCATACATGAGTAGCCTGTCGTAAGGCCATTTTGGCCAAGGGTAGCTGCTGCTTTGACTGCTTCCAGAGGGCCCCATCCTGTTCTGCAGTCCTGCATTTTTCATCTCCTTTGGAGACGGGGATCTACCAATAACTGATTTTTGCTTGGGAGCAGAAACAGTTTCTATGCAGACCTTTCTTGTTTGAAAATTTTTAAAAGTTACTCTTTTGTTTATAGTAATGCATATATAGACATAGATATACAAAGACAAAATAAATATTTGTAATCTCTAAGCCTAGAAACAAACCCATCATGAATATTTCAAGTATTGCCTTCTGGTTTGTTTTTCTATGAACGTGTGAGTACATTAAAATTCCCCACATGTGGGTTTGTATTTACTTTTTGTTTATTTTTAAAATTTTTATTTATTATTTGAAAGGCACAGAGAGAGAGAGAGAGAGAGATCTTTTATCCACTGGTTCACTCCCCAAATGCCTGCAACGGCCTGGGCTGCGCCAAGCCTAAAGACAAGAGCCAGGAATTCAGTCTTTGTCTCCCATATGGGTAGCAAGGACTCCAGGTTATTGAGCCATCACCTGCTGCCTCCCAGGGTATGCATTAATAGGAAACTGGATTGTTAGTGGATCTGGGACTCAAACTCATGCACTCCAACATGGAACGCCTAAGGAGCTTCTGTACCAAGTACAAGCCTTGTGTTTACTGTTTACTATCTCGTTTTTCTCCCTTAAGATTGTATGATGATCTTTCATTTACATTAGATTTTATCACTTAGTGTTTAATGTCTGACCAACATCTCAAAAATTGGATACCCATAATTTATTTTCAGATTTCTATTCCACAATTTTAGACATGTATGCACAGCTATGGTTAATTTAACTCATTTCTTAGGAAAAGCATGCATACATATGTATACATTTGTGTATGTATATATAGTGTTTGTATAAATAGATATATATGTACACTCATATGGATACATATGTGATTTTATAAACATGTTTATTATATCTTTAGAATAAACCCCAGCAGTAGAGTCAGAGAGTCAAATGGGAACTCATGAATTGTGCTGAATTGAACAGAACAAACTTTTTTCTCCTATGCTCAAAAAAGGTCAACTCCATGAAGCCTGAAATAGTTTCTGAACATCATCCTCAGACTACAAAGTTGCGAAACTTGTTTGCTGTGATGCTGCTCTTTCCAATATAGTATCTACCATCCTAAATTTTAATTAAGACTGAATTAAAACTTCAGGTCCTAGGATGCACCAGCCACATTCCCAGTGCTCTTTAGCCATGTATGGTTGGTGAGATATGTCCTGGACAGCAAACGCTAGACCATTGTTACCAGTGCAGGGTATTCTGTTGAGCAGCGCTGTTCTGTTGCCTTCCTCTCTTCCTTAATCTTTGTCTTTGGACTTTAGCCTAAGTAAGATTAAACTAGGAATAAGATCTATATTGATTTGAAGATGAAAACTAAATGCCAGTGCTTCAACCAGGGCCGTTGCTAATAGCTATTCCAGGACCCCACATGCTTGCTACATGTAGATGTTCTAGCTTAGGTATTTTTTAAAAGGTCCCAGTGAGGTATAATAATGACTCAAATTTTACAGAGGAGGAGACTGGTGAATACAGAAGTCAAATAGCTTTATCAGAATCACTGAGCCAGCACACGGATGAGGCCTGATTTGGAACCCCAGGGGTCTAGTTTATAGCCCACACTCCTTGGTGCCACCCATAGGGCTTCTCAAGAATGCCTTAGACTATTAGGAATGAAGGCCAGCTCTTTGTAGTATGGAAGCGCTGTGACTGACACAGTCGCTCAACATGTACCAGTACCAAACATGACCAAAAATATGTTTTGTTTTTATTTTTAAGCTTTATATTTCTTTATTTGCAAGGTCAAACATAGAGAAAGCAAGACAGAGATAGAAATCTTCCATACGCTTGCTTATTCCCCAAATGGTTGCAACAGCCAGGTCTGGGCCAAGCCAAAGCCAGGAGCCTGGAACTCCATTTGCATCTCCCACATGAGTGGCAAAGGCCCAACATACTTGGGCTCATGATCTGCTGCCTTCCCAGGCCCATCAGCGGGGAGATAAATTGGAAGTGGAGTAACCAGTAATCAAACTGGCACTCCAGTATGGGATACCAGCACCACAAGTGGCAGCTTAACCTGCTGGGCCACAACGTTGGCCCCAAAACACCCTTCTGTAAAAAAAAAAAAAAAAAAAAATGTTTAAACATTTGAGAGACAAAGGGACAGAAAATGAGCTCCCAGCCTCTGGTTCATTCCCCAAATGCCAGCAACAACCAGAGCTAGGCTGGGCCAAAATCACAAACTGTGACCTCAGTCCCAGTCTCTCACATGGAACAAGAACCCAGCCCCTTGAGCCATCACAGGTGCCTCCCAGGCTCTGCACTAGCAGGATGCTGGAGTTCATAGCCAGAACCAGCAAATGAACCCAGGTGCTCAGATGTGGGATGCAGGCATGGTGACATCTTTACTGGATTAAACACCCACCTCCCCACACAGCCTTGGTCTTACCCGGGTCCCACTGAGCCAAACCCACTTGGGATGAAGAATGCTCAAGGCCACTTTGGAAAAAATGTTATTATTCATTTGTACACTAACATCATCTGATTGAACAAAATCTGTTAAGTCAGATTATGTATTCTTGTACACTTCTCCTTCATCCATTTTCTATTATGAGGTGAAATTTTGTTAAAAAGCCTGGAGAGAGATGGAAGAAAGGAAAGATGTAAAATACAATCAAAATCAAATGACTTGAGCCTGAACAACCTTGTTGGCTGTGGGTTTTTGCATTCAGTAGAAGGATGTGAAGTTACTTATGTAAGCAAAGCTCCTAGATGCTTAAACTTCAGTGTGGGTGAAACAAATCACATAGCCAGTGATTTGGGGAGAGGTGGGCCCACGTAGGAAGCAGTCAAAAGATTTCCAGTTTCAGCCTTTTCCAAAAGGTGTCAGTGGAAGGCAGTGGTGGGAGGTGGAGGGCAGAGGAGACAGACTCATCAGAAAAGAGCAACTGGGAGAATAGGGCCAGTAGTCCTCTTGTGAGGGGTCCTCAGGCCCACAGCGACTCGGTCTATCCCTGTTGCTTCTGGGAGCCAGGAAGGGATCATGTGTTTACTTTTGCCTTTGATCTCAGGGTAGCCCCACTATTTTTTAAAAGATTTATTTGAGGCCGGCGCCGCGGCTCACTAGGCTAATCCTCCGCCTGCGGCGCCAGCACTCTGGGTTCTAGTCCCGGTTGGGGCGCCGATTCTGTCCCGGTTGCTCCTCTTCCAGTCCAGCTCTCTGCTGTGGCCCAGGAGAGCAGTGGAGGATGGCCTAAGTGCTTGGGCCCTGCACCAGCTTGGGAGACCAGGAGGAAACACCTGGCTCCTGGCTTTGGATCGGTGCAGCACGCCGGCTGTGGCGGCCATTTTGGGGGTGAACCAATGGAAGGAAGACCTTTCTCTCTGTCTCTGTCTCTCTCTCTCTCTCACTGTCTAACTCTGCCTGTCAAAAAAAAAAAAAAAAAAAAAAAAGATTTGTTTGATTTATTTCAAAGGCAAAGTGACAGAGAGGGAGGAAAGACAAATGAAGACAGAGATCTTTCATCTGTCGATTCACTCTGCAAATGGCCACAACAGCCAGGGTTGGGCCAGGCCAAAACCAGGAGGCTGCAACTCCATTGGTCTCTAACATGGGTGTCTGGTGCCCAAGCATTTGGGCCATCTTCTGCTGCTTTCCCAGGTGCATTACTAAGGAGTGAGATTGAAAGTGGAACATCTGGGACTGGAACTGAGGCCCATATAGGATGCTGGCATCACAGGCAGTGGCTTTGACTCTCCTGTACCACAATGCTAGCCTCTCAGAGTGATCTTCAGTGTCCAGAGTAGAACTGAGAGAGGACCAACTATTCCCATGTGACTAATATACATTCCAGGTTTGCTGTAACCTAGGATACAGGGATTTCACTGGCTCTGAGTTCCAGTCCAAACTGAAAACTAGCATCATCCTCTTGCATACAGATCGGGGTGAAGACAGGAAACCAGGATGCATGGGGAAACCTAAGGCATAATCAGAGTGTCTTTTTAAAATATGGCTTTTCAAATTTCAGTCAGAGACACAAAATACACACCAACTCGATACTGCCATTTATAGCTTAATGGTGTGTGTGGGGGGGTGTTTATCAAAATATGTGAAGATCTGCTCTTGCCAGGGGAAGCCTCTTGCATAACAGGAGAAGTCACCATGCATCACAGAGACACACAGAACTGGGGGTAACAGAGAGGAGCTGGCTCTCAGATTCTCAGACAGCACAAATGCATATGTCCATTTAAGGCTGAGCGTGTTAATGATGTAAGGTCTTAAAACAGGTGTTTTCTTGGATTGTTTGAAGTCTCCATTGCTCACTTTAAGAGCTCTGAAACTTCAAGCAGAGCCATGTGTAAGCTCTCGACTCTTCAGAAAAGCCACATGACAGCTTCGCTATGCTTAAAATGTACAGGGTTATGCATTATTCAAACATAGTTCAATAGTCCTGGTACCATTTTATAGAAGAATTTTTATCATCTACAATGTAGAATGACTAATAAAATCAGAAGTGGTGTGCAGTTATTCAGGGTCTTTGGTGTAATTGGTGAGACCAAGTTGACATCTAGTTTAAAGAAACTTTTAATAATTATGTTCTGGATATGTAACACCAGGAAAACATACCGTAAAATGTAACCTTCACTTTCCAGACCCAGAATCAGAACCACAGCCTTGCTGTAGTTGGGGACCATTTAGGAAACTATCTTCAGTAGAATATCTCTGAGTATTCTGGAAGACTTCTGAGGTTGCTGTGAATCTTGTTTTCCCAGAGAATGACATCTTAGGAATTTAACACCTTCCCTAAAAGGTTCCCCCTTCCCCCCCAGGAAATGCTGTCTGGTAAATTGCCGGTAGATGAGCTTCTGAAAGAAACACATGCTGTGTTAAATGGAGACAAATGGGTTACCTTCCTGCTGGACCTCCCCACAGGTTTTATTGGCTGGTAATCATTGTGATTCTCCAAGTAGCATTGCCCTACAGAAGGGATGTCCTCCAGCCCGGGCCACCAGCCCCTCCTCGTCAGGCCAGCCACAGGCTGAGGGTACAGTGGTGGCTGTTTCACCCCCTCCTATCACTCAGAATTTTAGAAGCTTTTTTGTTTTCTAAAATCATAGCTGTGGCAATTGTTTGATTCCAATCCTCCCTGCTCAACCAGATTTCTTCTGAGGCTGAGCATGTGGCTTGGCTACTGTCCAGCAGAGTGCCCAGTATGTGGGAGCCACCCAGCGAGGTGGGGAAATGAAGCAAGGAAGGGACACACATCTTCCAGGCCCCAGGAGAGAGCTTGTGGGATACCATGCAGGACTCAAAGCTGCTTGCTCCTACCACAGCTCAGATCCTGGGATGCAGTCATGAGTTCCCCTGTGTTCCTGCCAGCTGCTGGGGTGGCAGTGAGCATAGTGTCTCCAACCTTCAGTCACTGAGCTGCCTGGACTCCATAGCAGAGAGAAAGTGCTTGAGGCAAACAGAGAGCAAAGACTGGAAAGACCTTTGGCGAGGATGGAGAGTGGTAGGAAACCTCAGGTTTGGGCTTGTACTTCTCCCATCATTGTACTCTGTGAGCTGAAGGTGGAGTGCCAGCCCTGTACTCCAGGGGCTCAGTCCAGAGGCAGCTGCTAAGCAGATACATCGTGCAAAAAGGGCACAGGTGGTGTAAAGGGAAGGCCCACAGCTGGCTGGAAGGAGTGTGGCTGGCAACTGCCAAGCACCCGATGCCTCCAGGTGTCCAGCAGCGAGGGCTCAGTTTGCTGTGTACCTTCTCACTTAGGCTTGTGTCAGTCCTGTGTGGTGACTTCTGTCTCCTCCCTACCCTCTAAGGGAACATCTGAAGGCTTAGAGAAGTCAGTAATGTCCAGGCTTCCCAGCCTTGGCTGTGTTTCAGAGTCACCTGGATCTTTACTAAAATACAGGTGTCTGGTTCCCACCCTCAAGTACTTTGATTTAATTGTTTACGAGAAGTGTGACCATGGCATCAGGAATTTTTTAAAGTTTCCCAACGGATTCTAGCATGTAGCAATATTTAGGAAACTTTGGGTTAAGAGTGGTCTAAGGTTACAGAGTTCCTGTAGGTGGAACTAAAACATGACCTAGGTCCGACTGCTTCCCAAGCTCCACTGTGGAGGAGGCCAGGCGTGGGCAGGGCCATGAAGGACAGGCAGTTTCGGAGGGCCGCGGAGAGTGTGTGGGCAGTCCTGGGGTGTGTGTGCACATGGCATGGGTCAGACGATGGGGGGATAGGTGATAACAAGTGAAAAGGCTCTAGTTCAGTAATAAGCAAAAATGAAGTATGTTAAAAATTTACGAGGTACTAGGAAGTGGTAGGCTCACTACTGAGTTAAGCTCCTAACCACTGTGGTGAGCTACCTCTGTGAAGAATATAGTACATGTTTTCCTACTTGCCAGTCCCTGCACTAAGAGCATTTTTTCCTAATTTTTCTCTATATTACATTTTTAACATTTTGCCAATTCACTTCCAATGTAAACATGATATACTATTTTTCTTTGAAAACAGTGTTAATATCACAGAATGAGGAATTAATGTCAATGATCATAAGATAGGAAAGAAAACTATATTGTCATTTACCTGGTATGATTCAGTAAAGCTGTATTTATAACTAAATACCAAATGATTGACATCAGTGCAACTTTTATACTCTATATTAACTTCTACAAATAAGAGAAAATGTGGTATTTGTCTTTCTGGGTCTCGCTTATTTCAGTTAGCATAATGATTTCCAGTTCCATCCATTCTGTTTCAAATGTCATGATTTCATTCTTTTTATGGCTTTATAATATTCCTTTATGGATATATGCCACATTCTCTTTATCCAGTCATCCATTGATGGACATCTAGATTGATTTCATATCTTTCCTATTATAAATTGAGCTGATAAACATGGGAGTGTAGGTAACTCTTTCATATGTTGATGTCATTTCCTTTGGATATATTTCCACTGGTAGAATAGCTGGGTCCTATGGTAGATCTATTTTTACTTTTCTGAGGAATTTCCATACTGTTTTCCATAATGGTCGTACCAATTTGCATTCTCACCAACAGTGTCTTAGGGTACATTTCCCTCTATAACCTGTACAGCTGCCAGCATTCTTATTTTTTGATTTTTAGATAATAGGGATTCTAATGGAATGAGGTGATACCTCATTGTGTATTTTATTGGCATTTCCCTGATGGCTAGTGATCCTGAGATGTTTTACATGTGTCTGTTGGCCATTTGTGCTTCATCCATTGAAAAAGAGTTTTACATCCATTGCTTTGTATAATACTTGCAGTAACTCTTAGAAGCACTCAGCTTTCCCCAAGTCCCATAGTTAGTACAGGGTGAAGCAGATATGATCAGTACAGACCGGCCTCAGAATCCATGCTTTTTAACCATTCTTAGTACTTAACAGTTTTAAAATTGTTAAATGTCAAGCTACACCCGAAGTAGAAAGCCTCTCCTAATGCAGATCCTCGTAGTGTAAGTCCTTGAGTGTGGCGTGGCGCACTCAGGCTCCTGCTGACTCGCACTCTTCCCACTCCGCTGAACTGTTTATCAACCCACAAGACACCCTGGTGGCCTGGAACCCCTGGTGATCTTGGGAACACAGCTTAAAAACCACAGCTGTGGATAACAGGAATCCTTGAGATGTTGGAGCTAGGCCAGTGATATTTTTGACAAATACTGATGGTTTAGGCATGTTTTCCTGGCAATGGGGCAACAAGTTGTGACAATAATTTCTGTGGAAACTCTTTGAATCCCAGACCCATAGGGTCCAGTTCAAAGACACAGTCAAAACAACTGAGAAAAGTCCAAAGGGAAGTCTAACCTTCAACTTGGATCTTTAGAAAACATTGAAGGAGCCCCAGGAATAACCCCTTGCAAGTTTTTCTCTCCCCTTGCTCTCCTCCTCCAATTATCTTTAAAAAGAAACAAAGACATTCTCTGTATTCCCTGGCTCATGGCTCTTCCTTCTTTCTCTCACTTTCACCTTAGCCTGCTCTCCAAAGCCCATCCCTTTGTGCCCAGAGTCCTAGCTCCATATTTCTACCTGTTTGCTAGTTATGACTCATAAAATCCCAGGGTAAACAGGAGCAAACCTGGCTGAAGAAAATGTGTTCTGGTAGGGAAGAAGCTGATCAGGAACAGCTTTGTCCTGACTTGGATTAGGTGGGGGTAGAGACAGAGTCTGGGAACACATATGCATATAAACATGCATGTTTTCACACACACATGTCGATATCTACTCATCTGTATATATGTCGAGTTCATTCCAACCTTGTTGTACATGTCAGAGGAGAAAAGACCTGAGCTTGGAGTGTCAAAAGTAATGACAGAAGAGAATCAAAGGTCCAAGAAGTGTTTTAAAATAGATCTGTGATACTTGGTGATGAATGGGAAGCAAAAGAGAAAGGAGAAGGAAGGAAGTGACAAATGTGACTCTGAAGTCTTACACAAGAGTGACTGAGGAAAGGTCGTGGCACTAGAAGCAAATGGTAGATGTTAGGGAGTGGCAGGTTGGATGGTGCTGTTGGTGGTAGAGATTTGGTTTAGGCAAGTGTACATAGATCAAGAGTTGGCGTTTGGTCATCCTCAACATATCTGAGATTTGGACTTCCATGTGGAAGTGATCAACAGGTGCTTGGGTGCCTGTGAATGAGGTCAAGTGAGCAAAAGGAGATAAAGGTTGGTGAGGTAGCTGCATAGAGGTGACAGCTGAGGAGAAAGACCTCAGTCTGCCACCCGGGTGTCTCCATGGGTGAGGATAATCTCTAGGACAGAGTCACAAGGAGAAGGGCCCAGTTATAAACTGCAGGGAGAATATGAGTTTGCAAAAGAAACAGAGCAACCAGGTTCCTGTGCCTTCCTTCATTCATGCTGCCCTAGCAAAATGCCATAGATTGAACAACTTAGACACAGCTGACATTTATTTCTCACCATTCTGGAGGCTGGGAAGTCCTAAAATCCTGGCACCACATTGCTGACGTTGTGGTGGGGACCCCCATCTAGGCTAGACTGCTGACTTTTGACTGTGTTCTCGCAGGCTGGGAGGGGCAAGCATCTCCCTTGCGCTTCCTTCATAAAGGCATAATAATCCCATGAAATCAGTTCCCAAAACCATACCACCTAATACCACCGCCTTGGGGTTAGGATTTCAGTATATTTTGGATGGGGTACAAACATCCAGCTATAACATTAAGAGAAAGGTCAATTTCAGGAAAATAAGGAGTGATTAGAGAAGATTCACTAAATAAAACTGCATTTCCAAAAGACTCTTTCATGACAAAAGGCAAATGTTCATGACATGTGAGTTGCTTACAAACATATATTTATTTGCATATGTATATATATTATCTCAGTTGTATAAGTATACAGAGTTGGAGAAATTATAATAAAATGTTTATGATATTTTTCTCTAGGTGATGGGAATCAGAGAGTGTTAACTAAAAATAATGTTATTTAATCTTAAATAAAAGGAAAAAATTAACTTTTTAGTTCTGTGTCTTATAGGTTCCATATAATGCTTTATTCTTCATCTTCTCGGAAAAAAAGTAGGGCCAATAAATGGCTTTGGGGCTATATCATGTCCCTTAATGTGCCCACATAAATCTAAAAGGCAAGCAACATGGTCTGCTGTTTACAGATGAGAAAACTAAGACAGAGAGGGGACTTGTGTTAGTCACACAGTAAATGATGTCATGACTCTAACCTGATGGTTTTTAAGACACACACTACTGTATATTGATCAGGTTAAAATGTTTCTTCAGTGAAGAAGCAGATAAATTTGGGGCAATGTTTAAGACACTCAAGTTTGGGACTGGTGTTGTGGCACAATAGGTTAAGCCTCTGCTTGCAATGCCAGTATCCCATATCAGATTGCTACTTCGAGTCCTAGCTATTCCAGTGCAGGTCCAGCTCCTTGCTAGTGACTAGTTCTGAATATCAGGACTTGAAGATCATTCTAGCATTCAGTGAATGTTGGTTAGATTCTTACTTTGGGGATACCACTGTGCCCAGGGCATCTGTGTTAGGTGCTTCTATTGGTTGTTATGAATACAGTTAAGAAGACAAATGTTTATGGGGTTAGTGGTGTTGCACAGTGGGGTAAGCCAGCTGCTAGCAACACTGGCATCGAATATTAGAGCACTGGTTGCAGTCCCCTAGGCTCCGCTTCCAGTCCAGCTCTCTAATGCTCCTGGGAAAACACCAGAAGATGGCCAAGTACTTGGGCCAGTGCTACTCATGTGGGAGACCCAGATGGAGTTCCTAGTTCCTGACTTCGTCCTGGCCCAGCCCTGGCTATTGTAACCATTTGAAGAGTGAACCAGTGGATAGGAATTCTCTATCTGTGTGTGCCCCCCCCCCACCTTTGAAATACATCAGTCTTTTAAAAAACATGGCAAAGGCTAGTTAGACTTTAAGAAAAGACAGCTGGCAAGATAGAAGTGACCAGAAAGAATAGAATTTCCATGGGAAAGCAAGAATAACAAGCAGTTTCCTTTTGATGGTGGGAAGAGGGAAGGAGACCCAGAGCACTTGATGAGAAGTTGGACAGTTCTACAGTCAGGGTGGACTGTGCTGTGCTGGGACTACCAGGCAGCCTTCAGTCTTTGGTGCTGCACAGGAAAGCTCTGTATTTTGCTTATGTGGTGTGGGTCAGCCTTGGACTTCATTGTGTTTACTCAGGGACTCAGGCTGGAGGGGACATTGTCTGTGTAGGCATCTGCAGTCACTGTGGCGTGGAAAAGGGATGAGTGAAGTTGAGGACTAGTATTAAAATGCTTCCACCTGGGAATGAGAGTGGTTTTGTTGGCAGTAGCCATACCCGACTAAAGGGAGAATAAAGTATCTTCCCTCCCATGTGCCTACAGGGAAAAGACTGAAATACAGCGAACCACTCTGACCACCACTACAGCAGGGAAAATGGCCCTGCTCTATAATGCCCCTGTTTGGGCAGCAGAGGGGACATCCCCATGTGTGTGCCATGCACACTGCACGGGGAAACATGAATTGGAATGAGTAGACAGCCTTGGCCTGGGAAGCTGTTTCAACACCAAGGTGTGGAGAATAACAGTTTTATCTGATACTTGCAGTTTTTGATGGAGAACAATGACAGCTCTATGAGTGTAAACTCTATATTATATCTCTTGGGTTCTCCAGTTTTCCCATGTGGTTGTTGTTGAAATGACTGGATTACCCTGCAGATTATTACTCTAAAGTATAACTGTTGAAAGTTGAGTTGATGTGAAACTAGCTAGTGTCTGCCTCCAGGCAGTCTGGTGGCAGGTATGCTAAGAACATGGAAAACCAGGTAATTAGCTCTGTGCGCGTAGATTGCAGATAGGTCAGCTTCCACCAATGAGAGAGATTTCAGCAGGCAAGAATCCTGGAGATCTCCCCTCTCTTGTGGAGTCAATTGGATGTTTGAAATAAAGAAATATTTGTGACAGCAAAAGAAGTCATGAGGACACAGGCCATCTCATATTGACAGTCAGGCAGAGAATTAGGATTGACTCACAGAATGACCATAATTCTGATGTTGAGCTAATACAAAAACAAACAAACAAACAAAAAAAACCAAACAAACAAAAACAAAACAAAACAGGATAATGGAGGAAAACTCAAAACTCGACTTTAGCATCAGCACGAATCGCTTCATACAGAACATCTAGTCACATATGTGAGGTTCTGTGGACTGAAATGTTTATGATTGCTTTTTAAAGTGTATGTACTTGAAGAACTAGAGAATTATGTCCTTTATTCTGCAGTTAAACAGGTGTGGTTCTGTGGCTTTCATAGGTTATCTTTTCTGTTCCTCACATTTGAAATTGTTTTTTGGTTTTGGCTTTGATTTAAATTACATGGTCATTAAGTTTCCTCTTTTTATCAGGGCTAGAAGGAGGGTTTTCTGAGTCTTAAAAGCATGTAATTTATCTTGGACGAGAACTATAATGCTTATTCTGAGTAAATTCCATGTAAAACTGCAGAAATTGTGTAGAAAGTCTTTATGAATTGGAACTTAACATATCATTGACACATTCTGAAGGGTGCTCTGTTGACTTTAGTGATGGATGAGTCCATTCTGCCAAGTTTAGCTGGAAGGGGTGACTTAGAAACCCAAATATCAGCCCTGGAATCTAGAAACTTCCTGGAACTATGATTTTGAATCAGCAGGGTGGATAGGGTCTGTCTGTGCAAGGGATGGGATTTTACCAGCTTACTCCACGGAAGTCTCTGGAACAAAACCATTAATACCAGTCCTCTTTGTTGTGTGTTGGATTTTAAAAGTCCTCAGTGGTTTTGGGAGGATGAGGCCTTGCTTTAGGGCTCCCTGGTCCAATTTTTTGGGACCTGGCTGAAAATCCGGGATATCTGATAGTGTGGCTTATTCCTATGGTGTATTAGCACCCTATAAAAGTTACATGTCATTTATTTCACGTTTAGAACCCTCTCAAACTTCAGGAGCAAACCAAACTTGAACCTTTTGTGGCTGGAGTTCTGTTTACCTTTGGCCGAATCTTGCTTCCTGTATGTAAGGCAGGGAGGTGAGGTGAGAAGGGCTCCTGAGGCCTCATGGACATCAAACAGCTATTGCCAAACCAGGCTTTGATAGGTAAAAACATGAATGACTCTAAAACATGTGGATTAACTTCCTGTCAAACTACCCTGAGGCCTACACACAAAAGTGTATTGTCTGCGCAAAATGCATTCAAACTGTTACCTTCCTCCCAACTGTGGGGAAGTAGCCAAACACTGGTTGACATTAGGTCAAGCAGCTCACCCCCGACTTCTAATAAATACGTTAAATAGTTTTTATAAAGGTTTGTGGGCAATCCAGCTGCATGTGGACTTTGGAGAAATTTAGACTTTGTGTGTGTGCATGTGTATGCATTTGGAAGTTTTTTTTAACCAGTGACAAAGAAGGGAATTCCAAGACACCTTGCCTAATTCAAGGACAGTTACCATTACTTTGTGTTTCCCATCACAACACAGGCTAGCAAGGAATGCCTTTTGCTTGAATGAAGGAATAGTAACTCAGAGGCTCCGTGTGCCTTTCAGATAGAGGAGCTGATGAATGCGCTGGAGAAGACCAGACAGGAACTGGATGCCACCAAGGCGCGCCTCGCCTCCACCCAGCAGTCCCTGGCTGAGAAGGAAGCCCACTTGGCCAACCTCCGGATAGAGAGGAGGAAACAGCTGGAGGAGATCCTGGAGATGAAGTGAGTGCCCATCTTTACTTTTGTCATCTTGCTCTTCTAACCAATCTTGGAGGGCGGGGAAGGTGGAGGACAAAGAAAAAATTAGCTAACACTCAGTCATTTCTGAGACTACAGTCCTTATATTTTATAAACTATGACTTTGCACATTTTCCACATCTGTTATTTTTAAAAAATTATATCCAGCATTGGAGGTTGCATGTCTGTGTTTTGTGGACCACGCTCGTCTTTCATGGGTCTGTCACGGAAGTCTAAGCCAGCCGAGAGACAGAGGCCTCGTGAAGCGCAGTGGGAATTTGCACGCTGCTCCAAGTTGCAAGGGAACTTTTCTGAGGGGACATTTTCTAATTGTGTCCGTAACTTGTCTAATTACGTTCTCTTCACTCGTGTTCAAGGCCTGGCTTGTGTTGACTCAGAATCTCAAGGTTGGCACCTCTTGGTTTAGAAAGAAGAAATCTGATTTCCTGGGTTGATTGTAAATCTCCCAGCTCCTTTCCACACTCCGCCTCATGGGAGGTTATGTAGGTAATGGAGGAAGATTGGGTCAGAACCGATTGCTTTCTTCAGTTTCGTCGTAAAGTGTAACTGAGTGCTGCAACTGGTCTTTCCTGTGATCCTGCGACACACCCACTTAGACCCAGCTCTTATTTCCCGCATCCTGGAAAAACATGGGAAGGAAAATCACTGAAAGGTCTTTAGCAGTAATCAACTGCAATGGATTTGTCCTAAAGAACCAGTCAAGAAGCAGCATGCCTCTCTCTAAGTTTTGAAATGAAATAATCAGCAAGATATAATTTAAATCTAACTTCCTTCCACAATAATGGGAAATGTCCATAATTATGGCATCTTAAGCCTGTAACACAGACTTTGAAATTGGTGGCTAGGTATGGAGGACTGACCTTATCATGACCCAGCAAGTCTTACACATGGTTAACATTAAACCAGAAAGCTTAGATCATGGGGAAAAAATGGAATGAAATATTTTGAAGGTTTTAATAATGAGGACAAAACTTTTATGCCTCATCAACTACCTCAGTTTCTTCAAGACCAAAGAATAAATATGTTTTTCACATGTAAACTAGCATTTTTCCTAATAAAAACTGATATTATTATACTCAGGTTAGAGGTAAGGGAACTGAGAATCAGAGAGCTTCAAATAATTTGCTTAAGGCCATCTGGCCAGGATTAAAACTAAAGACTTCTACCTCAAGCTCTCTTTCTACTACCTCATTTCCCCATCGAGTTTATGTGACCTTTGTCAATTCTGGAACTTTTGTGCATTTAAGTTACTGCAGAAATTATGCTACCTAGAGCAGTGCTAGGCATAGGATAGGTACTCAGAAGTCATTGAAAGAGTGAATAGAGTGTTGAATGCAGTTTTGAATAGCATGTTGGAAATTGAATGTTAAGTAACTAGGAATAAAAATATTTCAAGTGTCTGTGATATCACCGCACTCAGTAATTTATTATTAATAGCCAATATCAATATTGATATATTAACAATATAGATACATTGATTTTTTTAACTTTTATTTAATGAATATAAATTTCCAAAGTACAGCTTATGGATTACAGTGGTTTCCCCCCCATAACTTCCCTCCCACCCGCAACCCTCCCCTTTCCCTCTCCCTCCCCCCTTCCATTCACATCAAGATTCATTTTCAATTCTCTTTATATACAGAAGATCAGTTTAGCATATATTAAGTAAAGATTTCAACAGTTTGCACCCACACAGAAACACAAAGTGTAAAATACTGTTTGAGTACTAGTTATAGCATTAAATCACAATGTACAGCACATTAAGGACAGAGATCCTACATGAGGAGTAAGTGTACAGTGACTCCTGTTGTTGACTTAACAAATTGACACTCTTGTTTATGGCATCAGTAATCACCCTAGACTCTTGTCATGAGTTGCCAAGGCTATGGAAGCCTTTTGAGTTTGCCAACTCCGATCATATTTAGACAAGGTCGTAGTCAAAGAGGTACATTGATTTTTTTCAGTTGTTTCTTTCAGTTCATCTTTCCCACTCTAACCTCATTGTATGTGTTATGTTAAGTCCAGTCTAGTTTTTCTCATTGTTCTCCAACTGTTTCCAGGTGAACTGTATATCTCCTGAAGTAATTTATTACATCATTATATGGAAGCCTCCATTACTTCCTGTTTATAACAACATGATATACTTTCCTTTTTAAAAAAGTTTTGTTGTATTTATTTGAAGACAGAGTAACATAGAGAGATGGAGAGACAGAGAGAGATCTTCTGTCAGCTGGTTCACTTCCCAGGTGGTCTTATTGGTCAGGACTGGGTCAGGCTGAAACCAGGAGCCAGGAACTCCATCTGGATCTCCCATGTGGATGGCAGGGTTCCAAGCACTTGGGCCATCTTCTGCTACTTTCCCAGGTGCATTATTAGCAGGGTATGGACAGAAGCAGAGTAACCAGGAATCAAACCAGTGCTCTAACATGAGATTCTGGCGCTGGAGGTGCAGGTGGCTGCTTAGCCCACTGCATCACAATGCCAGCCTGCAAAAAAGAGCATGTGCTTTCAACATCTGGGGAAAACCTTCGGGGAGTCATCAGACCTGGACTGAGATCCTGTTGCTTCTACTTGGCGGCCGTGTGGCTTGGCAGAAATGCCCTTAACCTCGCTGACTCTCCATTCTCCTCCTGTAACAACTTGGGAAGCAGTGGTTGAGAGGAGAGGCACTCAGGAGAGAACTTGGCACACAGAATATGATACATGGGTGTAAACGGCACTATCAGCCAATGAAAATATGACATTTGTTTAATAGACTTTGTGAAGAGTATCATTAACTAAAATTTGGATTTATTTTTCTAAAACATATAAACCTTTTCCTTGTGTGTGTTTTCCCACTTAATTTCATGATTTCAGATAGCACCTAACTAAGACCTCTTTTGGTGAATTGCCACATTATTGCTGAAGTGCTTAATCTGCTGCCACTGCAAAATAAATACAAAAGTCCTCTGCTGATTCCTTTGGTGAAAGTAACAAAGGTGTGCTTCATTAAGCTCACAGTGGGCCCCCTTCGCTATTGAACTGGCCCAGAAACCCAGCTCATGGGCTTCTTCACTGTCTGTCAGGAGAAGGTACATGGCAAGAGAACTGATTGAGTTCCCCCACGAGATTCTTCAGCCTCTCGTGCTGTTCAAGTCCATCAGCTGGCTTGATCAGTCGTGACTTTTAAGCTGAGTGGAAATACCGCTTACTTGACTGTGGTTGAGTCAGTGTACATTAATAGGAGCAATTAGATCGGTCTATTCATTGCTGGCACTTATTATCCATCTGTGCTAATCATTTGACATCTTTCATTCAACTGGCACCCGTCATGCAAGCATCTTCAGGCCAGATCTACTCAGCTTCCAAACACTTGTGGGAAGATGGGGCTTTGAATCAGTAGAAAGGAGCTGTGATCTCATAACTCATCTTTGTCCTCTCCCTGCCTTATATTAAGGATTACATTATGGTTGCCTCAGTTTTCAATTCAGTAAAATGGAGGTAATAACGCCCACCTTACCTACTCTACAGAATATTTGCAGGGACAGGATTTTTTTTTTTAAGGATTGTATTTAAATTAATATAAACCAGCATATGTGAAAGTGCTTTGAAACATAAAAAGGGCTTTTAAAAGCAGAGGTGGTGTCTGGTAAATTCATTGCAAAATCAAATGACAGAGTTCTAGGACTCGAAGACAGCTGGGTGCAGCCTCCCAGCCTGCATAGGCCAGACTCAGCAATGCATTTGCTAAGAAGGAATTTACCAGACCCTGGTGAGCTCAGTGCCCACTGGAGGCCACAGGCTTGTAAGGTGGTGGTTGATGTTCTGTGGTTCTCATAGGTAGCTCATTCGTCCTTCTGCAGAACTGAAATGCCTTGCCATGTAGTTGTTTGTCTTGTTTTTCCTTCTAGAACCATACAGGAGTCACCTGAGCTCCATCCATAGGACACTTGACCTTTTAGATATTTATTAGGTAATACTGCTCATTTTAGAGAAAAAGTAGAAATATGAAATGCAGTATGGAAAACTACAAGTCACCTATGATCCTAACAGGCAGAGAGAGACACTGATGGCATTTTGGTATACACCTTTACAGATCCTGTCCTTTGTACACAGAGAGGAAACTGTGCTTGCATACTTTGTAAATCCCACCTCTTTTGTTACTGAATGTCAGCACCCTCCCATGTCACCAGCAGACTTGTATTATTTTTAACTGTTCTAGGTTAATTACAGTCATATAGTTTTACCACATTACTGAGCGTCTATCTTGGTTCCAACATTTTGCTGACATAAAGATGTTTTGATAAGCGTCCTGCAGCTTAATTCTATTTTTGTTAACTTATCTTTAAATAATTGTAGATTGGCTTGAAGTTGTAAGAAATAATACAGAGAGATTTCTTATACACTTCACTGATTTCCCTAGGGACTTGTTGCATAATTATGATGTGGTATCACACCAGAAAATTGATATTGGCGTAGTCTACCAGCTTGGTGCAGATTTCTTTGGTTTTACATGCATTCCTGTGTGTGTGTGTGTGTGTGTGTGTGTGTGGAACTGAGCCACCATCATAAGGATTGTGAGTACTATCTTCGGTAGCTACAATCATTTTCCAGATGTTGCATTTCTCACCTGAGTTCATTTGGGGACTTAAGAGACACTGACCTACATTTTCCCTTGTCTTCCTTCTTGGGCAGATGGGGAGCCATCTTATTTTAAATTTAGACAAAATGTACAGTGGGACAATATTGCCTCATTCTTCTAACTGAAAGATTTCTCACAATGTAGTTTTGTTTGATTTACAGTGGAATTTCCTTCTAGGATCTCAGACACCAGGATTAGGCATTCAGCAAGCACTTGAGAAGTGAAAAGATGAATTCGTTCAAATATTCATGAATATTCATTAAGCACCCACTCTGTGGCAGGCACTGTTGTAGTGAACAAACAGAAATGATCTTTGTCAAACTTTGATTTTTGTAAAATGAGTGCAGGAAATGAGCAAACAAATAAATAAACAAATAAAGGAATGCATGGATGAATAAAGTAGCTTCTTATATAGCAAAAGATGTTTGAATTCCACTTAGAAAGCCATTTCTGAAGGTAGGAGCCCTCTTGGTTATTTGGGGTGAGCGGGACTACCTTCGCCTGGTTTGGGAATCCTTTGAGGAACTGAGGCCGAGGTGCGTGCAAAAGGAGAGCTTTTGGCTGTGTTTCCTGCAGGACTCTCCCCTGCCGGCAGCGCTCCTTCAGTGTGGTCTTTATTGGTTGCTTTCTAAACTGCCAGCCATGAATCCCACAGTCGAAGGAACTAACAGTTTCCATGTATTTTCATCTAACAGGATAATATTCAGTTTTCCTTGTATATAAGATTATTCATTTCCTTGAAAAATATAAAACCCCTTGCTGAACATTTTGTAATGGTTCATCTTTGTTGCATTTGCTATTATTTAAAAGGGATTTTATTAAAAGAATATTAAGAACATAATTCTATGTTTGGTTTCATTAATGATGGTTAATAAGCTTACATTCCTGTAACCAGAGCTCAATTACTTGATTTGTGACAGGTGAATTTGATATCTATGGCTAAAGGAAATTGAGGGCCGTTAGATAGAGTACTTAGAAAAATCTATGTGTGCGTTCGCCCAGACAATTAAACTACTCTAGTAATTTAACAGGCAGACAGGCAGCCTAACTGATATTTTCCATTAAGTATAAAATACTGAGTTGAATAAAGGTTTGATAGCCAGGTAATAGTCAAACAACTTGAAGTGTGCATTTTAGACATTCTGGGGTAATTCCCTGTGCTTCTGTTATGTAAAAATTTTAAATGGTCTCTCCCTGTCTTCTAACTCATCTGATGATAATGATGTAGTGGATCCAGCTGAGTTAACTGGGAATTGTTGGATTTTAGACATCTTTTCCACATAGCCTCGCAAGCTGATGTCCACACTGGGTTATTTTAGTATGTTTACGGTGCAATGCGACAGCAGCTTGTTCAAGGGCATTTCTCTGTTGGCCTGCTTCAATTTGGGATCCTTGCTGATGGAGGGGAGAGCTGCTCCGTAGGTAAGTACACTTCAAAGGAGAGGTCACATGCAGAAAATGATAAAATCATTTTGTCCTTTCCTGCAAGCCAGCATAAGTTTTCTGAATCACATTTCTTTAGGGAGGAACCCAAGTGCCTGGGAATTTGGACAGTTGATAAACTCAGTTGCAAGGGGGTTGTATTGTTTTATAAGAGGGACCGTGAGGGTTGAATGAGACGCGTTTATGAGGCAGTGATTTTTAAGCCATGAGAAAGGATATACATGTATAAGTCAGCATCCATTGATCCTATCTTCAAATTACAGTTTGACCTGATGCATTCAACAGTTTCCTTCTTTGTCACAATATAATCATTTCTCTTTAATCTAGCCCATGGTTTATGTAGCAGAACTTTTATATGCCCTATTTAAAAAATATTAAATATTAGGGTAATGTGCCATAGTGTATGCTTACCTGTCAGCTTTTCCATCTCCCACCTGCTCAGTTCTAAAAGGGATTTGGATAGTCTGGAACATGGATGAAGGCCGTTGCAGACTTCTCAGTTACCTGTAGTGATAGAGGACAGGTGGCAGAGAGGGTGGGAGTAAATGTCATGACAAATGATCATTCTGAATTGATTTGGCTTGACCTGCAGGCAGTGACGTAAGTACACAGCTACTTTCTGCTGATGGCTCCTCTCCCTGTCTTAACCCTGATGTTGGTGGCTCAGAGCACATAGCAGAAGAGAAAAGACCACGTAGAGTGGGGAAGTAAAGCTTAATTCTGAAAAGCTAACTTCAGAATAGTAGAATGTTCTAGTTAGCTTCGACCGTAGGAAAGGAAATCCCACATTCCATAAGCCCTTGTAAGTTGCTTCCCAGTCACTGGGGGACCTGCTCTCCTTCTGTCTTGATGTTTTTTCACTTTTAGCACTTGGCTCCACCTCATGGTGCGAGACTTTTGCCTCTGTTCTGACTGTCTAGTCCCTGCTAACCAGAATAAAGAAGAAAAAAAAAGGAACCTCCTTGACCTTTAAGTCACGCCTACCATTCGTTGACATCTGAATCACTTAACATCATTTAGTAAATCGTTGGTGAGCACCTGCTCTGCGCAAGGGCTATTCCAACTCCTAGATGCCGTCCTAAGAGAAAGGACTCTTAACAGAATTCCTTCCGTTTGCACAGCTTGTCTTCTACGAGGTGTGAGAACTAGTGCTAGGGAAGGGGACCACTGGCCAGACTTTTAACTCACATGGTCTTCAAGACAAGCAGGGACACGAAACCTTCAGCTGGGTGACTCTCTGCCTAGTTAACAGTCTGGGAATTGAGTGCCAGAGAAGGAAAGGAAAGAATGGGTGTTGGGGGTAATTGGCAGTCTCTGCTGAAGTGAAAAAAAAAAAGCATGAAAAATAAAAATAGGGATTGTCGTCTCATTGAGCATGCAACTGTACCTTGAGAGAGAGTGTTCATAACAGGCATTTATCTGTATGTGTTTGTGTCTCATGTCTTATCTGAGTTCATCTTGTTTACCATGGTGGGCAAACGTAGGGGTGTCCTGTAATGAGTGGTTGGGGGGATGCCTGGAAATCTTGCCATGCTTGGGGTAGCTAGCCAGTGAGGAGAATCAGGCTTGGGAAGGCCAAGAGAACCAACGCTTCTTTCAACTATTAAATGAATGACATGGAAGGAAAGAAGTAGGCTGGGTTTATGCTGCTGCCTCAGGAACGTTTAACCTCACTGGGGATGTAGAACTTAGGAAAAGAAAGATCTTCCTTCAGAGTGAAGGAAGCTTGAAGGTAGGTGTAGGGGCTCTATCACTTGGTCCAGGTGCTACAGGGAGAATTTGCATACTAAACAGGGATCTCAATTTGATCTCTAAGACTCCTGACAATATGGACTTCTGTCCGTAATTCTGCTAAATAAATAACCTGCAACATGGATGATACCTAGCAAGTGCTAGGATCTTTGTTTCTTTCTCAGGGAACCTCTATTTGAATACAGAAAGTAAAAAATTACTGCTTGATTTAAGGCTCTACCCTCTCTGACATAGGGCCATGCTAGAATTTCCTTGTATTTTTGCTTAGCATTTCTTTTTCATAAAACTCTTTGGATGTGAAATATGCCTGTTAGCCAGGCAGAGATGTGTTTCACAAATCACTAAAGGGAAAGAATCAAAGTAGATTAAACTGAATGTGAGACAAAATCAACAGCCCTTTTTCTATCCCTGCCTTAAGGAATGTAGTACCTCTAGTTAAAAATGCCTTCAGGAAATTAAACCAAGTGAGTCATAAATTCTATTCGGTGCATGCGGACTTTGTATAGGGGGATTAATATTATCAGTGACCATTTATTGAGTGCTTATTACGTGGGCTACGGGCTTCACCTGCATAGTGCTGCTGCCTCCTGTGATGTGGGGAATCATTTTACTCCCATTCTGTAGATGCAGACAGTGAAGGTCAGATACCAGGAACTCAAGGGCAAGTCTGTGAGGCTGTAGTCCACCTTCTTAACCATGAGTACACAGTCTCCTAGTGAAGACCGTGGAGTGCCATTCTAAGAATTTCAAGTCTGGGAATGGTGAGACCAGATCCAATTAAATAATGGACAGTGGTGGGCAGAGAGAGCCATCTGCCAACTTGCTGTGGGGGAGCAGGACAGCAGACTGGGGTGATGTGCTAGGGAGGGGGCGGAAGGGAACTAGTAGGAGGAGACCTTTGGAGTCAGCTGTTTTATCTTAAAATAAGAGAGCCACTGTCTAAGCAGTATATGTATAGTTTTAATAGCAAAAACTGTCAGTCAAAAGGGCCCTTGACCTAGTGGTTTTTAATCGAAATACAAACATTTTCTGAGCTAGAGAGGTATAGTCTTTCAGCTTAAATAATCATAATCCGCAGTTAAATAATCTAAATGCTTGTGATTCCTAGAGCTTAAATAATTCAAAGCCCCATACTTCATGTTATCTCCATCCTCATAGTAGCTTTGTGGGGGCTAGGGAAGGTTATCTATTAAAATGGGGGAAGAGAAATGTATGGACCCACACACTCCTAAAACAGGGCAAGTCAAAGGGGCCCATCTTGGACTGGAAGAAAGAGCAGCATCCTGTTGAAAGAATTCTGAAAACTACCTGACCCAAGCCATTGCCAGACTGACCCCATCAGGCAACAAATGGGGCAGCCACATCACACAAAGAGAGACCCTGGGAAGATAATATGGTGCTATCACATGCCGAGACCTAAAATAAGAGTCCTCTGGTGCAACAAACAGGGCTGTTAGTACTCACATCCACAGCTTGAATCTGCCGGGTCAGTTGGATTAGCCCAGATAGATCTGATTCCATCTCTCGATCTGTAAAATGGGAACTGGACCCTGCTAACCATGATAATCTATGAATCTTGGAAGCTATGCTTTTCAACTTGGGGGACGGATAGTGATTTTTCCTCTGGGAACATTTGCCAAGGTCCTGAGACTCTTGGTGTCACAGCTGGAGAGGCCGTGCCACTGGCATCTGATGGGTGAAACCAGAGACACTGCTCAATGTTTTACAACACCAGCAGTCCCCAACAACAGAAGGTTATTGACTGAATTTTTCAACTAGGGGAGAGAGAAAGGCTTTGTAGGATCTCATCTATGATTTAATTTCCAAGGGGCTTGTGGGGAGCAACTCGGACTAGACTAAGTTACTGGAATTAAGACTTATTCTATGCATCTGCTTTCCCACAATATGGCGCTGAGAAGGGAACCAGCTTATACACAGCTGCCTCCAGTTCAACCAATAAACTGTGGGACCTGCTCCTGATTGGAGGAGAGCAGCGTACTCGGCGTGTGGGTAGCAGAGTTGGGATTGGTGGAAGAGGACTATAAAGGAGGAGAGAGACAACATGCACCAGGAACATCTAAGAGGAACACCTGTGCAGCCCCCGAGAGAGCCGGCCGGCGGTGTGCTGCTCCCCTGCGCAAGTGGGGAAAGTGGCAGGGGGAACCGCCCTTCCACGGAGGTGGAAGGGACGGTAGCCAACCCGGGAAGAACCAGCAGCAAACCTGGGGAGGGCCGAGCAGACAAAAGAACAGCGCAGGGTCCTGTGTCGTTCCTCCACGAAGAGGGGGAGCGACAGGGCTCACAACAAGATGTGTTTTTCCCACTCAGGATCATGATCAAATCTGTAGAAAGTAGTGGCTTAAGGACTTCCTGCTTTGTGTATATGATTTTGACCTCTTGACTCTGGGCTGCCTGTGTGGGCTATAGACAAGCTCACCATGTAGTTCCCCAGTGGAATTGGCATAGATCTCAGATACAAATCATATGAGACTGAGCTCCCCATGAGCTATAAACCCTGGCTGGGATCCCGAACACCTGCACCCTCAATGTCTGTTGTTCAGCAGACCACAACCACATTCTGTCTGGTTCAGATGTTCCATCATTCTCTAACCTGTGGCTCTCTCTGATCCCAAGTTTGCCCACCTATGAATTAAGGATACAATGGGGCCGGTGCCATGACTCACTTGGTTAATCACCTGAGGCGCTGGCATCCCATGTGGGCGCCGGGTTCTGGTCTCGGTTGCTCCTCTTCTAGTCCAGCTTTCTGCTGTGGCCTGGGAAGGCAGTGGAGGGTGGCCCAAGTGCTTGGGCCCCTGTACCTGCATGGGAGACCGGGAGGAGGCACCTGGCTCATGGCTTCGGAACGGTGCAGCGCGCCAGCCGTAACAGCCATTTGGGGGGTGAACTAACAGAAGGAAGACCTTTTTCTCTGTCTCTCTCTCTCTAGAAAAAAAAATAAAATAATAGAAAAATTTTAAAAAGGATATAAAATTAGACCATTCTCCAGATTTAGACAAGCCTGTAAATATATAAATGATAGCAGTTCCCCTTAACTCCCTCTCCACCTCTGGCTCTCCCTTCCACGTGTTCCTTCCCTCATCACATCCCCCTAGGTGTCCAGGTCATTCTTCAAAGGCTGCTGCCTAGATGCCAGTGCATTCCTCAACTACGAAGGGCAAGAGTTAGGGGAAATCCCAGTTTGTAGGGTTTCTTTTCCTCCCTGTTAATATCTTCTTTGAGTAGTAAAATTTAGTCCAGATATCATAAGGAGAAGTCTCGACTCCAGCGAGGTAGAGAGTAAAGATCAAGATATGCACCCTCATGAGAAGGAAACATTACAAAGGGCTGCAAATCAATGAATATGAATTGACTGAGAGGTGGACAGCAGGGAGGTGGGAAGGCGTTGTATGTTCTTGGCCCTGGGTAAACACTGAATGTAAGTCTGTAGAGAGACTGATGAATGAATGTGCTGAAAATTATAATTTGCCTTTCACTAGCTGTCTTATCTGCCTTTCCTCTTTCCTTTTCTATTCCTCCCTAGTTCTCTTCCTGCCCAACCTCTTCCTCTTCCTCCTTCTGTTCACTTCTCTCCACATTCCCCCTCTCCTCTTCTTTTCTCCCCTTTAATGCCCTTGTCCTGATGCCTTGACAAAGTCCTGGGGATCAAAATGATTTCTGAATTTTTTCAATATGGTGATTGGCTACATTCTGATTTTGACTGTTGGGGATGAGACAGACCATATGGGGTGTGTGTGTGTGTGTGTGTGTGTGTGTGTGTTTGGGGAGAGAGAGAGAGAGAGAGAGAGAATAAATATGAATGAGAACACACAAGCTTGGGGCCAGAGAGGGGACTGGCTCTGTCCCTTGTGCCTGGGAAGTGAGTGTGTTAAGGGGAGACTACTCAGGTCCCAGGAGCAAAGTGATTGAGAATCACAGTTTGGAGCCAAGCCATCAGTCAAGTATGGCTAAAATCTTGTTTTCCAGTCATGAAACTTGGGAACCAATAGATTATGAAAATTGAAATGCAGTGTTTGACTTGAACTTTGGGGTTAGCCCGTGTCCCTCGGATCTTAACTAGAACCCACATAAGGCTAGGACCATCCTTGAGGATCTGTTACTACGTCACACCTGATGCATCACTTACATGAAGAGATTTGCAGAGTTTTTTGGAACTGGTGCCAGCATGCAGGTATGAGAACAGTTACGTGCCGTCTTTCTGCTCTATTTTGAAACCAGCATTTTTGTGTTCATATCACTGAGCCCAGAGCCTGGGGTGTCTTTTTCCCTCTGGTTCTGCCTGTCAAAGTTTTCTTGGAAGATGTTCCCTTCAATGTATTTCCAAGGCTGCTGTCAGCTAGTGCCTTATTATAAGGCAATATCGGGTTGGGTAGGCCCAGTTACTCTCTGCTCTCCTCTTCGCACTGTCCTCTGGGAAGCTGGCCCCTATGGGCAGCATCACTGAAGTTCCCTTCACTGCTGATTCCTGGTTGGGCTTGCAGCCAATAAATGGCAGTGCAGGAGATGAGAGGAGAAAAAGGCTACAGCATTTCCTTTCTGTTCTTCCTTGCTTTAGAGCTCTATGTCTGGCATGGAAGTTTCTCTCTCTGACTGTAGCTCAGCCATGTCTGTTGATGGCTCCAGGAGTCACTCGGATGAGCCCATTTCTCCCTCTGTCCTTCAGCCTGACATGTGGCAAGGGCTCCCCTGCACCCCTAGTTTCTGGACACCTCCACATCTCATTTGTTTCATTAACCCTGCCCATCCCATTTGCTGAAGCCCCTCCTGGACATGTCCTTGTTGAAAACATCTGTGGTGAGTTCTGTGCCCTTTGGGACGCAGTATGGTGAGGAAGGCTGCAGTGCCCTGGTCAGATATGTAGGATCTGTGAGAATGATTTCAGAGAGTGTTGTTAGAAAATGTTGACATTGCCTGTATTAAGTCATTTTGGAATAAGAAGCAGATTGCTTGATGTTAAAGTCAAAACAGTATACCAAAACCACTCTTATGTGGTTTTCTTAAAACGAATGACTTTCAAATGACCCTTCAACATGAGTGACTGTTGTTGCCCCCACCTTGGAAAAATGTGGAGCTGAGGTCCCCAGAGTGGGCCTCTATCCCAGGACAGTAAGAAAAGCCCCTGCTCCTGTACAAGGGGCAAAACCTTCCCCAGTTCGTCAGACTTGGGGGAGTTGGTTTGAATCAGCAAGGAAGAGGTTCTTGAAATGGAAGAAAGAGACTATTCTAGGGGTCCCTGGCAAGTGTACAATTCAACTGACTCCAAGCCCCAGACAGCCTTCTTACAGCCAAGCTCAGAGCATTTTTGGTTTCCATAAAGCTGAAGGCAATTACAGCCCTTCGTGGCAACTGTTCAAATGCACTGAGACGGAGGAACAAGCTTTGCACCCCTCCCATTGATTCAGTCATTTGGGTAGTCACTGACTCATTCATAAAACACATTGTGCTGCTAGTAAGTCATTCTTTGAAAGAATGAACAAATATTTGTTGAGCACCTGGTTGATGCTCTAATGTCCTCTCAAATGATTAGAGATAGAATGCAGAATTCCAGCTGGGTTGAGTGGGTATGAAAGAGAAGGTCCACGGGGCCACGAAAGCATACCGAGGGCACCCTGTTCATGTGGCAAGAAGCCATGATGTGGTGGGTGAGTGGCAGTTCAGTGGGTGAAGGGGTGGGGCTGTTTGGTGGAGTCATGAAGGAGCGCATTCCTAGAGAAGGGAACTTGCTTGTTCAAAAGGCCTGTGAGAGAAGGGACTCACTTGCCTTCCATTAGCTCGTAGGAGGGAAGCGCAGCTGGAGCACAGAGAGCAACGGGCAGTTGGGAATGGGCCTAGGGACCATGGACAAATTATTGATGTTTATCCTAAGGACAGAAACCCATTGGATGGAAATGGTATAATTGGATTATGGTTTGGAAAGAATAAAAAGTGTAGGTATAGTGTACTTACCATGCACCAGGTACTTTTAAAGAGTTTTTTATATATCGGCGCATTTAATCTTCATAACAACTTTCCAAATACTGCTGTCATCTCCGTTTTACCTTTAGGAAGACATAGACCTAGGTCTCAGAGAAAAAGTAAGATTTGAGCCTCTTGGGATGATGATGTAGTCTGGCCCTGTGCTTAACCACTGTACCATACTTGTTCTGGCTTTAGTGTAGAGAATAAACATGATTGTGGGCAGATTAACGAGGAAGGTGGAGAGAGCTGACCCAGGATGGTAGCAGTGAATCTGGAGAGCAATGGAGACCCACAGGAAGCCACATTTGTAAGACTGAGGATAGAATGTCTATAAGGTGGCCCTCTCTTTCTGTTCTTGCCAACTCTTCCCTCTGCTTCCCCTGGAACTTTTCTTCTCTAACGCAGGGAGACAGTGAGGGAACTCTTGTGACACTACTTCTTTAGCCCAGGGTTTCTCAACACCAGCCCCATTGACAATGAACTGGGTAATTCATAGGATTATCCTCTGTTTAGTAGCCTCTGCTCATTAGGTGACAGTATCAATCTTCTTTCTGTGGTTAAGACTATCAAAAATATCTCCACACATTGCCAGAAGCCCCCTAAAAGTCTAACTCACTCTGGTTGAGAACAGCTGGCTTAGCCCTAGCCTACCTGTGTTTTCAGTTTCTCACCTTGTGCCAGGGGCTCAGCTCCTTCCTGAATTTACCATGGCACTTGACCCAATGTGTTAGTGGCACCAGCAGAGATTTTTTTTTAAAAGATTTATTTATTTATCTGAAAGGCAGAGTTACAAAGAGAGAGGGAGAGACAGAGTGATCTTCCCTCTGGTGGTTCACTCCCCAAATGGCTGCAACAGCCTAGGCTGGACCTGGCCAAAGCCAAGAGGCAAGAATGCCATACTAGTCTCCCATGTGGGTGGCAGGCAGCCAAGCATATGGGACATCTACTGCTTTTCCAAGCACATTAGCAGAGAGCTGGATTAGAAGTGGAGCAACTGGAAAATGAGCCAGTGTTCTTAAGGGTGGCTAGCATCATGGGCAGAGACTTAACCCACTGCACCTCAATGCTTGCCCAACCAATAGAGATTTAACGCAAGTACATGCCAGCACTTCTATAAGCAGGTGGGACAAGACCAGACACCTTACAACATTAAAAGGGTTATTTTCTATCATTCAACAACATCATTCATTTAACAGTCTTTGGTGGGGTAGCTTACAACCTTCAGAATGTGTTCTTGGGTCTTTGGTCTTGGTTCATAGTAGTTTTTCTGAAGAGAATGAACTGAAGCAATCATTTTGCTGAGATTAGATTCCTAACTCTCTGGCCTTCATTCAGAGCCATTTTTGCTTTGGAGCTGTGAACTTTCAGGTTCTAAGCAACAGATTCCAATATGGGCCTTTTGTGATCCACTCTCAAGTTCAGGTTTTGATTTCATCTTTTGTTTCTAGAGCAATAACAACTATTTTCTAAACATCTCCAAGCTTTCCTTTACAGCTGTTTTCTTTGTGTACTAACTACTGAAGTTGAGTGTACACACCATGTGGAAGGATGAATTTGTCAGATGCCTATATTTAGAAAAGAGAATTTTGATCAATTGTCAGTCTCCTTCTCAGGCATGTTTTTTGAAAAAACAAATGCCACTAAGAACCTGCCCTTCAGTGTGATATCTGTACAGTTGTCTGAGGGGAGGGGGGGCACACACAAGCATTGAGGCTCATACTGATGTGTGGTGTTTCTTTTCTCCAAAGGCAAGGGATTTGAGGAAAGTCTCCCCATATGAATCGTCTCTTTCCTAATTGGTGGCCTGGTGGGCTTGGTTAAATTATGGTTAAATCTTTCCTTAAAAAATGTCAATTACAATATACAAAAGTAAAATATACCCACACATACCCTTCACTGAACTTCAGTCATTTTTAATATATTACCAATCCTGTTTCCTTTCTATCCCATACTCTCACCCCATCCCTGGATTATTTTTAAGAAAATCCCAGACACTATATAATTTCATCCATAAATATTTCAGTATAAACATTATTTTTTCATATAAACATTTTGACACCAAATTACAAACACTTTAAGGTGGAAGAGAATTCTAATGATGGCCTTTCCCCATAAAGTTGAAATCCCTGGGATTCAGATGTGAAAGGCTTAGATTTTAATATTTTTAAAATTGTTATTGAACAGAAAGATGGGCCATTTGGTGGCATTATGTGGAGAAATCAGAAGGATTTACACCACTTGACACATTCCTTAATCAAGTTTTGGCTTTATTCTCCCTGGCTTATGTTTAAGTCTCTGTGTTCCCAGGGCTGACTTAAATACATTTAGGGTAGAAGTTTGTTACTGCTTAACAATCATTGACATTTCTACTGTAACCGAGAGGGAAGGCCTTTGCTTTGTCTTTTCTCTTTTTAACTTCTTGAGTGAAAGTCTAGTCATCAGGGTTTTGAAGAAACAAACAACTTTCAAAATGTAAACCAGAACTGGTGATTACTTTCATCTTCTGCACCTAAGGGCTCCTGGGTCTTGATTAATGGTAGCTCTTCTGAAGAAAATGAAGCTGAGATTGGGCTGTGGAATGAGATTAAACTTTTCAATCTCTAGTGAGTTCTGAACATAATCACTCAGCTTCTTACACTGTCCTTGTTCATACTCAGGTTGGCATCACATCGGTTTGCCCAAAGAATCCCATTATATTTGGAAAAAAAATATTTTCTGCAAGGTTGCTCTTGGGTAATAATTCATTCAATTATCATTTAAGAATTTGGGACCTCCCATGTCACTAGATACTAGTGCACTCATGACTCTGACTTAATCCCCACTTTCTGGAAACTTACTCTGGTCTTGATTATTTAAGTGTCCATTGCACATCAAACTTTGGCAACATCTTGGTGATCTGAAGGGGCAGTGGAATGGCTTCCATACCCTACTATTCCTCAATTAGGTAACCATGGAGTATTACTGGGTGAAGCTCAATTTTTGTGTTGGCCTTACAGGAGAATGACTGCAAAAGGCCTAACAGCTGGATCAGAAATTAGGGCAGCATTCTTGCTCTGGCTGCAGTAGAAGCTGGGACAAAAAGCAACTAGCCTGTAATCTCACCTGGTGTGCTCTTTAACTCCTACACAGCACCTCTGGGAAGGGGTTGCTCTGTTGCCTTCTGGCCCCTGGGGTGTTGAGGGCTGCATTAGCCCAGACGGAAGAAGCTGGGCTTTCGGGCTGGGTCAGATGACTTGGGTTTGAATCACAGCCCTTCACTTACTCTACTCACTGTGTGACCCTGGCCAAGAGTGCCCATGGCATAATTTCCACTGTGGGTTGTTCTGAGGATTAAATGAGTTAGTGTATTTACAACATTTAGCCCAGATCTGCTACTGTGTAAGTCTTAATCTACTCTTCAGTGTTCTGAAGAAATGTGTTCCCTCTCCAGAGAACTCTGTCTCTTAAAAAGGTTGTCTTTTCTGGTTCTATACGTGGTGCTCCTTTGTTCCTTGATTCTTTACAGTCTTCTCTTTGAGGCCACGGAAGCAGTTAGCTCTTCACAACCCAGAGTATTCAAGGCAGCCCTGCTGTCCTCTCTTCTCTCCGTACCTCCCACGGCGGCACATTCTCACCTCCCTGTCTCCATGTAAAGGGCCTGCTTCCTTCCTCTGTTGGGGTCCCAGCTCCTTTGAATGTCCCATGTCTTCTTTCTTTGAGCATCCCACGAGCAGTTTACCTCCTAAGGCAGCAGCATTGCGTCTGGCCCTGGTGACATGATTGCTGCCTCGCGGAGCTCATGCTCTGCTGAGGGAAGTAGGTGGGATAGGGAGAGTTGCAGTGATGAAAGAGTAGTTCAAAAATAGGTGGAAAATGGAATTAGAATTTAAGTGCATTTTGGTACAAAAAAATTTACCATCCATGCATTCAAGGGTTCTTCAAAAATTCATGGAAAATGTGTATTATAAAAAAAGCCTATATTACTAAAGGATTTTTGCACTACAACTAACTTGTCTATCTTTAGATATTACCTTTTCTTTTCTGTTTTAAAATGTTTTTATTTATTTATTTATTTGGAAGGCAGAGAAACAGAGAGAGTAAGATAGATGGACAGATGGACCCATAGAGAGCGCTCCTGCCCACTGATTCACTCCTTAAATGCCTCTAGCCGTGGAGACTGGGCCACGTCAGAGGGGACAGGAGCTACAACTTCAGTCCAGATCTCCCATGTGAGTGGCAGGGACTGAACCACATTGAGCAGTTACTTGATGCCTCCCAGGGTACATTAGCAAGAAGCTGGAACCAAAGGTGGAGCCAGAACTTGACTCCAGGCACTGTGGTATGGAATGAGGGCCGTGCAAGTAGTGCCTTAGCCACTGCCCCAAACACCCACCCTGAACTTACCTTTCAGCTCCATTTTCCCCATGATTTTTTTGAAGTACCCTTATATGGAGCATCTACTCCAGATTAGGAGGACACATGGGGGTTGAGGGAAATTTCTTGGAGGGAAGGACATGTGAGACCTGAGGAGTGAAAGCAGTGAGTGAGATAATCAAGGAGAAAGACAGAAGAGTGTTTCTTTTGGGACACATACTCAAACACAGTATGAAAACGATCAGCAAAAGGAATTCAGTAACTGAACAGATGCAGTCTTGCTAAAAGTCCCAAAGCGCTCTGGAGGGTTTTGCTGAAAGTGGCCATTTATAAGGGGGGACTTCTGAAACATCACCCTCGTAAGTATGCAATAATAGATCATCTTCTTTCACAACATCCTTGGCTCCTTAAGCTTATTAATGCCCTAAAACAAATAGGTTCCCCTCCAAGGAGGGCCAGAGCCTTCTTCCCCCTCCATTCTCACATTCTCCTTGACATGTGGCCATTGAAGTTGGCGACTAACCCAAGTCGTTTTTCTCAAGCTGCCATTAGAGATGCTATCTCCACAATGTGTAATAACACTGTTTACACTCACACTGGTCAACTGTAACTGGATATGAAATTTTTGGCATTACCTTTCCGCTCATGATGGTATTAGAAATAATTTATATGTTTACAATAAGAAAGAATTTTTTAAAAATAAGATACACAATGAAAAAGTCTCCAAGAACTGGTCTGGAATTTTTCAGGGGGGATATTCAGTTTGGAAAATATTATTTAAATCTCCAGCCTGGAGTTAAGCTGTTTAATGCAACTAAAAGTATATACATGAAAATCTGTGGCAGCATACTCAAACCACTTTCCATTGCATAAGGTAATGTTTTATTTTTGTAATATTTGAAATAATACAATGAATTGAAATTATATATATATGACATATATATATACACACATATATAATTTATATATAAAACCTTAGAAAAGGAAGAGTTGTCTCCTGCCAAGGCTGACCTCAGCCAAATGGGCCTCTGCTTCTTTGCATCTATGAAAACACACTTTAAGTTTTATTAACTGAGGAAATAATATGATCAAAACGATGGAATTGGATGGTATTTTTATTGAGAAGCAGCCAGTGGAGCACCAGAAGTGCCTTGGCCTCTGATGTCAAGGTCCATGGAATGAGAGTCTTTTCAAAGTCTGCTGGGTGGAAGTAGAGCCAGTCTCTCTTGCCACGGATTTTTTTTTCCTTTTTCCTAAGCTGACTGAATTACACCCCTGTCTCCTGAAACTCTCACCACCATGCATTTGGCCTCAGTAGTACCCACAGTTCCTAAATCCAGCCAGCAGACAGAGTTCAGGGATCCAGAAGATGTCCCTGTGTCTTAGACACAGGTTATTGATGACCAGCTGGCTCTGACCTGGGGTGAAACCAGTCTGTTAGAGATGCAGAGTTTCACCGTGCATGGGTGTGATCCTGTACAGCCACATACACCTAGCAGGTGCTTCCTAATGAGCCCTACAGGTGCAGAGGTCACTTCCTTTAAAAAGTAAGGGTTACGTACATTTATTATTTTTTCCACACTATCAGAAACTCTTTTTTTTTTGAAAGTAATTTTTTTTTGACAGGCAGAGTGGACAGTGAGAGAGAGAGACAGAGAGAAAGGTCTTCCTTTGCCGTTGGTTCACCCTCCAATGGCCGCCGCGGCCGGCGCGCTGCACTGATCCGAAGGCAAGAGCCAGGTGCTTCTCCTGGTCTCCCATGGGGTGCAGGGCCCAAGCACTTGCAGAGAGCTGGCCTGAAAGAGGGGTAACCTGGACAGAATCTGGCGCCCCGACCGGGACTAGAACCCAGTGTGCTGGCACCGCAAGGCAGAGGATTAGCCTAGTGAGCCGCGGTGCTGGCTAAAGTAATTTTTTTATATTGGGTGGGGAGCAGCAGAGAGAGAGAGAGAAAGATCTTCCATCTGCTGGTTCACTTCACAAATGGCTGCAATGGCCAAGGCTGGGCCAGGACGAAGCCAGGGCCAGAAGCTTCTTCCAGGTCTCCCATGTGGGTGTAGGAGCCCAAATACTTGGGCCACCTTCCACTGCTTTCCCAGGTGCATTAGCAGGGAGCTGGTAGGAAGTGGAGCTGCCCAGACTTGAACCAGTGCCCATATCAAGTGCCAGCACTGCAGGTAGAGGCTTAACTTTCTACACCACAGCACCGGCCCCTGTACATTTATCTTAATATGTGGAGATGTACACATGCCCAGTCGTGCAGGACAGACAAGGAGGGGGCAGGGCCAAATGGATGTGGCAAATCTTCTGTGCCAGATAGTCAGAAATTTTGAGTGCTAGGTGTTTTACCAGCATTATAACATAATAAGTTGGGTAAAATTGATTCATTGTGTTATTTATTCAAGATGAGAGTAGTAAGTCACATTTGTATTGGACTTTGTAATTATGAAAGTACTTCATCTTGTATGATTTAAATTTTAAATTTAAATATATGTGTATGTGTGTGTGGGGGGGGAGGTGTATCCATCATAGTGAGATACTACTTCATACCCACTGTATGAAAAATCGCATGTAATAAAAAGATTTTGTGAGGATGAAGAGTACCTGGAACCTCCATACATTTCCAGTGGGATTGTAAAATTGTGTAGACACGTGGGAAAAGAGCTTGGCAGCTCCTCAAAGTGTTACACATAGAGTTGCTTTATGACCTAATAGTTCTGAAAGCATCTTGCCACATAAAACTTTTACATAAATGTTAATAAAAGCATGATGCAGAAAGTGGAAACAGCTCAAAAGGATCAATTGATGTTGAATGGATAAACAAAATATGCAATATCCATACAATGGAATAGTGTTTAGTAATAAACAGAAATGAGATACTGATAGAAGCTGTAACAGGGAAGAACTTTGAAAACATCACACGGAGTGAAAGAAGCCAGTCACTGGAGACCACGGGTGGTATGATTGAATTTACATTACAAATGGGTAAATCCATAGAGATAGAAAATAGATCAGTGATTGCCTAAGGCTGTCCCTAAGTGGAATGGGGAGTGACTTGGTAATGGGTATGGGGTTTGTTTTGGGGTGATAAAATTTTTTCAAAATTTAATTTTACGATGGTCTCTCAAATCTATGAATATATAGAAATCAATGAGTTATACACATTTTATGGATGAATTATGTAGCATGTAAATATCTCAATTCAGCTGTAAAAGGAGAAGATATTCACAGTGCTGAGAAGGCTGTAAAGAAGTTTGAGTTATGGTCCATGCCCATGCTTACTTGTAACCTATTTGAATGATTGGAAATAATTAGATTGCAGCCTCAAAATCATTTTATTTAGCTCAGCATCCAAAGAGTACACTACTAAGAAAAAGACACTGGCACATGAAGTGGAACTTGTTCATTTAAATTCAGTCAACTTTTATTTATTTTGAGTCCTACAGTAGATACCAGGCCCAGTGCTAGAGCTGAATGGGCAGAGAAGATACATAATTGAGTCATTATATTATAACCTAGATATATACAAAGGGCTTTTTCAACAGGTTCTCATAAATGAAAGAGAAATTTATCTGGGCTGTGAGGCAAGGTCTTTGAGAGGTCACATTTAAACTAGGTCTTAAAGATTGAACAGGAGTTTGGATGGAGAGGTGAAAATGTCTTAGGGAAATAAGTAAAAGGAACTAAGCTAAACACTTAGTAAGCATGAAGTATGGTGATGATGGTGAAAATGTGTTGGGAGTGCTGAAGAATGGTGATAATGGTGGTGGGAGTGACCTTGGTGACAGTGACAATGGTGATGGTGGTGGCAATGGTGATGGCAGTGGTGGTGCTGGTCTTGGTGACAATGACAATGCTGGTGATGGTGGTAATGGTGACCCCGTGATGAGACGTAGTGGTACTGCTGCTGCTGGTGATGACGGTGATGAGGGTGGTTTTTCTGGTGATGGTTTTACAAAGACTGAGTTTGAGGGGCTCCTGGGGCATCTAGGTGATGTGTTCCAGGCAGCCACGTGCATTGAGCTACCTGTGATGGCTGGGAACCAGTCAGTAGCCTCTTGTTTTTTGTTTTTCTTATTTTGGTTTGTTTTTTCTTATATACTATCTTTCAGTCAGGGTGGTAGAAATGTTATATCGGCCTACACTGAAGAGCCCAATGACTTAGACAGTGAACAAGTCACTACATTTCTACCTAATACACAGTAGTTTTTATTTTTGCAATCAGCAACCAGTCCATGTCAGTGATTCCCCCCCCCCCCCCCCCCCCGGCTGGGTGGTGTGGGGAGGTCTGCTGTGTGCCAGGTTCTAAATCTCAAAGTGACCTCTCTCATGAAACCCTTGGGTTAGAAATCCTAAGTTGAACCCATGGAATCATCATTTTTATAGATCAAAAATGAGTAAGTCTGAGCATTTTATCTATGTTAATCAATAAGCTGCATGATGCTGCTTTATGTCCCCTCCCCTCTATACTAAGTACATGAGATGAGTAGGAGGGCAAAACCTGGCATTTATTCTTCTGCTATTAGAGCAGCTTTTGTGACATTTAATGGTGTGTGGGAGGGTGGGTGGGTGTTTCTGGATAAGACAGGTACTGCAGATTAGTGCTCTCTAGAAGCTATGAGTCTTCTGACTTTTGAGTGTTTGAAATGTAACTAGTCTGAATTGAGCTGCACTATGATCATACCCCAGCTTCAATACTTAGTTTGAAAAAAGATAAATGATCCCAATAACAATTTCTATATCAAAACCATGTTCAAATAATATTTTGGAAATATTGGATTAAATAGAATATTAACATTGTTTTCACTTGTTTCCTTTTACAATTTTTCATGTGGCTACAAGAAAATTTGGCTGGAGTGACATTTCTGTCTGACAGTGCTTCTGCAGATAGAAAAGTTCCCTGAAGTCCTTGCCAGTGTACTTTTTTGGCAGATTAAGGAGGAAGACAATCCAAAGTGGCGTTCAGAAATTGGCGCTTGAATATCCCAAACCCTGATCTGCTTCCGTTTCCTTGGAAAAAAAGAACTCATTCTAACCTCTAAAATCTGGTTGTTTTTTTTTTTTGAAAATTATATTATAGAAACATCTTCCATCTCTAATATACTTCTAGCAGCTCAGAGTTTCCCATGTATTTATAGTAGTTTTGTTGCTTTTGCTTTTTGTTCTCTGTGTTCATCTTGTCGTCACCTTATCAAAATACTGAGGCACTGGCATGGAGCAAGTAGAGATGTAGAGATAGTCAAGATACAAAATGCTTCATTTATTCAAGACTGAGTCTATCTCAATCGCTTGGGGCTTGGCTGAGTGTAGAAGCATTCAGATTTCTCTGAAATTGAGACCATGCCACGCAGTGCAGGATTCATGGGGAGAAAAGTGTGTCAGTCTCCTGGCGCTGACAATTTCAACTGTCAGGTTCAGGACCCCGTGGTGTCCTTTGGCTCCCCTAATCCTGACTGAGGAGGTAATTTAAGTAGAATCCTGGGGTGCCAAATTAAGGAGGCTCTAATGGGAAAATGGGAAGTGGAGGGTTTAAAGGACACCCATTAGTGTGCTCATTTCAAGATGTACTCTGGTCAGTGCTACTTAGGGAGCACATGTTCTCCAGTAATGTCTTTTCTTTTTGGAACACAACCAAGGGCAAGTATGGAGATTTTTAAACATAATATTTTGGGACCCAGGGGAAGCCAGAATATCACAGACAGTGATAAAACCACAATTGAGTAATTGTGCTGTGCGATCCTGCAGCATGTGGTGGGGCTGCTGGAAGGGGCAGAGTGACAAGTCTGGACAGCAGATAATCTGCATCTCAAGTTCCTCCTTATCTTCTCCTACGCATGTCCATGTAAATCTGCAAGGTATCCAGAAACCTTTTCTCCATAGCTATATCTTCTAGGACAAAGAGCAATAAGGATAGGTATCAACTAGGAAGGTCCTTGGGTTTCCCAACAGAAAATCCAATATATAGAATAATATATTTTTTCCACATAAAAGTGAGTCTTAGGGCCAGCGCTGTGGCACAGTTGATTAATCCTCCGCCTGTGGCACCGGCATCCCCTATGGGCACTGGTTGTAGTCCCGGCTGCTCCACTTCCAATCCAGCTCTCTGCTATGGCCCGGGAAAGCAGTAGAAGATGACCCAAGTTCTTGGGCCCCTGCACCCACATGGGAAACCGGGAAGAATCTCGTGGCTCCTGGCTTGGGATTGGCTCAGCTCCAGCCGTTGAGGCCATCTGGGGAGTGAACCAACGGAAGGAAGACCTTTCTCTCTGTCTCTCCCTCTCACTGTCTGTAACTCTACCTCTAAAATAAATAAATAAAATCTTTAAAAAAAAGGTGAGTCTGGAGGTAGGTAATCCAGAAGATATAAGGCATCTTATTAATGAGGTTCTGTTTAATTCTTTTTTAAAAAGTTAGATTTATTTATTTATTTGAAAGGGAGAGTTATAGAGGGGCAGGAGCAGAGAGAGAGAGAGAGAGAGAGAGGTCTTCCATCTGGTTCACTCCCCAGGCAGCTGCAATGGCTACAGCTGGGCTGATCTGAAGTCAGGAGCCAGGAGATTCTTCCAGGTCTCCCTTGCAGATGCAGGGACCCAAGGACTTCTGCCATCCTCCACTGATTTCCCAGGCCACAGCAGACAGCTGGATCAGAAGTGGAGCAGCCAGGACTCGAACTGGTGCCCATATGGAATGCTGGCACTGCAGGTGGTGGTTTTACCCATTATTCCACAGTGCCAGCCCCATGTTTTACTCTCCATTGTGGTCAAGATTTGTCTACATGTTGCAAAATTGCTGCCATAGCTCAATCATCACATATGTGTTTCAGCAGAAGGAAGACTAAGTGCCAGATGACTTCACTTGTGGGAAGGGACGTCCCCTTCCAAAGCCTTTTGCTTATGGCCCTGGCCAGAAGTGGGTCACATGGCTTCTCTCAGAGTCCCAGGACTGAGCATAGAAGAAGCAACCACATTGAAAAGAAAAATATTGTCTATGTGAACAGCTTCTCATTTGGCTCTTGGCACATGGCATATAATTCAACAGGACATGAAACAACCTTAACAGCCTAGACCCAAAAACACTACAAACATATCCTCTAGAAGCGGAAGTGGTAGTGACCTAGCATCTGACACTGAGCCTGCCCTGCAGGCAGTCACAGCCCGTGGAACACAGGCGCAAGGCTCAGTGCTGCATCCATGCTGCTTGCAACAGTCTGACCAAGAGTGAAGGAGATGTCATTCTCCCCAGGTTACAGACAAGGAAACTGAGGCACAGGGAGGCCAAGTAAACTTAGCCAAGGTACATGGCTAACACCGGGGGTGGCTGGATGCCAATGTTGCCTTCTGCTGCCAGCACTTGGACCTTAATAATTGCTAAGTTCTCCTGTGGGAAGAAGGCTTTAGGTGAGGAGTAGGGGTGTTTAGTAGTTCTCTAATGTGGTGCAAAGCTTAGAACCAAGAAGTGGGTGTTGGGCTTAGTGACTAAGATGCCTGTCCCATATTGGAATGCCCAGGTTTGATACCTGACTGTGTTGTTTGACTTCAGATGGTTCAGGTAATTAGGTTCTTATAACCTGTGTGGGAGCTCTGGGTTGAGTTCTCAACTTTCAGCAGTGGAGTCCCGGCTACTATGGGCATTTGGGGAGTGAATTGCTGGATGAGCGCTCGCTCTCTTGCTCTCTCTCTTTCTCATTCTCTCTCTCTTTCTGCCTCTTAACATAATAAACAGTTTTGAACCAAAAAACCTTAGAACAAATAGCAAAAAAGGACAAAACAAGAAAAAGGTGAAAAACTATTGGGAAAGCTTTGAGTAGTTAGAACAGGCTGTATCATCATGGGGTGGCGGTGGCCAACATGATGCAGAGCAGCAGATCTTAGACTGCTCTTCACGGGCTGTTGGGGGATTTGCCATGTTTCCACGTGTGAGCTTTGCTGTGGGTTAGGCCACTTGGTGCTAACTGCTCCCTGGGGCCAGCAAGAGGGAGCCATGTGCTTGTCTTGGGGTGCCATAGGGCCCATCGTGGGGAAGGAGCAGTGGATCAGAATTGCCTCCTGGGATTGGAGGTTCCCTAAGAATGATGGAACTGCCTTTGATGTCTAGCGGCTTCCAAAGAGCCCAGAAATGATATAGATACATGCGGGGGGCGGGGGTCTTTTGATCTAGTTAGAACCAATTAAACTTTCAGTGTGCACGAAAGAAACTTGAGCCCTGGCCAGTTGTTTGCTATGGATGGATTTTGTCAAGGAGCACGGTTGAAAATATCGCTGAGCAAACCCCTGCTTGCCTGGTTTTCTACTTGGGGGACTTTTCTTTTTTTAATATTTCCTCCTAAAATATTAGGGATCCGTCCCTCCACCCCGCCCCCAGCAGGGTCTCTTTCTTCCTGCCTTTTCCAGTAATATCAAGAGTAACACTTTGCTTTCACGTTTTCTCAGAGGCACTCCCTTCCGCTGCTTACTTGTTGTCACACTTGGTTTAGTCTAATGCACGCTTTCTGTGAGTGTGGGGACTTTAATCTAATTAACAGTGGGAAGTTAGAGGACTGGCAGCATTTTGGCAACAGAGGAAAACCTGGGCTCCAGGATTTCATCAGCAACAACTCCCACCCTGACTTTGTTAGCAGGGGGAGGGGCTTTTTGAACTTGATAAGCAGGCTTCAGCGTATAAAGCCTGCCCTGACGGGCCAGCCTTCAGCTCCCAGAGTGGCTTCGGGAACCCTTGGCCGCCTTTATTCGGAGCGACTGGCTTGGTAAATGTTTAGAGGGCCCTTATTACGCTTTGGGGTGATTAAAACGTTGTGGATTTATGCTGTTTCACTAAGGAGGAGGGCCTACTCCACATACCAGAAAAGGGGGGAAAAAAAAAAGCACTAAAAGGGAGGAAAGAGAAGAAAAAAGGGGAGGGCGCATGAGTACCCCGGCCTGGCGAGAGGCCCCTTGGTGGAGCATATGAGAGCATATGAATCCACTTACATGTAAATTGCTTGTCGCTATGAATTAAGGCAAGGCTCTGAAAGAGCTGCTTGGCCGTGTTTACTATAGGATTTTTGACAGACTCTTTCCTCTTTCAAGTAAATTTGGCTTAAGTCCATCGTCAGTCCAGTTTTAAGTAAACTCCTCTTTTGTTACATTAACAAGGTTATAACATCACTGGGGCAGATTTCCAGCTGCAGAGACCGAGGCCTAAGTACAGGGCTGAGGGTATAATTAAAACCTTCGGGTGGGAGAGTTAAACTCTCAAGTAAAATTGGATAAAAGGCTAATTGTCCATAGCAACATAATACATGCTTTAAATATCTGTGAAATGAAGATGAATAGGAGGAGGCTTGGAAAAAAGAAAGAAAAAAAAAAAACTCTTTGACTCTGTGATTCAAGAGTGGATTTTTTTTTTTTTTAGCGAAGGACAAAGGGTCCTTCCTCCCCACACACAACAAAATCCATTTTGAAAGCTCAGTGCCATCCCCTACAGCTCCCGAGCCTTGACTTCTATCTGCAGCGAAGATCTTCTGTGTCGAAAACAAGGAGTGACTGCAGCTGTTGCACCAGGCCAGGAGCAGAGTTAGGCTTTCGGGTTGTATCAGTGCAGGCCAGGGTGTCCCCCTGCAGATTCGCACTCTTCCTTTGCCGGAGGGGTGGCGTTGGGGGTACAGGCAGTGGGAGGGGAGTCTAGGGGAAGGCGCACATACCTTTGGTGACCTTCTCAAAGGTGACATGCATGCAAGCAAGATGATACATGACCGCAATGCTAAGCAAACAAAAGGCGGCTAGCAATGGCAGCTCATCCCTAGCGAATGCATCACGCAAGCCCATTTGTTCCTCATTAGGAGCAGCCTGGCCCTGCTGGCGTAGCAGGGAGCCTGGAGACTTAAGGTCACCTTACACCCCTGTGCCAGTGGCACGGACAACCGTGAAGACAGCTTTGCAGCCCCTATGCTCGCAGACTCTGCCACATTCTGCTGGAAGGCTGCAGGAATGGAGGTGCTGGTGAAAGCAGCGTGGCATGGAAGGGAAGGGGAGGAGGAGGAAGAAAAATTTAAAATCGTGGGGGCCACGTGTCTCCTTGGAGCTAAGCATTCTGCTGAGAAGTCCCCCAGCCAGGAAGTGTAACCCCAAAAGGTGCAAATGTCTTCGTTTGCAATAGGAATAATCAGAAGACAGGGAGGCTGCTGCAGACAGGTCAGCGTTTGAGGGCTTGCTGGGAAAAAAGTCCATGGCCATGTCCAGCTAAGAGGATGGCTGGGAGCGATGTGGAGAGATACACAGGCTGCACTGTGCCTGCCTGAAGCACAGGCCTGTACTTTGCAGCGCCCAAGGACACAGTGCAAGGAGGGAAGGTGGGGCCGGGCAGAGGGAGCAGAAACGGCGCGGGAAGGGTGGCAGTTTGGGCCCTCAGCAAGTGAGTCATTTGAGAACATAAGCCCAGCATGCCAGGAAGATAAGCTGAAGCCCAGATTCTGACACCCTTGTCAGCCATGTGGCTGGTTGAAGGGAGATGGCGTAGGAATTGCGTTTTCGATATTTTCAGCCTTGCTGTGTTGCAGGTTATGTTTGTTTTGCTGCATAGTTGCAGACTGGTGTTTTGAATCAGAATGTTTCTTCTCAGTTTGTAATTCAGAGTACTTTGAGACATGACACGCCTACTGCTGGCGCTCGCTCGGATGCTTTGCTTCAGGGCTGTGACACCTGTCTTCCATCTCACGGTGCATGGCAACGTGCTTTGGCGATAGGCACCGGAGTTGTCTTTACCTGCTTTTGGTCTGAGAGTCATTTAGACTACACATTTGCCTCGTGGCAGCTTGCTATCAATAGTGTTTTAAGTACGTTTAAGTCTGTTGAATAAGAGCTTATATTTTAGAGTTTATAAGTCCATTTCTCCTGCCAGCATTGTAAATTTAAATTCCTTCTTACATGTACCAAAGACATGTAATATATAAACCAGGTTATAGTCCAGAGTAAGAATGACATTATGAGAAAATAAAGTTGAGAATGCTGTGTTTAATAGGAACCAACTCTTATTAGTTCAAACTAATAAAATATTTGCTGTCTTTATATTCCTTTGTCTTTAGCGTATGTTTCCTTTTTAAGATAGTTTGGTTCTCGTGTGTGTGTGTCTGTGTATATATAAATGCATATGTATATCACAAGTTTTGTGAAAAAAATGAACTGCTCTTTCTGTAAATTATTAAGGTTTGATGCTATGATATGGAAAAATACTTTTGTTGTCATTTTTAAGGTTACACACCCTTTGAGAAGAAAAAGAAGGGGAGGTTGGAATTTTTAAACCTGGTATGGTTGGGTGGCTCTGCATTCTGTAGAACATGTGGAAGTAAAGAGGCACCTGCCTGCTTCAGAGAGTCCTCCTCTGGTCACTGAGCAAGCCTTTCAAAGTCAGATGTTTCCAGGGGAGGGAAGACCCTTCCTCACAAAAGGCAGACACTCCTTCTCCAATCGGCCACATTTTCTCTCAACACAGAGACTGGGTGTCCTACATGAAACAGTTGTACTCATCGTTGGCAACCCTTTATTGAACGGAAGAACAAAATAGTGATGCTCTCTGTAAGTCCCTTGTCAGTCTCTGCTTTGTATTCTGTGTTCATGGTCTAACTGTAGAATTCAAAGAATAGCGGTTTTCTGTTGGGGCATTAAAAACGTTTTATAAATAGTGCAGATGGTTATACTACATTTAATATAATTAAGTAACTGAACTATACACTTAAAATGACAAGTTCTATGTTATTAACATTAATAACATATGTTATACATATATAAATACATTATATTATATGTATAATTGAGCTGGGGAAATGGGTTGAAAGAGAGAAACAGAAAGGAACCAAGTTTCAGGAGCCTGCCTAGCTTTACCCTCACTGCATTGAGGTCTCTGCTTTAGTGTCAACTTATCCAAGAGGTCTTTGATGCTAAGATAGTCCATTATTCCTGACATTCTCTTTCCTCTTTCCCTGCTCCATTTTTCCATTTCTTTATTAACACCTTTAAAATTGAAATGAGGTTTACTTAACACAAAATTCACCATTTTAACCAATTTAAAGTGTACAATTCAATGATTTTGGGTATCTTGATGTTGTTGTGCAACCAGCACCACTATCTGATTTCAGAACATTTTCACCACACCCCCAAAAGCCCCCTACTCATTAAGCAATCACTCACTATTACATCTTTCTCTCAGCCCCTGGCAAAGATTAATCTATTTTCTGTTTCTGTGGATTTGCCTATTCTGAATATTTTATATAAATGAAATCATACAACATTAGATCCTTTGTGTTTGACTTTTTTCGTGAAGCATAATGTTTTCAAGGCTCCTGTATATTGTAGCATGCATGAATACTTAGTTTATTGCCAAGTTTTTTTAAAGATTTTATTTATTTATTTGCGAGGTAGTGTTACAGACAGTGAGAGGGAGAGATAGAGGTCTTCCTTCTGTTGGTTTATCCTCCAAATGGTTGCAATGATTGGAGCTGTGCCAATCCGAAGCCAGGAGCCAGGTGCTTCTTCCTGGTCTCCCATGCAGGTGCAGGGGCCCAAGCACTTGGTCCATCTTCTACTACTTTCCCAGGCCATAGCAGAGAGCTGGATTGGGAGTGGAGCAGCCGGGACTAGAACTGGTGCCCATATGGGATGCTGGCGCCGCAGGCGGAGGATTAACCTACTGTACCACGGTGCTGGCCCCTTGGCAAGTGTTCTTTTGAAAGGATGTACCACATATTGTTTACCTGTCATCAGTTGATAAACATTTGAGTTTCCATTCTTTGTCTACTATGAATAATACTCCTATGGATATTCATGTACATGTATTTCTTAAGATTTCTTTCTTTTTTTAGTTGACAGGTACAGTGACAGAGAGACAGAGATAAAGAGAGAAAAGAGGGAGGGATTTTTCATCTGCTGGCTTGCCCCCCAGCTCAACAGCAGGGACAGGCTCAAGCCAAGAGCCATGAGCTCCTTGTGAGTCTCCCAAGTGGGTGACAAGAACCCAAGCACCTCCACCAGCATCTGCTGCTTCCAGGCATATTAACTAGAAACTGTATTGAAAGCAGAGGTGGAACTCCTACTCTGATGTAGGATGCAGGCACCCCAAGAAGTGGCTTAACCCACTGTACCACCATACTAACTACCATGTGCAAGTTTTTCTGTGGATATATGTTTTCATTTCCCTTGAGTACAGATATTTTTCTTTTTACTGTCACTATGATATATGCATATGTACCTACATATTCCAGTATATGTCTGCAAACACATATGTACATATGGATGCACACATATGCAGATTTATATACTCCTTTATGTGTATGCACACACTTGCATATCTTTACGTTTTTTATGTGTGCATTCTTCATGCTCCACTTTTTGGAATAGAAGCTCCACTTTTTGGAATAGGCTTCATCTCATTTTCTGCTGTATCCCCAGTGCTTAGGACAGAATCATTGCAGTGAGTTAGTTAATAAACTGAATGATATTTTGTATTGAGTGAACCAAAACATTCTTCTGAAGCCACAAAGATTGTCATATTTCATCTTTCTCCCTTTTAACCATTTTTTGGGTGAAATAGGCCAGAGGGATCACTCTAACAGGATAGCTATTATTTAATATCACTGGAACAGTGGTAGGCTCCCCAAAGCCTACTGCCAGGTTGTTTTGAAGACAAAAAACTGGGACATCTTAAACAACCACGCTGCGCCGATCTGAAGCCAGGAGCCAGGTGCTTCCTCCTGGTCTCCCATGTGGGTGCAGGGCCCAAGCACTTTGGCCATCCTCCACTGCACTCCCGGGCCACAGCAGAGAGCTGGCCTGGAAAAGGAGCAACCGGGACAGAAACTGGCGTCCCAAACAGACTAGAACCCGGTGTGCTGGCGCTGCAGGCAGAGGATTAGCCTAGTGAGCTGCGGCGCCGGCCTGATATTTAGTTTTTGGTATCAAGAGAATCAGTTCTGCCTGTGGCAGCCATCCTCTTTGATTTGTAATAAAAGCAAAGATTGAGTTCTGTGTAATAGTGCCAAGAAGAGCTGGGCCTTCCTCGTTGTGAGAGGCGTGATGTCCATCTCTCTTTAGATAGGCCAGGAAGGAGAGAACGGGCCATTGCCAACAGAAGGGTGATGGTCAAGTGTATTATTCACCAGGCCAGGACTTCCACTTAATGAATCCAAAGTAAACTTTAAATTACTACAGAACTTTTGAGTGTTCCCATGAGGAGAGCCCCCAGGGGAAGGAAAATACACTTCAGCATTTGCCTTCCTATCTCCAGCAAGACCTGGCACTTATTATTTTGACTTTTAGGAAATGTGCTAGCTCTGTGTTTGCTCTGATTATGTGGAGGGGGGACTTCAGAAAGTTCATGGAAGATGTGTATTCTGAAAAAAAAATGTATGGATTTCAAAAAATTTTTTGTACCAAAAGAAACTTATCTTTTAATTCTAGTTTTCCATGGATTTTTGTGGGTTCTACAGGACTCTATTCTGTTTGGTTCTGTTTTTCTTAATCTGCCTTTAAGCATTTGGAGGAAATAGTTCAATTTCTTAAAAACATCCACAGGATGTAATATGTATGGTTTAAATGATAAATCTCCCCCTCCCCCAGCAAAGAAATGTCATAGTGTGAAAGCAGACGTAGTTATCACACTGTTTATTATTTGACTTGGCCAAAGGCCTAGATTTTGGGTTCTAATTTTAATATACTAGAATGTACTTTTCTTGGAGGTTTGCATATAAATACTAGGTTTGGTAAGTGAGCAGCATGGTAAATTCCAACTATACTTAATGACTTTCTCTGTGTTTGTTATTTCTTTCCTCAGTGAATGAGGAATTTCTCATCTTGCTTGTTATAGGTGAATGCAACTCCCTCCAAGGTACTCCTGTGATGGGGTGGCTCAGGATAGCAGATTTCAGTGTTACTAGGTAGGTTATAGCTCCAAGATGGCCTTTGATCCATGGATGGATCATCCGCTCCTGCAATCTTGGTGGAAATGCAGCAGCTGTCTATCTCTCTGGCATTTCCTTAGCTTAATTCTTCTTCTTTTTAAGAGGAAATAAAAATTGGTAGGAGATACTCTTAAAGGAATTCACAGTACCGGGTTCCCATGGATAACAAGGGCTTGCCACACTTTGGGCGCAAGAAAACTCCCAGCCCCTCACCAAGGACGAGAAGGGCCGCCTTGGGAGCTGAGTTGGGGGAGGACGAGCCATCCCCCATTCCCCGCCAGCCTCCCACGCAGTTTACAGTACGCCAACCCGTAGGAATGCGAATCCCACTTCAGAGCCCATTGTGAATGTGTTTCTGAGTTGTTTAACGTGTTTCTCACAAACAGGACATGACATGTATGGTTTAAATGAAAATAATGGCCTTGCTGCTCAGGGCCAGACCATCTTTTGTCAAGAGCATCCTGGCAATCGGAAGGGCTGTGGGCTGACACGGCCCACAGGCCAGGTCCTTAGGGGTCTGTTCCTGATGTGTTTCTCACAAGGAGGCTCTTAAATCAGGGGCCTCCTGAGGGCGCCCAGCCTGGGGCAGGCGTGCACTGTCCTGCATCAGCCTTGAGAGCCGGGTGGCTGCTGCTGCGCACGGTGGTCCTCACTCATGAACAAAGAGGAAGGTTTTCTTTATCTTTGGATTCCTTAACTATTCCTTAGCTAGTGTCAAAATAAAATACACAAAAATCCCCAAACAACAACAAAACCCCAGGTTACAAGATCCCAGGAGTTTTAAAGCTTCTCTGGGTGCTTTGTGATTTGTGGAATGAGACCTTGTCGGGGCTTGTTTAAAGATTGTGGTAAAATATACAGGACATAAAATTAACCATGTTAACCGAGTGTCCGTGTCAGTGGCATTGTGTGCATTTGCCTTGTTGTGCAACTGTCACCAGTATCCCCTTCTGTAACTCATCTTCTCAACTGACCTCTGTCCCTGTTAATCCATAGCTCCCCATTCTCCTCCCCTCAGCCCCTGGTAACCACCATTCTCCTTTCTGTGCATGAACTTGACGATTCTAAGTACCTCTCATAAGTGGAATTATACAATATTTGACCTTTCGTGACTGGCTTATTTCACTTAGCATAAAGTCTTCAAGGGTGATGATGTTTGATATAAACAGATGAGAGTGTATCTAATTCCATTCATATTTATATTTCCCGAGTAGTTTCTGTGTGTATCTTTTAATTAACAGATGGTTGATTCATCACACTTTTGTGAACTTGAATGGCATGGCAGGGGCCGGGGCGGAGGGGGTGGGGGAGTGGAGGGTGGTTTCCTGTTGTCCTAGATCAGTGGTTCTCATCCAGGGGCAGTTGTGTCTCCAAGGAACGTCTGACAACTGGGGACATCGTTTTTGGTTGTCACAGCTGTGGAGGGAGAGGAAGAACAAGAGGAGTGCGGAGGCCAGGGGTTCAGCTCAGCATCTGCCTTAGTCCATTCTCTGTTGCTGTAACAGAATTATCTGAGACTGGGTCATTTATAAAGAACAGAGGTTTATTTTGGCTCATGATTCTGGAAGCTGGCAAATCCATGATCATGGCACTGGCATGTGCTTGCCTCCTGGTGAGTTCCTTGTGCTGTTGCAACACGTGGTATGGAGAGGAAGAGCAAGCAGGCCTGTGGAGAGAGGAAAGGCAGCCAAATTCCCTGCAATAACCCACCCATTCCTGAGAGAAAGGTGTTAATCCAGCCCTGAGGGCTCTGCTTCCATAATTCACATACCTCCCACGAGGTCCTAGCTCCCAAAGCTGCCACGTTGAGGAAGTAAACCTCAACCTGAGTTTTGGTTCGAAGAAAAAAACAACAGCTTTCAATATCCCACAGTGCACAGGACAGCCCCCAGCTCAAAGAATTCTATGGTCTCAATGTCAGTAGCCAGGTTTGAGAAATCCTATTAAGGGTTAACAAACATGGCATTCACTTATGGGGAAAAAGTCTGGAGAAAAATGTTGTATGGGGCAGGCACTGTGACATAGTAAATGAAACCACTGCTTTGGGTGCCCAGATCCCACGTAGGAGTCCCTGGGATAGAGTCCTGCCTCCGCTTCCTACGAATGCACACATCGGGAGGCAGCAGAGACCCAGACAGAGTTCCTGGCTGCTGTCTTCAGCCTGGCCCAGACCTTGATGTTGAAGGCATTTGGGGAGGGAGCAAGTGGATAGAAGATCTCCCTCTCTCTCCTCTGCACCAACCCCCCACCTCTCCCTGTCTCTCTGCCTTTCAAATAAATAAAAATAAATCAATAAACTTCCTAAAATTCTGGGAATATTTTTATTGCGTAGTTTTGAAACATATGCATAAATGCTGCTATCCACTTATTGCCAGCTTAGTGAGGTGTAGAAAGTATTGGGAGTTCAGTAATGAGGAAACACATACTGAAGTTTTACCTTCACGGAGTGATGTCAGCCACAAAGAGGGGAAGATTCAAAAGCACCCATGTACCTGTAACTTCACTAATTCTGTTTTGAGGTTTTGTTTTTGTTTTTTATTTTTAGGAATTTTTATGTTTCTGTGCAGATAGTCTAGTTATCAGGTTGGACATCTCCACGGAGATTGTGGCAGAGCTAGAATTAGGCCCCTGTTCTGTCTCCAAGTGGCTGTGTGATGCTTGGTAGTTCACATTGTCTCTCCAGCATCTTTTTCTCTCCTATTCCCTATAAAAATCTCTGCCTTTGGTGTGAGTCTTCACAAATGATTTTTTTTCTTCTGGTATAATTACTATAAAGCACACCTAGCATACCAGTTAGTTTTATGGGAAGACTAAGCACTGTTTTAATTAATAAATAAGTATATTGAGCCAGAAGTGAACTTCCCTTAAAGGTACCAGGTTCTCTGTAAAGGACCTGAGAACCTGGGCTCTTCCTGTTCTCATGTCTATAGCCAATGGACTCTCTCTCTTTTTAAGTTAATAAAGAATGCTTTTTTTTTTAAGAGGCAGGGAAGAAGAAAGAAACAGACATGCCCAGAGAGCTCTCGCCTGCTGGACTGCTCCCTAAATGCCTGAAGTGGCTCCTGGCCGCTAAGTCTTCCATGTGGGTATCAGAAACCCAATTATTTGAGCCATCACTGCTGCCTCCCAAGGAATGCATTAGCAGGAAGCTGGAATCAGGAGCCAGAGTCAGGTATCAAACCCAGGCATCCCAATATGAGATGCAATTATCTTTACCACTAGGGTAAATATCCTCCCCTCTTTTCATTTCTTTGTTAAATGCAGCTTTGTTGTGGTCCACTTTAATGAGAGTAGATAGTGTGTGTGGATTTTTAAAAAGTTAAGTGGGTAGACAAAGGAAAAATATACATGTACAAACATAAAATTTATTCATTTAAATTTGCCTTCTTGGCCTTTTTAAATTTAGACAGATAATAGAAAAATAAACTGGAGTTTAAAAAACATATGTCACATGAATTACACATTCAAAAAATAAATAAATAAAATGCATTCCTTAAACCTCTGAATGGAAGAGCACTGAACAGATATCTAAAACCAAACCTCTGGAGTTCACTTAACAACATGCTTCCCACAATGACAGTGTGATCCAAACTAAATAAAGACTTGGTGCTCCTTGAAAATTTTGTTATTTCTGTGTAATATATTGTATGTCTTTTTCAGCTGCTCTCCTTCTAGCTTTGTGTGTGTGTTTAAATAAAGACAAAGGTAAAATAATGGATCGTGATGAGAGTTGTAGCAGATGCCGTTATCTGCAAGGCAGTTTGTGGGAGAGGGGGTGGATCACAGAGAATGCTGAGAATGAGGCCTGGGCTCTGGGAAGCCACGTGGGGGGCTGCTCCCAGCCAGCACCACCTGCTATCCTATAACCATGTGCCTTCTCAGCCCACCACCAGCCCCCATCATTGCCTTAAAAAATCATTAATATTTTTTCCTAGAGATGTGAGGTTTCTTCTGAGGACCAGAGCTTTTCCAAGAATGTGCCAGCAGCCTCAGCAGTCTCTGAATTTCAAACAAAGTCTGCTGGGGTCTGGATTTTGAGCCTGGGCTTCTGTCTGGCTTTCCATGCTGTTTGATGTGATCCAGTCTTGCTCCGTCAGTCAGACGTGGAAGGCAGATACAAGTCCTAAGGGAAGACAGGCTGCAAGACAGGATGGGGGGGGTTTACCTTGCAGCAAGAGGTAGGCTAGGAAAGCAAGCCTCAATTCTTCTGCTTTCTCATTTTATATATATAGATATTTATATATATATATATAAATATATATATATATATAAATGAAAATGGAAATACTAGAAGCAGGATGGCAAGAGGTGTCATTCTGAGTGGTACCTTGAACTGAATGCTAGTGAATGTTTAGAACAACTAAGGCTTTCTTCAGGCTCCATAGGAAAGAATTCTGTGATCAATCAGTGATGTCTGACATGGTTGAGTGAAAACTGCAATGGCATGAGTGTTACTTACCCAACAGTGCCTAGTTTGTTAATTGAGACACTTTAACTCTGGCAAATGCATCTGAAGCAATTGGCCCTGGTATAAAGAGAATGAATTCTTGCATCAGAACACCCAAGTTGGAATGCATACTCTCTTTACCACATATGAACTCCTGGGAAAATGTTATGCCTCTCTATGTCCTAATCTTACTCATAAAATAATGGAGTGGTTATCTTTTCCACCTTCTGTTAGGTAATATTAATTAATAACCATTTTTAGAATAATGCCTGGAATATCAGTTTTCAACTGTTGTCAGCATATAGATCAAATTGTGGCACCCAGAAGATATGTGGAACCTCCAGATGTGATCTTATTTGGAGTATAGGTCTCTGCAAATGTGATTAAAATAACTCTCTCAAGATGAGATCATCCTGCATTAGGGTGGGTCCTACACCCATTAATAAACATCTGTAGTTAGAAGATACCAGGGAGAAGGTCTTATGAAGATGGAGGCAGAGATTGGAATGAAGCATGCACGAGTCAAGGAGTGTCAACGATTGCTGGCCACCACCAGAAACCAGGAGAGAGCCAGTGGAGGCTCCTTCTTCAGAAGCCCCAGAAGGAAGCACATCTGCCAACACCTTGAGTTTGAACTTCGGTCCTCTAGAGTTATGAGGGAATAAATTGCTATTGGTTTAAGCCACAAGAGTGGTACTTGGTTATGGCAGCTCTGGGAAGCTGATATAATCAGGTTTTGGTGTTGTCTTCAAGGTCAAGAGCAAGTCCTTGGCTATCTCATAAAATGGACAATGCTAGAATTGATTAAATCAGTCTGTATCTGAAGCTACCCAGAGGTACTGTTACCTCTGGTGATTGTAACTTGTTCAGTGGAGTATTTGAGATCATCGGAATCTATGCAAAGAAGAAGGTCATAGACAGTTCTTGAATTGGAAATAGCATGAATGATGGTTGAATATTCGAGGTGTTTTCATGGTATGCAAATGGAAGTGATTGGATCAGAACTGGAGAGAAGGCAAGGAGTTGAAATCTAGGAAAAAGGAGCTCTGGGACAAAAATTTTTAAATGTGCAAAGAGGAGACAGATCCCCATGCAGTGACATTCTTAGGACAGGGACTGAGAGAGTCCACATCCAAGGAGTGGATCTCACTTCAGCTGCCCTAAAGGAAATTTGAATGTTTATAACCTGAGAATATAGACCATGTTCTCTCTTTTATATGTCTTGCTACTTTACCAAAGTCTTTTATGAGTTCTGATAGTCTCTTAGTGGAGTCTTTTGGTTCCTCTCTATATAGAATCATGTCATCTGTGAATAGGGATAGTTTGACTTCTTCCTTTCCAATTTGTGTCCCTTTGATTTCTTTTTCTTGTCTAATGGCTCTGGCTAGAACTTCCAGGACTATATTGAATAGCAATGGCGAGAGAGGGCATCCTTGTCTGGTTACAGATCTCAGTGGGAATGCTTCCAACTTTTCCCCATTCAATGAGATGATGGCTGTGGGTTTGTCATAAATTGCCTTGATTTTGTTGAGGAATGTTCATTCTACATTCAATTTGCTTAATATTTTCATCATGAAAAGAGGTTATATTTTATCAGATGCTACATCTGTTGAGATAACCATATGGTTTTTGTTCTTCAATTTGTTAATGTGATGTATCACATTAATTGATTTGCAAATATTGAACCATCCCTACATACCAGGGGTAAATCCCATTTGGCCCAGGTGAATGATCTTTACAATGTGTTGTTAGGTTCAGTTATCTAGTATTTTGTTGAGGAATTTTGTACCTATGTTCATCAGGGATATTGGTCTATAGTTCTCTTTTTCTGTTGGATCTTTTTCTGGTTTAGGAATTAGGATGTTGCTGGTTTTATCGAAGGTATTTGGGAGGATTTCCTCCCTTTCAGTTGTTTTGAATAGCTTGAGAAGAATTGGAATTAGTTCTTCTGTAAGTGTTTGGTAGAATTCATCAGTGTAATCGTCCTGTCCTGGGCTTTTCTTCCTTGGGAGGGTCTTTATTACTGATTTAATGTGGTTTGTTTGGGTTTTCTGTGTCTTCATGATTCAATTTTGGTGGGTTTGATGTGTCCAGGATCTTTCCATTTCTTCTAGATTTTGAGTTGTTGGCATATAGCTCTTTGTAGTCATTCCTGATGATTTTTTTTTTATTTCTATGGTGTCTGTTGTCACATTTCCTTTTTCATCTTTAATTCTATTGATTTGAATCTTCTCCCTCTTTTTTTGGCTATTTGGGCCAGTGGTGTGTCCATTTTGTTTATTTTTTCAAAAAAGCAACTCTTATTTTCCCTGATCTTTTGCATTTTTTTATTTAGTTTTGTTTATTTCTTCTCTAATTTTAATTATTTCTTTCCTCCTACTAGTTTTGGGTTTGGTTTGTTGTTTTTCTAGATCTTTGATACCACGTTCCCATAGTAAAATCTCAGGGAAATTGGATGTTAAGTGTCAGTATTTCTGCTTGTTCAGATCAGTCCAGCTCCATATACACTTGTATAGAAGCACAGCAGAGAAAAAAAATTGAACCAGAGTCTGAGGGTTGTTTAGAGCTTTATAAACTCGAGTCTGCTCTTACTCTGTGGTTTATGGCAAACTATTTAACCTCTTGGGTTCAGTTTTAACCACACAGAAAATGGGAATGGCTGTGCCCTCCATGCATATTATGTTTTAAGATTATTTATTTATTTTCATCTACTTGAAAAACAACACACACACACGCACGCACACACACAGAACTTCCATCTATAAGTTCAGTCTCCAAAGGTCTGCAACAGGCAGGGCTTAGCCAGGCCAAAGCCAGGAGCTGGAACTCCATCCAGATCTTCCATGTGGGTGGCAGGGACCCAAGTTTTTGAGTCATCATCTGCTGCCGCCCAGGATGCGTTAACAAGAAGCTGAATGGGAAGAAGAGCACCTGGGACTTAAACCAGTACTCTGATATGGGATACAGGCATCCAAAGCAGTGTTTTAAGCTGATGCACCTCACACCTGTTCCTTCAGACCATGTTTTGAGAACAGCTGAATATGGGCTCACATGTCATAGAGGCTGGCAGGTAGCAGGTACTTCATACATTTTTTTTTTCAAAGATTTTATTTATTTGAAAGATAGAGTGACATATGAGAGACCTTCTTCCTGGTCTTCCACATGGTATCAGGGACCCATGCTCTTGGACTATCTTCCACTGCTTTCCCAGGCACATTGGCAGGGAGCTGGATTGGTAAGGGAGAAGCCAGGACTTAAACCAGTGCTTTGATATGGGATGCTGACATTGCAGATGGCAGCTTAACTCACTGTGCCACAATGCCAGCCCCTATAATGTCTTTTATAAAATAAAATATTCCTTTTCTAAGTACCTAAGATGTACAAAACCCTGTGCAAGGCATTTTAGGAGATTAAAAAGGTGACCAAAAAAATCATGTCCAGTTAGAAAAACTCCACCCTGCAATAAAAACATAGGCATGCCTAGAAGAATGAAATGTTGACTAATAAAGGCGTTGTTTTTGCTCTCGTTTTGCTTTCCCTGACTGGAGATAGAACAAAGTCTAATAAAGGAGCTTCCATTGAGTGTAAGTCTTAAATAAGAAGAATTTGTATAATCCAGCAAACTTCTTTTCCGTAATCAGGGGAATCAGGCACTTGCTTCTTCAGGTGCAATATGACTGGTGGCATAGAAACAGAATGTAGGTGGTGAGTGTAGAGAATGAGTGGTGAGTCATCCCAGGAGCAAGCAAGTGCTGGGACTTCAGAATGGAGAGGAGTGTAAGGGGGTTGACCCTGGGCCAGCACATTGGAATGCCACCGTTGAAGGCATCACAGAAAGGTGGGTCTGTGGTGTGCAGGATAAATGGGAGCAGAGCCCCTTCGGGACAGAGGCCCAAGTTACAAGGCTTAGACAGTGATCCGAGGGAAGGGTGATGGGAACTTAGTGGAGAAAAATAATTGGCAGAGAGAGAAATACAGAATGGGAGCCTCACAAAGTGCGTCTCGAGTGTTGAGGGAAAGCCAGATGAATAGGACTGGGAAATCAATTGTCTTCCGTGGAGAAAGCCAAGGGCGCAGAAGCTGCCTTCAAGTTTGTAAGCTGGGTTAAATGCAGTGTCATAGAGACGGGCCCCAAGTGTGTCTGAATTTTTTCAGTTACTTAGTTTTGTTATTTTTGGTTATGTTTTTATTTTTTCAAACTGAGAATATCATTTTAATCACTATAAAAATATAGCTTTTTCTTTATCATAACATCAATCATTCACAAATGTGTAAGCAATGAAGACTCACTCAAATCACCACCATGCAGAAAGTCACTGTTAACATTTTAGTAACTGAAACTTCCTGTCTCCCTCCCCCTTTCCTTTCTCTCTCTCTCTTTTTTTTCCATTCATCCATGTAGATCTAATTTTTGATGAAAATTGGTAGTAGTCTTTGCTACTACACCAATCTACTCTGTTTGGTTCATTAACTGCATAGCACAAGTGTTAATCTCAGTGCTTGTAACTGAGCAGATGCACCCCATAATTTTTAGTGGCCTTAGAGCCTTCTGCTGTATCCACGGTGCCACCATTGATTTCACTCTTCCCTGTGGGTCAGTGCTGAGTCTGTCTCCAGATCTCGCTGCTGTGGTTACACGTTTTGGAGCCTTTGTGTAGAACTGTGTACTGATACAAAATACTCTGTTTCTAAGCACGTTGGCTGGCAGTGATTTTTTAAGAGATTTAAAGTCTTTTCGATTGGAAGGTCCCCTTCATTCGCAATAAAAAAGAGAGGGAAATGGTGAATGGGAAAAAGTTTTATAGGTTTATTATTCATTTGTACAATTCCCCTTGCAAAGGACCTCATTTTCCCCTTGGTCCTTGTATTCTGAGGCATTTGATGTATCTCTTTGTTTGGAAAAACGTAGACCCTTTGTCATAAATACTGAAGACATCTTCCTAGATTCTGTGTTTTTAGATGCATATGTGTGTGTCTAGCAGCCTTCATAGTTTTTGGTTTTTAAGTCTTGGCCTAAAAGACCTTCTGTTACCTCTATAAATAACAGGTAGATGCCTGAAACAGTGTCAGGAGCTTGGCAGTAGTTGCCCTCTGCTATTCACCCCATAGACTGCAAAAGCTTTCCCTGCTGTGTGTCCTCCTGGTAGCTGGGCAGGTGAGGCTATCTTGAGAGCTTTGTCTTGAAATAGAAGTAGCTATCACACAGAAATCTCTTCTGACAAGAACCATCGTGCAAACATAAGCTGAAGTTAGAAAATCAAAACCAATGCTGAGAGAGAGAGAGAGAGAGAGAGAGAGAGAAACAAGAATAGGAGTGATTCAGTCCAACAAGAGGGCACTTCTAATTCAAAGGCTACCCTTCTTGAGATTTTGCTCACTTCTTTCTGGTCACAATGGTGGTGTTAACTGACATTTTATTTGTGTTTTACACTAAAGAGGCAGACTGAACTTCACCTGCTGCTTGCTCTGTTTGCACACCCTTTGGTGCAGGTGGCTGGTCTACTGAAAATTTAAGTTGGGCTCTTGTGAATGGAGTTACTTTCATCCTTCTACATACAATGAGCTTCTTAAATACAGTGTTCTGGGCATTATTAGCCCAGTGGTCTCTGTTTTTTTCTGGATGGACTAGAAGGGAAAAAAATGGCATGATCTTCCTTTGAGATCCATGATAAAAAAAAATGTGGATTCTAAATTATTCATATGGTGAAGTATAATAATGAAAATCTATACTTGTAAGTTAAACAATTGGTATTGAAATTTTACATTGTTGACCTTAGGTCCAAACATTTTTGACAGATCTTCCTAAGACTCAATCCTACTTTTCCATTTTTGCCTATCATTTATAGTGGGTTTTTTTTGTCTTCTGATGTCACTTATCCACTTTTATAGATAAGTGTATAGTATCCATTCATATAAGTATGATAAATAAGAGGGTCACAATATTTTCACACTTTCACTTAATTTTGGTGTTAAAATATCTGTATGCATTTTTCATGAGCTTTTTGAAAACATCTCATGTAGTTCTGTATACTTGTAGTCGAGTCATTCCCACTGCTGTGGAAGGTTCCATTGTTTAACTATACCGTGTTTATTTTTATTCTATTTTTCATGGATGTTTCAACTGTTTCCATTTGGAGACCATCATGAAGTAGTGCTGCTGTAATGTTCTACTAATTGTGTTGTAGTGAATGTTTGCATACTTTGCTGTGTATATACCCAGGAGTAGACAGGTATATGCAGAATGCATATCTTCAGCCCTTTCGAAGTGGTGATAGAGAGTATCTAATACATTTTGCATGAAAATGGACACTGCTGCTATCCATTTTTAAATTTCTGCGGGAAAATATCAGTATTAAACACTTGAATTGAAAAATGTTCATTTGCTTTGGCATGGTTTCCATTATTTGCTTTTATCTGAGAACTCACAAGTTATTCTATAGGTAATAGGGTCTGAAGTAAATTGGGTGTAAATGCACAATCCTCCCCTCATTCCAATTTCTCAAGCCCAGCAGAAAGCATTTGTTACCCTATATTTTTACAATACTTCATTGTGATATGATGAGGCTCCAACTTAAGAAAAGGAAATTGGAAGGAGAGAACTAATATGCTCCAGTGTGATTTTAGTGTACCAAGCGGAGCCTTTGCAGAGGAAGGAGCCAGCAGGTCTGACATGAAACACTGGGGCCATGCATTCTTGCAGTGGGATCAAGGGCACTGGAAGAGCTGGAGCTTTTCATCAGGAAGTCCTCCCTCCAGACATCCCACATTCAGAGTGAGATATTTCAAATCTTCAGAAAGAAGCTGCAAGGAAAATTGGACTGGCTCAACAGCTTGACTGTATTTTCTAGATTTTGAGTTTATGTCAGTAAGTCACACTTCTGATCTCTTCTTGAATCTGTACCATCTGGCAGTGGGAAAAGAATGTTCCAGAAGAGATTCTGGATGAATAAAGTTCCCTTTTCTGCCAGTATAATTCAGGATTATTAAACTAGTTATCAACGATCTGATGTCTCATTTTTGGATTCCATTTAGGCTGTTCTGACAAAGAGATTCTCAAATCTGGTGGTTTACGTGAAATAGGTGCTTATTTCTTCCTTCATTGAAGTCTATGTAGACTTCCTTGGGCTTATCTGTTGGTTGGTCAGCGACGGGGGCCCAGGTTCCTCCTCTCTTATTTATCTGCCATACATAGCACATGACAGTTTCTCCCTCTTGGTCCAAGATGGCTGCTCCAGCTCCCTCCATCCAGGTCTGTGTTCCAACCACCAGAACAGAAATGAGGGATAAAGAACATATTTCTTTCCTCTAAGAGCACAGTCTGGATGGTTTCTCTATTAACACTGTGCTCATCCTTTGACTAGTACTCGTCACCTGGACAAATCCAGCGTAAGAAAGCTGGAGAATGTGGTCTTCAGCTGAGTGCCATGAGCCAACTAAACTTCCCTAATTATAGAAGGGAACAACGGATATTGGAGTATTATGGGAATATATATCTCAGTTATTACTCAAAGTTGTTCCCCCACAGAGATAAAAATTCATTGCAGTGTTATATGGTACACAGGTGAGGGCAGGATTTCTTTGCAAGTGGGAGAGTGACTACACATTCCTACATGAGTGTAGGCAGCCCCATGCAGAGACATACCCCTCATGAGTGCAGCATTGCTTATGAGGAGAGAACAGGGAAGAGCCAGAGAAAGACCAAAAAGGCAGGAAACCAAAAGACAAAAAAGGGCCCAGTCTTCTTTATGAGGTGGAGAATGGTGCTGTAATTGAATATATAAATAGGGTGGAGTTTGGGTGGGATTTAGTGCACATGGGGCTTTCTGGGACTTCTGTGGTGACTCCATCTGGAGCTTAACTTCCAGGTGGCCATTATGGTGTCTTCTCCTTCCTCATGTAAGAGAAGCAGGTGCATCATGGGAGAGTGGGGGTACTGGATTGACAGGTAAGGGGTGGAGTTACAATGTAGGGCTAGAAACAGAAATTGTGAGAAAAATCTTCCAGCTAGTATTCCTACATAATCACCCTATCTACTTCTCCCGTATCAGAAGAACAATGGTAAATCCACTGGACATTTAATTCCTGAACTCTGATCTCCCCTTCATTTCTCGCTCACTCCTTTCTGTTCTTTCCTATATTTCTTCTGTGTACACCTCCTCAGTGCCTCAGCTTACTTCTGATCCCAGGAAGTTCCCTGTTAATCAGGAAACACAAGGATAGGGGGCCCCTCAGTGCTACCTTACCTGCTTTCTTTTCATTCCCGGCTCCCGGTCTACATATTAATTTCCCTGAGGTAATTGGGGTGGTCCTGGAATCCTGAATCCACATACCCTTGATAAAGTTGAGCTAAAAAAATGTCCACCCCAATTTAAACCGACCTATATTTAACCAGAGCACTTGTCAGTATGTGTTGGACAGGGAAATAATAGTTATCAGTCTCCGGTGAATTATAAGGGAAAATCATTAGTTAACCTTGAGATAGCAGGGGTGCCAGACAGCTGAATAGCAGAGCCCCTCCACTCTTCAGTAGGGCTGGGAGCTTGGAATGCATTGTTTTCAGACAGCCTGGAAGCTGAGCATTCAGTATGTGTCCCTGGAACTGGACACCCACATTCCTTTGTAAGCTTGTCTCCGCTCATCTGCAGCCCTTCAACACTTCTGAGCCCCCCATGGTTGTCTTAAAGGCTGTAATTTTCTGGCAGGCAGGTTTTGAGCTTCATTTGCAGAGAAGCAGAAGCCGATAGGCTGTGGAGTTGGCCAACCTGAGTTTGGCTTCTCATTTCACCAGTATGCACTGGGTTTTAGTGGAGTTTCTGTCTCTTCCTGAGCTTATGTTTCCTCCATTTTTTAAGCACAAAGAACTTTTGTTAGTAAACTTGACTTGATTCACTCCGTCCATTCGTGTGACAGTTGTTGGTTACATGAAAACTGAGGAAGAATGAGTATGGATCCAAAATACACATTTAAGTAGCACAGGTGTGGTCAGTCAGGGGTTGCCCTTAGGTTTACTGCTGGGTGTTTCCAAGAAGGGATGAGGAGGCTGGGCTCAGACCTAAGACAGGATGAAGACCCCTAGCTCCAAGTTCATTGACTTTGAAATCAAATCCCATCTCTACTTCTTTCTGATTCTGTGGTCTTGAGCAAATTATTTAGCCTCTTTCTCAGTCTCCTCTTTAAATGTGGCAATAATGATAGTACCTGCCATGTGTTTTGTTTTTTTTTTTTTAAAGAATAAAGTAATGTAATACATGGAAAGTATTTAGTGTAATATATGAAATAAAGCAAAATGCCCAGTAAAAGGTAGCTGCGGTATCATTGTGGTTGTTGCTAGATTTTTTTTACTTTTATTTAACAGTTTATTCATTGAAATTTTAACAAACTTGTGTAGGTTTATTAGACATACAACAAACTGTGTTTCTTTAATGTACAGTTGAAATACTTTGACATGAATCCCATGGAAAAATTTGAAATAAAGAACACAGCCATTACTCCCCCAAATTTCCCAATGTCTCTATAATCCATGGCTCCTGTGTTTCCATAACACCTCTGTCACCATTCCCAGGTAAGCAATGATATTTATGCTCTATGTTGCTATGTTATACATTGGATTCCAATTTCTAGAGTTTTATATGAATGGAATCATGTGGTATGTACTCTTTTTAAACTTATTTTCAGTCAACCATATTATGTGAATCAACATATCATTTCTTTAATTGTTTGCTGGTATGCCAGCAATATTTCAATATTATTAATCTATTCATCTATTGTTAGACATTTGAATTATTTTCACTTTGGGGCTATTGTAACTAAAATTACTGTTACCAGGGCAGACACTTGTCACAATGGTTAACATGCTAGTTAGGATACATGCATCCCATAGTTGGAGTGTCTAGATTCAAGTCCCAGCCCTGTTTCCAATATTAGCATCCTGATAATGCATGTCCTGGGAGGCACCAGGTCTGTGCCACCCACATGGGAGACCAAGATGGAGTTTCTTGCTCCTGACATTAGCCTAGCCCAGTCTCAGCTCTTGTGGACAGTTGAGAAATAAACCAGCAGATAGAAGATCCCTGTCTATCTGTCTCTTTCTCTCTGCCTTTCAAATAAAGATAAATAAAAATACTGTTATTGTTCATATACAATTTAGCAGTGCAAATGAATTTCCAAGAATGGAGTGGCTACTTCATAGGGCACACTTGAATTTTTAAGTATTGCTGACTATTTTCCAAAGTGGTTGTCCCTTTTTGCTTTCTCACCGTCAATGTGTGAGAATTCTAATTTCTCCAAATTTTTATCAGCAGTTGGTATGGTAAGCCTTTTTCATTTAGCCACTCTAATAGATGAGTAGTAGCTTTAAATTAAGGCATTAATTTGACTCTTCATAATGACTATGGAAATTGATCAGCTTTTCCTGTGCTGATTTGCCACCTATATTGATTCTTTCATGAAATGTTTGTTTAGATATTTTGTCCATTTTGCATTAGGCTTTTATGTTCTTATTTTTGAGAGTTCTTGAAATAATATATTTGACTATCTTACTATATTTGTGATTCACATTTTCTTCTGGTGGGGGATTGCATTGTTTATTCTGAAGCCCTATGAATAGAAACATAGATATCTAAAACTATTACGTATTCTTGATAAAAAGACATTTTCATTATAGAAGGACCTTCTCTGTCTATGCTAATTTTTGTTCTGAAACCAGCTGTGATATTAACATAGTAGCTCCAGTTTTCTTTTTATCATTGTTAGTATATCTTTTTCCAAATTTTACCTGTTTTCCTGCTTCTGTCTTTATACTTATAGTGGATTGCTTATAGGCAGTATATATTTGAGCTTTTATTTTTCTGATCCAGAGTAAACATCTCTGTCTTTTAATTTGGAGTATATGGAACAAGTATATTTAGTATGATTCTTTCTTATGGTGAAGTTTAAATGGTCATCTTACTATTTGTTTTCTATTTGTCTCATCTTTTTTAATCCCTATTCTTGCTGCCTTCTTGTGGATGGAGAATTTTTAAGTGACTCACTTTTATGTTTTTTGCCAATTTATCTATACTAGTTCTTGGTTTTCTTTTATGGGTGGTTACTTTGGAATTTATAGAATATATCTTTACTTTATGAAAAGCTATCTTCAGTGTTACAACACTATTCCATGTATAATATAAGAACTTTCAGCAGAATGTAACTATTTTCCACTTCAGCCTTTTGTGCTTTTGCTGTGATATATTTTATTTCATTTTTGTTATGAATGGCACAATACATTTTTATTATGTATAAGCAGTTAATTATATTTAGAAGAGATTTAAATAATAAGGAAAAACATTTACATTTGTTCATGCATTTACTACTTTTGGTGCTCTTTATTCCTTTTTGTAGATCTCTTCTTATACTCAAAGACGTTAACATTTATCTATAATGTAGGTCTGATAGTGATAAATTCTTCAAGCTTTGTTTATCTGAAAAAATGTTTATTTAACATTCATTTTGAAGAAGTTGCTCCACTGTGTTCTAACTTATATTGTTTCTGATGAGAAATCTGCTGTCATCCTTATCTTTGTTTCTTTGTAAGTAATGTGTCTCTATTTTCTTCTGAGTGCTTTTACGAGTTCCCTTTATCATTTGTTTTAAGTAATTTGATTATGTTTTACTCTGCCTTAGTTTTTTTTTTTTTTTTCACATTTCTTATGTATAGGGTTCATTGTACTTCATGGGTCTGATGGTTTATAATTTTTGTTGTTGACATTTTCAATTATCTTCATTACTAACTGGATATTATTTAATAGATTTTTAAGGTTACTTGGTTGTTTTTGAGTTGCCTTTTGTAGTTTCTTCAAAGAAATTAGTCTATTTGACAAGTTGTATCAGAATATGGACAGAAAATTATAGGCAATATTCCCTTATTGATAGTTTAGGATTTCTATTGGTAGTAATTTCTTTTCATTCCTGATTTGGTTAATTTCTGTTTTCTCCCTTTTTTGTGGATGAGTGTGCCTAGAGGCTTGTTAACAGTGAATTTTTCATGGGACAAACATTTTGTTTTCTTGAAATTTTTGTACTGTGTTTCTAATTTCAATTTTATTGACTTTGTATCTTTCTTATCTTTCAGTAAAGCACTTTGTGCAATGAGTTTCCCCCTAATTACTGGTTTATCTGCATAGAGATTGATATATCCCATAGAGTTTGATATGTTATATTTCCATTTTCACTCAGTTCAAAATATTGTCTAATTTCCCCTGTGAATTTTGTTTAGCCCATGGGTTATATAAATGTGTGATTATATAATTTCCAAATCTTTGGGAATCTTTTTGGATATATAAGAAATTTATGGCCAGTGCTGCGGCTCAATAGGCCAGTCCTCTGCCTGTGGCACCAGCACACCAGGTTCTAATCCCAGTCTGGGCGCTGGATTCTGTCCCAGTTGCCCCTCTTCCAGGCCAGCTCTCTGCTGTGGCCCAGGAGTGCAGTGGAGGATGGCCCAAGTGCTTGGGCCTTGCACCCACATGGGAGACCAAGAGAAGCACCTGGCTCCTGGCTGCAGCACGCTGGCTGTGGAGGCCATTGGAGGGTGAACCAACGGCAAAGGGGCAAAGGAAGACCTTTCTCTCTGTCTCTCTGTCTCTCACTGTCCACTCTGCCTGTCAAAAAATAAAAAAAACTTATTATAAATTCCCAGCTTTGTTATGATCAGAAGACATGCTTTTTAATATCTTCTAAATTTTTTTCTAAACTGTTTTAAAGTTTTAATTAGTTTTTAATAAACTCAATGTAATTTGTAGATAAAATTCTAAGAACACAATCCTCCCTGCCTCCCCTTCTTTCTCCCTTCTACCCTCTTCTCCATTTCTTTTTTCTAGTTTTTGAGAGAGCATATTTTAAATTTGCATTGTTAAAACAGCTTAATACGTCACCAAACAAGAAGTTTAACAAGTAAAGAGCAAAAAGACCCTAGTTTAATGGGAATATAGGTTTACAATAGCTATAAACAATAATTGAATGGGAAAGTGACCATTTCACCCACAAACAGTAAATTTTAAATTAATCACAGATCATTAAAACTATAGAGTATAACATCCTTAACCATTGGTTTCACAAAAGTATAAAACAAAGATTTTTTTAAAAGATTTATTTATTTATTTGAAAGTCAGACTACTTTTGAAAGTTGACTACTTAAAAATGTTAAAGTCCAAAGTAGAATCATCTGTATCTTCCTTTAAATCTATCAGTTTTTACTTTATATATCTTGAAGCTCTCTTTATTAAGTATGCTAATGTTTAATATTATTAAACTTCTTATTATATGATGACTGTCTTCCATTACCAGGATTCTTTTTTTTTTTTTTTTTTGAAGTATTTTTGTTTATTTGAAAAGGAAGAGAAAGAGGGAGAGGGAGAGAGAGAGAGAGAATGAGAATCTTCTATTTGCTGGTTCACTCCCTAAATGGCTGCAGTAGCTAGGGCGGGGCCAGGAGCCAGGAACCTCACCTGGGTCTCTCACATGGGTGACAAGGCTGGAACACTTGGGCCATCTTCTGCTGCTTTCCCAGGTGCATTAGCAGAGATTTGGTTGGGAAGCAAAGTAGCTGGAAGTTGAACCAGCAATATGAAACATGATGCCAGAGTTGTAAGCAGCAGCTTAACCCGTGGCACCACAATGCTGGTTCCTCAAGGATATTTTTTTTAAATCCCTGATAATACTGCTTTTTATTAGAATTGACCTTGATATTAATATAACCACTTCAGCCTGTTTTCATTAGTTTTTACAAAGTATATCTCTCTCATTCTTACTACCTTTAGCCTGTATATATCTTATATTTAAAGTAGATTTTTCAGACAATATAGAGTAAGCTCTTGATTTTTTTAATCCAGTCAATTTTTGTCTTTAAATTGAGATATTTATTATAATCACTGATAAGATTTGATTTAGGTTTACAGTTTTATAAGTTTTTTTTTTCCTGTTTGCCTGTCTGACTTTTTTCTTCTGTGTCTTTATTAAACTTTCTTTTAGATTATATGAATTTGTATATTCCATTTTAATATATATATATATTGGTTTTTTAGCTATATTCTTTGTATTTTGAGTGGTTATTCTAGAGATTATAATATGTATAATAGACTACTTAGAGTTAACATTTTATCACTTCAAGAAAAATGGAGGAACTTTGCAATCAGTCATTCAGTCTTTACTTCCCACTTTCATATTTGTCATCTGTATCATAAAAGTATATTGAAACCCCACCAAGACAGCATTAAAATGTTTGTGTATAATAGTCATACATATTTGAAGGCTCTAAGAGGAGAAAATGGAGCCTATCAAATTTCCCAGATACTTACTATTGGTATTAAATATTCTCCACTCCTGAGCTTCTGGCTTCCCTCTGGTATCATTTTCCTGTAGCTATGCTATTTAAAGCTGGTGTGCTGTTGATAAATTCTCTGGGCTATTCTTTACATTCTCTGTTTCATCTTCATTCCTAAAGTGCATTTTTGCTGGCTATAGATTGTAGATCGATAGTTCTTTTCTGTCAAGATTTGAAGAAATTGTACCACTGCCTCTGGTCCCTGTGATTTCTGATGAGAAGCACACAGTCATTCCATTCATGCTTCTCCTCCATGTAGCAGCTTATTTTTCTCTAGCTGCCTTTAAGACTTTGTTTAATCTCCTGTTTCTTTAGCAGTTTGGTTTTGATATAGCTGCAAACTGGTTTCTTTGTTTATTATTTTTGAAATTTACTCCACATCTTCAGTTGTAGATTTGTCTTTTACCAGATTTCAAAAGTTTTGATCATTTTTTTTCCTAATGTTTTTTCAGCAATGCACTCATTCTCTCCTCATTTTGAATTCTGATGGCAGGAATATTCAGTATTTTCATGTTGTTCTGCAGGTCCCTGAGGCTCTAGTTGTGTTTTGTTACATTTTGTCTCCTTTTTCTTTGGATTAGATGATTTCCACTGCTCTGTCTTCAAATTTCCTGACACCTTTGAGATTTCTCATTCTGCCTTTGAGACAAGCAAGTTTTTTTTTTTTTAACATCAGATGTTGCACTTTTATAGTTTGTATTTCTTTCCCAAGACTTTCTATCTTGTCATCTTTTTAAGTGTATCAGCCTTTATCTTTGTATCATGGTTATAATACTTGTTTTAAAGTCTTTGTATAACAATTGCAGTATCTGAGTGATCTTGGGGTTGGCATCTATTTATTGTCTTTTCCTTTGAAAACTGGTCACATGTCCCTGTTTTTTTTACATCAAGTACTGCCAAAATTTTGAATGTTGTATGATTTAAACTCATGGTCTTGGTCCTGATAGAATCTTTTAAAGAATATTGACTTTTTTTTTTTTGTCTTAGCAAGTGGTCAGCCTGAGTTCATCCCTCAAGTTTAGTTTCAGCTCACCTTCTGTGATGCTGGTTCCAGTATCAATTCCTATTTCAATGCCTTTAGTTCTGTCATGCACATTTGCAGCTTAGGCATGGAGCTCATAGTTTGTAGGTTTACACCCAAAATTATGGAATTTACTGCTTCAGTCGTTCCCTCTCTAGGATTCACTCCATATTCTCCAATTCACAGAGCTTTCTGTCAGAAAGATGAGCTTCTCCAGGTTTAATTTCCACTACCCTGGCTGTCGCAGCACAACTCTGCACATAGGGTCTGCCTTGCGGCAAAGCTGGGAGAGAAAAAAGGAGAGAGAAAATGATGATTTCCCTTGTGTTTTTTTTTTTTGGTCTTCAGGGGCTTCTTGCCTAGGTGGATGGCCAGAGAGATGAGATTTCCATAGGGATTTTAGCTGTGTCGGTTACTTTTGGCAACTTTCACTTTTGAAGTCCTCAGGAAGCTGCTTTTGTGTAGAATGTTCTGCTGTAATCAGTAAGCGAGAGACTTATAGATGAAGTTTCAGGAGAGTCCCTTAAAGAGTTAAATGTTGCCTGCCCTTATGCAGCTTTCCTTGTGTTCTTTAAAAATCCACTCCACAATTTATTCTTTCATGCCCTTTAGTGCTTAAGCGAATTTTCCAAACAGTCACAGTTGGTAGCGCAACGGTGACCCTGGCTGACTGTTTAAAATGGCTGACAACTCTCCAGGTGGTTTCAATCGGGTTGGCCACAGTGATGGATGTCCTGAACACAGGCCATGTTGTATGGCTTCTTAGCATTGCTTCTGAGTGGAACAGGTCTGAAAAGTTCCCAGATGACAGCCTCACATGAGGAGCTCTGCATTTAACCTGGATGCTAGAACTTTCTGCCTGTGAGTGTTCTGATTTCTGGTCCATGAGTCATGTAGTTCTGATTCCTTGTAATTTTTGAAGGCTTAAATGCCGGCTTGATCAGTGTAGAGGATTAAGTGATATAGAATGCGTAGAGACCCAGGTACCGTGGCGAGCTAGGATCATGTTTACAGGGAGGATTTCTGCTCATTATATGAGAAATGGACATTGTAAAACATTGAGATTTACATCATGCCCACGTTTTCCCCATGACAAATTGACTAATTAAATTTGTATCATGATTATTCAATCACTGTCTTTACCTACATATGCAGTGGCATTTATGAATAATCAGATAACATTTGTAGAAGAAAGGTAGGAATTGATTCTGACCATGTGACTATTTGTTCTATCTCTGTCTCTTTCTCTGTCTGTGTGTCTCTGAATTCTGTCTGTCTTGCTCTCTTTCTCTCTCAGTAAATCTACTGGAATAGGGCCAGGCATCACATGAAGGGAGCCTACAGAAAGAATTCTCCTTCCTCAAGAGGGAATTGTTGCAGAGGAATCCAGAACAATTAGATCGTGTTACTTCCTTTTGTTAAGGCAGTCATCTGGGTCATAGCTAATGTAAAGGAAGGCATTGTCAGTAACAAGGAAAGTGAGGCTGTTGTTAAAATGAAACAGGCTGTGCTCTGCTCTGTGGCCTCTCACTCAGCCAGCTCTTCGGAGATAGCCACTGGCCCCAAGGAGACTCGGGCAGAAGAGTTGGAGCCCTTCCCAGACCAGAACAGACCTCACCAGCCCTTCAATTTGAAAGCTCTTTTAAATCTTTTTTGGAACTATCCAAGAAGTTATAGATAAAGTAAGAAAATACATACATTGCTAAATAGATTCTTTTTTAAATCTAATAAAGACACTCTATACAATGAACATAAGGGAGAGAAAAGTAAAGTGGAAATGAGGAATCTTAGACTTGTTAACTTGACGTGACTCAAGACCTTGCCCAGGTCCCAGTCCTGGCCTTTTGTAAAATGAAGAGGGCAGTGGAACCAGTGGAGCAAATAATGAATGCAAAGTACAAAACAGAGGACATCCTCAGGCTTTGTGTTACGCATATTATGTAAACTCTCTCGCTGAACCTCACAACAACCTGTAACACAGAGACTATTCTTACTCCCTTTTTGCCAGATGGGGGTGCTGAGTCTTAGAGGAGTTACCTGACTTAGGGTCTGAGCAGTCACGTAGTTGGGCTTCACATGGATGTATTCTGCCACCAGATTGTTGAAAATTGTAATTGCTTGGTAATAGAGGTCAGCTAGAGCTCTGATTGTGCTGGTTTGGCAGCAGCTTCTTGAATGTTGTGTTCACAGTCATGACAAGGCATACCCTAAATGCTTCCAGTCAGCGCCACATTGCTGAGTGTTGGCTGCCATGGCAGTGGCAAAGTGACGTGCAGGCATGCATGCCAGTGTTCACTATCCTGGTCCCCAAGGACCCGGCCAGCTTTGTAGTAACCATGCATTACTGCAGTTAAAGGGGCTTGTATTGCTGTAGGCAGCAGCCTTTACACTCAGGAGATGCTGGGGACTCGCTGAAGCTTGGTGATTTCTGTAGCAGTTTGTCTTTCTTCCTTTTTCTCTCCCTTGTTTGTTGTGTTTTTATTTGTTTTTACCACAGCTGTCCCAGAAAGGGAAATGCTTCACAACCTACCAGGTAAAAGGGATGAGGAGATAGGAATAGCAGTGTGATTTATAATAATACTTAAACCAAAACAATAACCCAAACAATGATACCCACACTAGCAAATATGGCATTTTTTCATTTTTACTTTCCGTTAATCTCAGGACTTTGTAATATCGTCACAGACAAAATATTAGTCTCCCAGAGGAGAGTAAAGTATCTTTTGAGAGATGGCTGAAATTATCACAGGACTAAAAGTACAGTTATATATGGATATATGTCTTAATATAAAAGAAAGTCAGGGGCTGGTGATGTGGCACAGCACTTTAAGCTGCCACCTGCAATGCTAGCATCCATTGTGGGAGTGCTTGTTCATGTCCTTGCTCTTCCACTTTCTATCCAGCTCCCTGCTAATGTGTCTGGATAAGCAGCAGAACATGGCCCAAGTACTTGGGGCCCTGCCACCTGTGTGGGAGACCCAGATGGAGTTCCAGGCTCCTGGCTTCAGCCTGGCCTTGCCCTGGCTGTTAAGACCATTTAGAAAGTCACCCAGTGGATGGAAGATCAGTCTCTCTCTCTTGCTCTCTTTCTCATTCTGTCTCTCACTCTTTCTCTCCATGAGTCTCTCATAAAAATTCACAATTTGCAGTCAAAACAATGAAGAACATAATACAGCCTTAAGTAAGAATTATTAGTGACTTTTGAGATGTTTGTGTTCTGAAGACCAGTGAAGTTACCTTATAAGTATAGGAGTTACAAAACACAGACACAGACACAGACACACACACACACACACACACACACACACACTTTGTGGCAAACGTGGAAGATCTGCACATTATATCCTACTTTTGGAGGTTCAGAACATAGTTATTAGAGAAGGAAATTTGTTACACTTTTTATTGTATTTCCTCATAACTTTGACCACAGAAACATTTTATTTGGTAATGATTAAGATCCTAAATAACCTTCCTCCCCGCTTCAATATGGGCCTGAAATTGTGATGCTGAGTAGTTAGCAACCCTGCTTCTAGCTTGCAATGAGGACACAAGGAAGAACTCCAAGCTCTCACCCCTTGATACTCTTTGGGCAAAGTTCTTTGTGAACCATAAATCTAGCTTTAATTAAAAGTTACTAAAATAAGTCATGATTTTAAAAAATGGTTGTTCAACCCAGGACCTCCGTCTAATGGTAAATCACCATAAAGCAGTGATGATTAAAGGGAAGAAAGAGTTATTTGGCTTATCTAGAACAGAGAGGAAATAAAAATGAATGAGCATGTTCTATAACTCCAAGGAGAGAATCTCAACACTAATCTCAATAACCACATTTAGGCAAGAGCAGCTTTGCTGTGTCCACTCAGGGTTCATTTAAAATTAGAAAGAGGCCCACTGGATAAGCCAATCATTCTTAAATTTTAATGTGCATCTGAATGACATATAGGCTTATTAAAAAATGCCAGGCCCTGAAATGCACTGAAATTTTGATTAGCAGGTGTGGGTTGAAGCTCAGGAATTCATAGTTTTACAACACTGAGAAACACTGATGTAAACCATGTGATAGCACAAGATGTGATCAAGTGTTGTGGGAACCCTCAGAACCCTCAACATAAATAATCATTCCACCCAGGCTGATTTTTGGTAAAATGTCAAAAAGTGCTTTGCCCTTGATGTTAATGCGAGTGAACTAACTGCTTTAACACATCAACCCAAAAATGTATGAATGCTGAAACATACAAGATTTTGTTGTTTGCTTGCATAAATACTCCAAGGAGTGTCCAACTTAACAGACGTTTCTGCTCCCACGTGATCATGCCGGGACACAGGATGATGGGGGTTGGCCACCTTCAACTCATGGCTTCCAGTGCCATTTTGGGGTGTTGGCATACAGCTGTTGCAAGGGCCTGGATAGTGAGGAATAGTGTTAGAGGCTGGACTGTGCTGTCCTCCCGCCCCATTCATATGTTGAAGTTCTAGTTCCCAGAACTTCATGATGTTATTGTATTTGAAGATCAAGATCTGAGCAAGGTAATTATATTAAAAAGGGGCCTTTGAAGTGGGACACTCTGACTAGTGACCCTCTTAGAAGAGGAAGTTGGGGCACACAGATAGACACCAAGGTTGCTTCTATGCAAAGAGAAGACATAGTGAAATGGTGGCCATATGCCAGCCAAGAAGAGAAGCCACCAGAGAAACCAAACCTTCCAACACCTTGATCTTGAACTTCTTGCCTTAAGAAGTATGAAAAAAAAACTTTGTCTTGTTTAAATCTCCCAATTTGTGGTGTTTGGTTCTAGCTGCACAGCTGACTATTACTGGAAGTGGTGCATGGTATTTTCACTTATGCACCATTAAATAGCAGTCAGTCCCATGGCTCCCTAACTGGAATGGGGTCTGGAAAATGAGACCTAGCTACATTCTAGGAAGAAATAAAAGGAGCTCAGTAAATAGTAAGGTACAGTATCTGCCATACCCATTGTCCTCCTAGAGAAAGTTTCTCAATTCCAATAAACCAAGTCACTGCCTTCTTTCTCTAGCCCTTTCAAACTCTTCCTTTGTTGGGAGGTGGCAGAGTGGGCATTGTGAAAGGCAAAGAGGAGATGTACCTGTGGAATGAGGGATAACTTCAGGCCCACGTGCTGGATTTAGCATGCTGTAGCATTCAACATACGGATGTTGGAAGGGAGGAAAAGCAGAAAGAAGAAAAGAGAAAGAACTGAGACAGCCACTGGGTAGATGTTTAGCATAACGGTTAAGATGCCGCTTATGACACCCACATTCCACATCACAGTGTCTGAGATCGAGTCCCAGTTCCACTTTGAATTGCAGCTTCCTGCCAGTGTGCCTCCTGGGAGGCAGCAGCTTATGGCTCAAGTGCTTGGCTTCCTGTCACCCTGTGGGAGAACTGGACTGAGTTTCCAGCTATCAGCTTCAGCCTGGCCCAACCTTGGCTATTGTAGGCATTTAGGGGAATAAAGCAGCAAATGGAAGATCTCTATATCTCTTCCAATCCCCCCTCAAATATATTGTAAAAATAAATATTTTTAAAAATAACTGTGACGACCAAGAGGAGTATCTGTTTATATTGTCCTGAATCCAAAACTATGATAATTTTGAAATCATTGTGTAAGTTGTAATATAGAGAGACATTCTAAAAACACACTTTTAATTAAGGCTAACATAAATACAAAAATATGCAAATCATAAATGTACAGCTTGTAAATTTTTATACAAATTCAGTGCACCCATGAAAGCAGCATCCAGATCATAAAATAGAACAAGACAGCCTTGCAGTTGCTCTCTCTTATACCCTCCAGTCACCACATCTCCAAGAATGATCTCTGCCTGATCTTTTATCTCTATAGATCATTTTTGCTTATTGAATTTTATCTAAAGGGGATTATACAGTATCTGCTTCTTTATGTCTGGTTTCTTTGATTCAGTATTATCTTTATGAGAGCCATCTATACTGTAACTATCCATACACTATTCATTCTTTTTTTTTTTTTTTTTTGACAGGCAGAGTTAGACAGTGAGAGAGAGAGACAGAGAGAAAGGTCTTCCTTCCATTGGTTCACTCCCCCAAATGGCTGCTACGGCCAGCACTGCGCCAACCCGAAGCCAGGAGCCAGATGCTTCCTCCTGGTCTCCCACGTGGGTGCAGGTGCCCGATCACCTGGGCCATCCTCCACTGCCTTCCTGGGCCACAGCAGAGAGCTGGACTGGAAGAGGAGCAGCTGGGACTAGAACCCAGTGCCCATATGGGATGCCGGTGCCATAGGTGGAGGATTAACCAAGTGAGCCACGGCGCCAGCCCCCAGATAAATCTTTTAAAAAAAAAATAATTCTAGGATCTGGCATTGTGGCATACAAGGTTAAGGCACTACCTGTGATACTGGCATCCCATATGGGTGCCCATTCGAGTCCCAGCTGCTCCACTTCTGGGTTTGTTTTTTTTTTTTTTTAAGATTTATTTTATTTATTTGAAAGAGTTACAGAGAGAAGTAGTACCAGAGAGAGAGGTCTTCCATTCCACTTGTTCACTCCCCAAATGACCACAATGGTCAGAGCTGAGCTGATCTGAAGCCAAGAGCCAGGAGCCAGGAGCCAGGAGCTTCTTCTGGGTTTCCCGCATGGGTGCAGGGGCCTAAGAACTTGGACCATCATCTGCTGCTTTCCCAGGCCATAGCAGAGAGCTGGATCAGAAGAGGAGCAGCTGGGATGCGAACCGGTGCCCAAATGAGTACTAGCACTGCAGGTGGCCACTTTAACCTGCTATGCCAGAGCACCAGCCCCTGCTCCACTTCTGATCTAGCTTTCTGCTAATGCACCTGGGAAATTGTAGTGAGATGGTCGACATTCCTGGGCCTCTACTCCCACATGGGAGACATGGATGGGCTTCCTGACTCCTGGCTTTGGCCTGGCCCAGCCTCAGTCATTGTAGCCATCTGGCTAGTGAATCATTGAATGGAAAATCGGTCTTTCTCTGTCTTCTTTCACCCCCCAACTCTGCATTTTAAATAAAATAAATAAATAAATCTTTTTTTTAAAGTAAATTCCAAAGTAGTTATGAAGAATTCTACCAGTCTGTGCACTTCAGTTGACAGAAGCTCAACATAAAGTAGCTTAAGACCAAAAGGGAAGAAACTGGTCATAATTGTGAGAAACTAGGGAGACAAAGTGCTCACACACAAGTAGGATCCTGTCCATCCTGTTATCCCACAATCCTCTTCCTCTTTCTAGCTGCTCCCTCCTCTTCTATTAGGACTGAGTTTTCCTCAATGTAGTTATGTCACAGCTTCAAATTCCCTTATCTCCTAGTGGGCGTCCCTTGGGCTACAGACACACCTCTGAACCAATCATTTGTTGTGGGGGTGAGTAGAAGGAGGGGCATGGCCTTTGAGTGACCCAAGCCGGTAAAATGTCCACCTGAGGTCGGGAGGAGTGGGGCCCATGCTTAAGATGTTTAACGGGACAACAGGGCATGATACGAAGGCCATTTGCCAAAGAATAAAGGATGCTGGGCCAACAAAGTCAAGGGTTGTCCACTATGAAGACAGACAGCGTCCTCCCTTTAGGAGGATATTGGGATTTCCAAAGAACATTGCATGTGGTCCAACTTGAATGATGGGAATTTAAGGCCCTGGGGCAGGTGAACTCTCTGAGGTCACTTCAAATCACTCAGATGGGTGACTGCCCATGACCGCCTTTCTCATGAGGCCAGCTCAATTACAATGGGCATAAAATGTCTCATTAAAATGGACCCAGTTTTGGTCCAGTAACTCAGCACAAAGAGGCCAAATGACTCCTTAGTGTCTTTTAAAATGGAAATGAAAGGCACTGCACAGCACCTGACCTCATCAGTTTAGCCAGGATGATACTGCAAAGACATGTCTGGCTGGTGAATGAGGGAAGGGAGAATGGGACTTGCCGTGGCAATTCTGGGCAGCATAATGAATATTAAAAATTCCGGCTGGTTTTAAGAGCTAGAGATGGGGCTGCAAAGGACAATTCAGCCAGCTCCCGGGGAGGGGCGCTGAGCCCTTACTTCCATTGCTATTCATAGCTAAGACAGGATAATTCAACTAAGTGGTATAGCAGGTCTTGGCCCTAAAAGACTGGTGTGAAGATTATGTTGTAATAACATAAATTTCAGGAATAGGCTGCAGTGTTGGTTGATCTTAAATTCTTTGTGGAGTAAGTGAGGATCTTAAAAGGAAATTATTTTGGATGAGTATCACCATGCCAAGTTCAAAATCTCTTGGAAGACTAAACCATGCCAAGTTCAAATCTCAGGGCATTTAAAAATCTCCACTTGCAAGACTTTAATAAGCCAGTAGAATAAATGTCCAACTATTTAATGAAACCAGTTAAGCAAAGAGGACTTTTACAGTGGAAATATCCTTAACACCCGCTCAGAAAATGAAAATATGCTTGAACTTTTAAATGAGGTCCCAGGAAACATCAAAGGAAAGATCATTTTCAAACCAACTCCATGTGCACGCCAGAGGCGTGGTGTCTACACATCCGAGTGCACATGCTCTTTCTCTGTCTTGCCACTTGCCAGCTGTGTGACCTCATGCAAGGTACAGGACTTCTCTAAGCCCCAGACATGGCTCTCTGATTACTGTGTGGTATTCTTCCTCCTCAGATTGCCTCCATTACAAGCTTTGCATGAAGAGGAATGGGTACATAGAAGCTCTGATTATGTATTAGCTCTTAGTAGGTCCATAGTCATGGCTGTTAGTTAGTTCATGAGGACTGAATGGTGGCTCTTGTATGGTGTAGTACAAGTTCAGTTCTCCTTGCAACCTACCGTCAACTTTTTCAGGAAATAGTAGTTAGGTGTCTTGTGGTCCTGGAGCTAAGTTTTGCATATCCTTTAGGAAACATTACTGCTGCTCTTCTGTGTTAGTTTTGAGACAGTCATGCCAACAAGTTAATATGTCATTGTTCTGTGAAGTCGGTGGGGTTTGTCTTAGCAGCACTTGCTCACTAGGGATCCTCACAGAGGCCGTTGCTGTGCGTTAGAAGAACTGCCCAGAACTCAGGCACTCGGGAATAGTGCCATGTAGGCCAGGGAACCACGCCCCAGATTTTCAGATTTCAACGTGGGAGTAATTTCTGGCAGCCCCCTTACAACCCCTTGGTCTTGCCGCTCAAGCAAGATGAGCACCTGGAGGTGCTGTGGGGTTCTCTTCTGCATTCCCCAGTCTTATCCCACGGCTGGGTTGATGTGACCTTTCCTCTCTTCCTTTTCAGATGACAAACTAGTATCCAAGGTTTCCTTTTTCCCTTTTTCTTCCGTCCCTGCAGCTCCTTCCCTCTCCTACTCCCTTCATACCTCTCTTCTTTGCTTGCTCTACATCCTTCCTTTCTTACTCTCTCCTCTCCCTTCTCCCATTAGTCAAGCAACCATGCAAACTTCTAGGTTATAAAACCTTTCCTGACATTTGTGCCAAGAGGCTGTCTCAGTCTCCCTTACGTTGGTGCGTAGCAGAGTAGCTGGACCACAGCACTGACTGTTCCTTGACTTACTGAATGTGTGAACACATGAACAAATGACTTGTGTAGATGTCTCCTACAGAACAGGAGACTTCCATCTTCTCATTTGAAAATGTTCACATCTCGAGCATCACGCTAGCTGGCGCCCTGGAGCCTGTCTGCTTAGCTTTCACTTCTGACTCTGCTACTTGCTAGCCTTGAGACAGTGGGCGGGCATGTCACTTCACCTCCCTGGGATTCCATTTATCTTCTTTAAAATGGGTATAATCATTCTTCAAAGTGGCCTATTAACTGAACACACAATGATGTCAGACACAATAAACAGTATTATGAAAATTAAAACTTTACATATGTGAACTCGCATGAGGTGACTTAGGTGAAAATGCATTATGTGTAAAATTGTTGCAAAGTTAGAATTATTTTCTCATGGAGTTGCTTTTCTTGGTCTGCCTAAGGTTAAGTCTGAACTCCTGAGCCACTCCCACCTCTGAGCTACTTTTTCTCAAATTTCTCCATGTTGTCATCCCAGAGCTCTTTGAACCATAGGCCTCAAAAAGTCCACCTGAGGTCCTTGCTCCCCAATGCTGTTTTGTGTTCCACTGATTCTTTATGGATACAAAGAATCAGAGAGAATCTGTAACACCCACTACCACCTGCCCCTGCCCACCCCACTCCTCTTCCCCCCCACCCCACCCCAAGGTGTATCTCCCCTTCTAGGCCCAGATGCACACCTAACACCTCTCAATTCCTACCTTCCCTTTTTATGGAACTTGACTCCTAGTCAGCAGCCAGCAATGAGCATCCTCTTAGATCACATCAGAAATTGTTACCATCTCATGGGCACAATTATCCACTTGCCCCCTCAAAGTGAGGTGGCAGTTGCTAATTACACCTGCAAGAGGCTAATTGGGAGCCCACTCCATTGCATGCAGCTGAAATACACCTGCAAATATTTAACTTCAGACACCCAAATTGTGCCCACAAGAAAGGAAGGGAATCCCAGGCTGAGACTCCAGCCCCTCTGCCAAGGTTCAGGTTTCCGAGGTTTGCAACTGAACCCTTCGGACATCCAGGGGGCAGATTCTGTGTTTCTCTGCACAGTGGCAGCGTCCGGCGCAGCGTTCCAAAGTGGCACGTGTCTTTGCAGTCCGAAAAGCGTCATTATCCAATAGATGCTATCCCGCAAGTGGGAAAACAAAAATGGGCTCCAGAGCCTTCCCTGTCTCCTCTCTCTGTGTGTGGTAGAGAATTTCCACTCACCGCATGTCCCTCTATGTTATCCATATGGGACCTGCCAAGACAAATATTGTAGGACCTTTATTTTTAGTTGGTATTGCACCGGTCCCTCTCAGATTAAACAGTCGGAGGTCAGGAAAGTGGAGATGAACCATAGTTTTAAAACCATTGTACTTCACAGAGTTATTTATGTAGAGGTTTTTCCTATATAGACTTGATTAAAAGCTGAAGATATTTGCTCAGCAGAGAGGAGAAAAACCATCATTATCTGATTTTACATGGAATTCAGTGGCTGCTAATCAAACCCGGGCCTGCGTCTGGTTAAGACATACTTGGCCCTGGCTTGTCACAGGCAGAGGTTTTGCCATGTCAAGGGGATCTTTCACTCAAAGCGGCGACCCATATTGGGCTGAACAAACACATGAGTTTTTAATCGAGAACAATAGTTTAACAAACCACTTCCCAGGACCATTGGAAGGAAAGTATGTGCCCGTGGCAGTTCTGGCACCAAACAATGTTTATTTGAATGCATTTACTTCAAACCATAGCCCTGAATGCCCAGCAGAGGAGGACCATTAAAAACTAATGCAGAAAGCTGAATTTCCAAGGGGTGACCCATGTCTTCTGGCACCAATGCCAACCTTGAAGTGTTCTCTGCTCTCTGCCAAAGCTGGTCTCTTCCTGTGTGTTCGACTGGAATTGTAGCGCCACACTATATCCATGGACTCTGAGATGCTTCCCATTAGAAAACACTTTTTAAAATTGCTTTTGTTTTCATTTTTTATTCCTATAGAGAGAACAGATTTAGTGTAGTTCATAGATACAATTCTAAGAATATAATAATACTTCCCTCCCTCCCTTCCTCTCTCTTTCTTTCCTTCCTTTTCTTTTTAAATTTTTGAGATAATGTATTTTCCCTTACTTTACAGTGAAAAGCTTAACGCTACACTAAATAAAGAGTTCAACATGTAAAAAACATCACTGTTCAGCAGGAATATAGACAAGGGCTATAAAGCCAAATCAATTAGAAAGATGTCAGTTTACTCACAAGAAATTTTTTTTGTACTCTCTTTATATATCAATTATAACAAATCAGAGATAATTTGTGATATTTGTCTTTGGGGATCTGACTTATGCTTAGTGAAATAACCCATTGGAAAATTTTAAAACTATTCTTTCTCTGAATCCATTAGAAGTTTCTTGGCTGAATTATTGCCAGTGACTTTACATAATGAGTTTTAAGGTACTTTAAAAATAAGAAGCATTTCTTTTTTATTAAGATTTATTTATTTGAAAGGTATAGTTACAGAGCGGCAGAGAGAGAGAGAGAGAGAGAGAGAGGTATTCCATATGCTAATTCACTCCCCAGATGGCCACAATGGCTGGAGGTGGGCCACTCCAAAGCCTGGGACCAGGAGCTTCTTCCAGGTCTCCCAGGCGGGTGCAGGGGCCCAAGGATTTGCACCACCTTCTACTGCTTTCCTAGGCCATAGCAAAGGGCTGGATTTGAAGTAGAGCAGCCAAGACTCGAACTGGCGCCCATTGGATTTTGGCCTTCAGGCAGTGGCCTTACCCACTACAGCACAGCGCCAGCCCCAAAAGTAAGAAGCATTCCTAACAAACTATTTAAACCCAAGTGCTGTGCTCAGTGCTTTAGCTGCCTGGTCCCACTTAACCCACACAGGAAGCTGAGGTAAGTGGTTTGAAGAGCTCTGTCTTGCAGGTGAGGAAAATGAAGATGGGATGTCCTCAGTAAGTAACCCAGCCAGTAGCCAGCCAGGATTTGAACCTAGATCCTTCTGGGGCTTTTGAGTCAAAGACCAGCTTCTGTGTTTCCTTTTTTTTCCTTTGCCAGAAGGAAGATTTTTGTGTTATAGTACTGTGTGTTTTATAGAAATCTTATCAGCGTGGTAACACTTGACAGTCAGTCAATATTTGATCCATAATAAGACTTGACAGCATTCATCTAGGCATCACAGTTGATAGAACTGGCTTTTGATTCTGATTTGTGGAATTTATTTACTCTTCCAAGGTCCTGCTCTAGTCTGGCATGATGAAAGGCACTTCACCATGCTTTGCCCAGGGGCAAGGACCTGGTTGATTCAGCTGTGAGGCCCCGGCTCTGAGAGTGGAGCGTGGCGCACAGAATATATATTTCACAAATGTCACTGTAATGAATTGAAACATTCAAGGTATGGTCTACTTCCAGGGCAGCTTGGGAAGGTCTTGGCAGTTTTGCCCAAAGAATAAAGGAATTCCACTTGACAGTCCCATCACGCAGACTTTAAATCTTACTTACGATCCCCAAGAAGTGTGGTGCCCCAAGAAAGAGGCAGTGACAGGCAATCTGATGGCTGGCTCAAAAGGTCAACAGGCCAGAGCAAGTCTATGACTTGATCCAGCCGGAGAACTGGAAGGCAGTTCCTTCAACTTAGCCAGAGTTGCTGTCCTCATCAGCCAGAGGTTTGCCATAAACGACAAAGACCCTGGATAAGGGTAAGGTGACAATGCTGGTCATGACATTAACATTTACTGGAGGGTTGCCATGATTCAGGCATAGTTTAGAGTTGTTTATGTGCATGATTTCATTTGGTCCTCACAGTAGCCCTATGAGCAGGTGCTATCAAAGGCTCCGCTTGATGGATGGGAGATACTGAAACTCAGAATTTACTTGCTTTGCTTCAAAAGCAAACTTGCCATAATTTATTTTGTGTTGCTATAACAAAACACTGCAGACTGGACAATTTATAAAGATCAGAGATTCCTTTCTTTCTTTTTTGAACTATTAGACTGAAAAAGTTCTTTGTTCACTTGAAAGGCAAAGGCACAGAGATGTAGAGACAGAGGTAGAGATTTTCTCTCTGCTAGTTCATTCCCCAAGTGTCTGCAACAGTTAGGGCTGGGCCAGGCTAAAGCTGGGAGCCTTGGATTCCATACAGGTCTCCCATGTCAGCGGCAGGGACTCAAGCACTTGAGCCATCACCAGATGTCTCCTAGCATGCACTTTAGCAGGAAACTACAATGAGAGACAGAGCCAGGACATGAACCCAGGCACTCTGATGTGGGATGCTGGTATCCCAAGTTGTGTTTTAACTCCTGCACCATATGCCTGCCCCCAGAGGTTTATTTGTTACAGCTCTGGAGGCTTAGACTCCAAGGTTAAGGAACTGGTGTCTGGTAAGGATCATCAGGCTATGTCCTGCCATAGTTGAAGGCGATAGGGTGAGACAGAGTGAGAGAGCAAGAGGGGGCTGAACTCATCTTTTTATAAGGAGCCAATTCCCTTGATAACGCATGAATCCGTTCATGAGGATAGAACCAATCACCTTTCATTGGGTTCCACCTCCCAACACTGTTGCATTAGGGATGAAGTTTCCAGCACATACATTTTGGAGGATACATTTAAACCATAACACCACTTGTAAATAACTGAAGTGAACTCAATAAAGTAGGTCAGGGTATGGTCTACTTCCAGGGCAGCTTGGGAAGGTCTTGGCAGTTTTGCCCAAAGAATAAAAGAATTCCACTTGACAGTCCCTCACGCAGACTTTACATCTTACTTACAATCCCCCAGAAGTGTGGTGCCCTGAGAAAGAGGCAGTGACAAGCATCTGCAAGGTGAACTTTTGGTTACAGAGCCCAAGGGCATGGACCCTCCACAATAGCACCTCAAATGAAGTTGGAGAAAACTTGACTTCTTTCCTCATGGAAGTCAGTGGATTTCAGATTCTTCATCTAGCAACCCAAGTCTTACTTATTTGTGAACTCAAGGTCCTTGTAGATAGATGGTGTAAGATTGAATTTGACAAGCTGAGGGCTGCCCTTTGCTTGGGTGAGCTCTCAGCAGTGTTCAGCTGTGGATGTGGTGGCACAAGTCAGGGCTGAGAAGTGGCATAGGGCTGCTCACCTCACTGCTGGAAAGCAGGATATTTGGTCCCCAACACAATGCATATTTGAATGTGAAATGCTAAAGAGCAATGTTTGCTGCAGAGACCAGAAGAGCAGGTCCGACTTGGGTTCAAGTGTTTGCACTTTGTAACCTTGGGTAAGTGACCTGACCTCTCAGAGCCTCACTTGGGGGGTAATATTGGGATACTAATAGTAGCAGAATGACTTTGAGTATTTCCCAAAGGATTCTTAGCCCAGGACCCAGAAAGTAAACAGTACACATTACTGGGCATGAGTGGAAACCCCTTCTGCCTTACAAGCCTTACCTTTGAGAAGTGCTGCTTGGAACACTCAGTGCTCAGTGGACAAGAGACTACCTTGGAGATGAATGTTCTGATGAATCCTGCCACATCTAAGAAGGAAGGATTTCATTCATGACTTTCTTTGCACTGCCACACATGCCAGACACCGGGAAACGCGTTCAAGTCCCCTTCACAGTTTGTGTAAGGAATTCCCACCTGTCCAGCTTTGCTTGCCAGTAGTACCCTCCAGGCCCCTCCTTTAGGCCCACTCTTCTTGCTTGAGGTACTGTTTTTGGATACAGTAATTCTATAGAAGAATTCAGTTTGTCCATCCTAGAAAACACTCCCTGTTTTGCAATCACTGTGTTCCTCCAAGCAAAGGTAGGAATTGAATGGTCTTGAAACAATGGGGATTCTTTGGAAAAGAGACTGCATGGGGATAATGGTGCCCCTGCTGGGAAACCAGTTCCTCCAAAGAGTCTCCTTTCTCCTTGGAATGTCCCCAAACACCAGGTTTTACTGCTGTTCTTGGGATTTCTGGTTATCTTCTCTTGTGAGTGAGAATAATGCTTGCAATCTGTGATGGGGCGTTCAGTGGAAAAGTTCAGCATCATTAAGGATATGCCCCGTGGTATGGAGAGAGCCGGCTTGTTGCACAGCCTGCGAGGTGTTGCCCTGTGTTCACAAGGTGGTGTCACTAGTAAATGCCACTTTCAGTAGCATTCAAGCCAGACAAGATTTGCCAGGATTAAGTAGGAGTGTGGGCAGAATGAAGATGTAGGGAGATGTAGGAGGGAGACTAGGGAAGCCTCTTGCCTCTGTGTAAGATTCCTGCATCCGGGAATTACTACTGAGAAGACCAAACATTGCCTGATCTCTGTAAGTCATCCTCCAAATGTTCAGCAACTCCGAGGGGTAATGCTTCAGTCTGTGATACTTTGTCAAGAATTTTTATGCACCAGGTTTTGCTTTCCTCTCTGTTTTGGAGAGACTGCAAAGAGAAGGGTAGATGGAAAGGTCAAAGTGCAGGAGAGAGAGCATCCCTGTCAACATTGCTGCCAGGCCTTGGGAATGCTGCTGGACCTGAGTCCCTGCTTTCCATCCTTGGAGCAGATGGCTGAGTTGGGCCCCAGAGGCTCCCTAAAGGCCCGCAGTGGGCCTGAGCCCTGTCCCCATGTCAGTGGTGACTGCTCCTGAACACATTTCGTGTTGGCTTCCTTCCCTTCCATGGGCTCACTTGACTCCTTTTAAGAGTATGAAGCAGGGTTGGGGCCAGCGCTATGACGTAATGGGTAAAGCCGCCACTGCCTGCAGTGCTGATATCCCATATGAGAACCAGTTCGAGTCCTGGCTGCTGCACTTCCTATCTAGCTCTCTGCTGTGGCCTGGGAAAGCAGTAGAAGATGGCCCAAGCCCTTGGGTCTCTGCACCTATGTGGGAGACCTGGAAGAAACTCCTGGCTCCTGACTTCGGATTGGTGTAGCTCCAGGCTTTGCAGTCAACTGGGGAGTGAACCAGCTTATAGAAGACTCTCTGCCTCTCCTTCTCTCTCTGTAACTCTTTCAAGTAAAATAAATAAATCTTAAAAAGAGAGAGAGAGAGAGAGAGAGAGAGAGAGAGAGAGAGAGAGAGAATGAGGTAGGGGCTTTACCTCCCCTAGCAGACTTTTGGTCAAACCCTGTGACTGGGTCTGGAGACAGCCCCATAGCAACGTTCAATTGCTAACCCATGATTTAGCAGCTTAAAACACATTTGTTGGGGCTGGCACTGTGGCTACACTGTGGCATAGCGGGTAAAGCTTGCAGTGCTAGCATCCCATATTTGCACTAATTCGAGTCCTGGCTGCTCCACTTCCGATCCAGCTCTCTGCTATGGCCTGGGAAAGCAGTAGAAGATGGCCCAAGTCCTTGGGCCCTGCACCCACATGGGAGACCTGGAAGAAGCTCCTGGCTCTTGGCTTTGGATAGGCCCAGCTGCAGCTATTGTGGCCATTTGGGGAGTGAACCAGTGGATAGAAGACCTCTCTCTCTCACCTCTGCCTTTAACTCTCTTAAATAAATAAATAAATACTTAAGAGGATGATGATGATAATAATAAAAACACATTTGCTGTCTCTGTTTCTATAGGTTAGAATTGTAGCTAGAGCCTCTGCTCTGAGGCTCAGGCCAAAACTAGGCTGCCAGCTAGAGTTGCAGTTCTTACCCAGGGCTCAGACTCCTCTTCCAAGGACATGGGCTGTTGGCAGAATTCATTTCCTTCTCGTGTTTTCTTTGCATGGCTGCCTCCATCTTCAGCTCAGCCTGGGTGGTGGTGATCTTAGGCTTCCAGTCCCCCTGGCTTACCCGTTTCCTCCCACATCTCTCTGACTTCCTCTTCTGTTTTGAAGGCTCAGATAACTGCATTGCGCCCATCAAAATCATTTGCCTATTATAAGGTCAGCTCCTCGATGACCCAAATTACAACTGCAAAATCCCTTTTGCCAGAGAGTGTAGCATATTCATGGGTATAACCCCAGGGAACAAAATCACAGCAGCCAGGATTCTGCTTACAGACACCAATGTGAAGGTAGAGATCTAAGCAGATTTGTAAGTGGGCATCCTTGCTATATTTGAACCCTGTTAGGAACGGGGGAGTTGTTGGAAATCTGTTTGTTCATGTGTACATTTATTTAATGAATAACTGCTCACCAATATAACTGGTGACTGTTCTGTTAAGCTCGCCATCTAGGAGCTCATAGTCTGATGGTGGAGACAGACTAAACAAGGATTACTGCAGCATGCACTGTCGCAGTGAGAGGCGTGGGCAGTTGCTGTTTAACAGTCAGGGTGTCAAGGGAGGCTTGTGGCTGTGGCATCACATCCAGAACATAGACCTAAAGGGTGAGAAGGATTTCACCAATGGGGTGAAGAGCAGAGCAGGGTGCTGGGCAAACACCGTACCTATTTCAAACATTTTTTTAAAAAACTTATCTAGCTGACAAAGTCGGAGCTATCTGCCATCTGCTGATTTGCTCCTCAAATGCCCAAAATGACGAACTGAGTCAGGTCGAACTCAATTCTGGTCTCCACATGGGTGGCAAGAATAGGACTACATTCCACTGCCTCCCAGGGTACGTGTTAGCAGGAAGCAGGAGCAGAGCTGGACCTGGAACCTGTCACTCTGATATGGAATGCTACATCCCAAGTGGCATCTTAACCATTGGCCAAATGCCTGTCTCCACACCTATTGTAGATGACTTTGCTGTCATTGCAGAGAGACACAGGTACTGTATATGTGTGTGATGGAGAGGAGATGGCCAGGTAAAATACTCTCCTATGGAACATGAGAACAGTGATTAGAGCCACATATTCATCCAGACTTGAGCAAGTTTTTTTAATAAGTAGCCCACAATTATCAGACCGCACGTATCATAATTTGTCATCTGCTGCATCACTATTTTTATAGAAAAGCTGAGCATGTCAGCTGATTCTTGTACATTTAGTTATTTCATGCCCTAGCTATGGATTTCAAAAGCCCTACTAGTGCAGGTTTAAATAGAAAGGGAAGAATATAGAGTGTGATTCATGCTTCAAAATGCAAAAACAAGGTAAACCACCATGGAGTTTAACAAGAGCTCTCCAGTGTTGGCTGTAAGGAAATCTTGGTTTGATCCTAGATCATTCACAAATTCTCTGGCAGCTTATGAGTTTGAATTGCCTTGGTTTTCTTGCTTGCAAATTTAGAGTACTGCTACTTGATTTGTATACCTTTCAGGATTGTCATGAGAATCAAAAGGAGAAAAATGTGCATGAAATGATTCTGAAGGTTTGATGGTGCATGTTTAAGGATATTTTTCTAACTTACATCTTTTTGACTTTTAGGACATTTGAGTAATCAAGTTTCTGGAAAGTCTTTTGGCTGGAATGCCAGAGATACACTTTCATTTTTGTTTTTCATTCCATTTTATCTGCAATTTGCCAGGGCCGATGCATTTGCAAAGATGTCCATCAACACTTTCATCTTCCTTTCCAAATTTCATATCTTATCCCATCCCTGGGATCTTTTCTTCTTGGCGTTGTAGATCCTGTTCCCGCCTCTCACAAAGCTTTGAAGTGGGTTTTCTAGCAGTCACAGTAGCCAAGAGGGTTACATGAGAAGAAGTGGAAAAGCGTGTGCTGCCCAAGGCTAGGAGAGCGGTTGACTAAACGAGCAAATGCGGCTTTGATGGAAGGGCTCAAATTTAATAGGAGAAATAATTTTGAAGGAATGATAAAAATTTGGCATTTCTGTTAAGGCCGGCTCTTTGAAGGTGTTGGGGCAAGCCTTTTATTTTTCTCTTATGTAACTATTTACACATGCTGAACATTTCTGTGTTCCATGATTTTTGGCTTCTGGTTGTTAAGGAAAACGGCCAGTTTAGAGCAGAAGGTTGGCATGGAAGGCTGGTCACATGGTTGGGCAATCCCAGGTTGCCATGCAGGACAGGTGGACTTAGGGAGCTACCTTAGCAGAGGTTTTTGTAAGGGGTCTCAATTTCATCAAGGACTCAGGTTTAGGAAGTAGGGTGCCATAATGGAAAGAGCATAGAACCAGGGATAAGTCAACTTGAACCAAGCTCTTGGTTCTGTAACAATCTAAGCTGGGTTTGTCTATTAGCAATTTCCACAGTAATGAATTCTCTGCCCATACTCTCTAGGATGATAGCCGCAAAAACTCAACATGGCTGTTGAGTGGTTGAAATATGGCTAGTGAATCTGTGAAACTAAATTTTATATTTTATTTCATTTTAATCAGGTTTAGTGTAAGCAGTCTGCTCGTGGCTACTGGGAACCATACTGGGCAGCCCAGGTATCCAGTGTAGCCTGAGAAGGTTTGTGGCATAGTGGTTTAGAAGATTGCATCTCTGGAGTCAAACTGGCTTGCAAGTCATGACACTCACTTGCCATTGGACTTTGGCAAGGCACTTGTCTTTTCTGTGCCTCGGTTTCCTAATATGTAAAATGGGATAATGATAGAGCCTACCTCATTAGACTGTTGTGAGAATTGGAATAAGAATGTATAGGGTGCTTAATATAGTACCTGATTTTGTCCTTTCTTTGTTAATGGACCTAAGAATATAGAATTGGTGTAACTATAATATTTGATTCTTGACATAATTCACCATTGATATCCATGCATAATGCATGATGCATATGTGTGCACACATATACACATGCAAATACAAACTTGCCACCCATTTTAAGAATCAGAATATTACTCTTAACTTCATGTCTGTATCGATTTTCCCCCTTCACTAGCATGTGCCTTACCCTGAGGCATACTTTAGACTCTGGATTTTGTGTTTATTATCATGAAACATAAAACAGTCAAATTCCTTATGCTGGGAATGGGTTTCTTCACCTATTTTAAGTAGGTCCTCCTCACAGTTCTCTTTCCCACCCTTGAAACCGAGTGCTTATGGGTTGTCTATTTCATCATATTGTAGCAGTTTTCTTGTCTCTTTTATTCCTTATTGAGCCATCAGAATCTGAAATGCTTTGTAGTTCCTTAGCAGACTTGTGTTTATTAGTAATTGATTATGTATTTTTTTAAAAAAAGATTTATTTATCTATGAATGACAGAATAACAGAGAAGGAGAGAGGGAGGAGGCAGAGAGAGAGAGAGAGAGAGTGAGCGAGCTGGTTCACTCCCCAAATGGCTGCAAAGGACAGGGCTGGGCCAGGGTGAAGGCAGAAGTCCAGAACTCTATCCAGGCCTTACATGTGTGTGGCAAGGGTCCAAGTACTTAGACCATCATCTGCTGTCTCCCAGGTACATTATTTGGAAGTAGACTGGAAGTGCCAAGTAGCCAGGACTTGAAAGAGGCACTCACATATGGGATGTGGGTGTCCCAAGCAGCTGCAACACAATCCCACCCCTGAGTGTGGATTCTTTTGAGTATCACATTAGTAGATTAGGCAAAATTGTTTTTTTCAACCTCAGAACACTTTCTCCTTGCTAACAAATATGCTTTGGGGATTTCTGCTTTAATCGTGTTTTTATTTACTGAATCAACAAATGATCATACACATGAGGCGCAGTACCTTGCTAACTGCTCAAGTTCTTGTAGTACATGAGTGACGAGGGCCCTGCTTTGGCAGAGCTTCCAGTTTCAGGTAAGGAAAATTCACGATGCATGAAGTGTACTATGCCTGGGTAAGAACAGAATGCTGCAGGAGCTTGTTGATGGGGCACAGCACCCTGGCCTTTGAGGTGCAGGGTCAGGGAAATGTTTCTAGAAGAAGTAAGGTACATCTAAGTTGCTCTCTAGAAGCTGAAGTATACCTAGGTGGACACAGAAATAGGACCTGGTCTAGTGTCCCAGGCACAGGAGAAGGTTGGGGGATGAGAAATCGAGTTTGGGGTTTGGACAGAATGCCATTTATGTCTTGCTCAGGGCATGCAAATCAATTTTATAAGCATAGAACAGTGGAAGAAGAGCAGAAAATGTGGACTTTGTGTCATTTTCCTCTCTTATGTGGGCGAATTATTTTACTTCCCAAAACTCCAGTTGTCATCGTGAATCAATGGAAAAGAGTAGGCCACGCCCTTCTTTTCTCAGCTGGTGTTGTGACGAGCACCAGGGGGATGGTACACACAGCTCTTCAAAAGGAAAGACAGTGTTCTTGACAGTCAACGTTGTCTTCAGATCCATGAAGAAACACAATTGATATGGAGCATTCACTCAGAATTTCCAATAGTGCTAAATTGATCTGGAATCTGTCTTATTACTATGATAGCTTCTAACCAAATATGTTTTTAATTAAATAAAATTAAAAATCAATTCCTCAGTTGCCCTAGTCACATTTTCAATGCTCTAGAGCCTCACATGGTCCACCACCATGGATTCTGGGGGTGCAGAACATTTGCATATGACTGAGTTCTTTCAGACAACTCTGAATGACACTCAGCCTAGTGTAGGAATTGCAGACTTCTGGAGCACAGAGATATTGATATCCTTTGGTGTGTGTCTTTTCTTTTTAGGAATTTAGTGCACAGAAACAGCTAGATGGATACAGAGAGAGCTGGGTATGTGGATATTCACATCTAGTAAAGAATTATTTATGATAGTGTGGCACACAGTTCAACAATAGGGACTGATACAATAAATAATACTATGTTCTCATATATACATTTGTTCACTCCTTATGGAATACCATGTAGCCATTAAAAAGATAATGCAGGTATACACTTATTTTCATTAAAAAGCATTCTACACACATATAGTGGGAAAAACCCTCAGATTAAATATATGTGTACATTCATTTTGAGATGTGTATGTCTGCATATTGTGTACGTGGGGAATAAGACTGCATGACAGATACCTGCAGGGTTATTTCCCAGCATCCGAAAATTTGTTACTTTTGGTTGATGAGATCGTAATTTGTTGTTTTAATTTTTTCCTTACTTTCATCTTCCAAATTTATTTTCTACGGCATGAATTGTGTATGTAACAAAAAAAGCAAAAAGGAGCAGAAATGTTTGCACATGTCAGAATATGAAAATGTTCACTCGCACCAACAGTAGACCAAGATAGATTTTTAAAACACACAGTAGTTGGCTGATGATTTGCAGACGTGCAAGTGGGTTACACATATCTTGTGGAGGAAAGGATTTATCTCCTTAAAATCTTGTCATCGTGGATTATTCAATGTGAAATATATCTTAGCTCCTTCTATGGAAACCTTCCCAGCCTCTTGACACTAGTCAAAAACCAGCAGAAGGGTTTTCCTTTACCTGTGATGCTCTTTATTGTTAACGTATTTGGTGTGTCTGAAAATGTGTTGAAAGGGTTTGATACGTGCGTGTTCCCTGAAGTTTGGGGGATCAGAAATGTGGCCAGCAGTTGTTCCAGCTACTTCCTTACCACAAAGCCTTTGTGAGTTGAAGCATGGATGCCAACCAGCTTGTAGGAAAGCTCAGTGGGGACTTCCGTGCTTTGGTTGTGTCGATAGACAAATGGCCCTGCTGTGATCTCCCAGAGATTAGATTGCGACCCCAGACTCTCCTAGCCAATCTGATCTTTTCAATTCCAGACTAGAGGATTTGTACATACAGATGGTCCCCCACTTAACCATGGCTCAACTTGGGATTTTCCAACTTTATGGTGGTGCAAAAGCATGCCCGTACAGCCATTCTGTTTTTCAATTCTAGTGTAGCATTTAATAATTTACCAGACATATCCAAGATTTTATTATAAAACAGGCTTGTGTGTGTAGATGTTTTTTGCCCAGTGGTAGGCAAATGTTCTGAGCATGCTTTAAGCAGGTGAAGCTATACTGTGATATTTAGTAGGTTACTTGTGTTAAATGCAATGTTGGCTTAACCATATTTCCAACTTATTAGGGACTTACCTGGGCATAATCTCTTGTAAACCAAGGAACGTCTGCTTTTTCACAAAAGTTTTGTAAGATATGTGACTTAAATAAAGATTTACATTACCACACCATGTTCTAAATGATTTTGTGTCCTAACTCTGACTTTTCAAGGAGGTTATGGTTTACTGAAGAAGGGAGCCGGTTTCTCTCTGATTTTCTGAGAGAAGTCAGAGAAAGATACTTCCAAGACTTACAACTCAGTGACGGATGGCAGCCTGGTTCAGAAGCCCTGTTGTATAGGTTGTGGTGGCATTTTTTATTGTTCTCTGCTCCTAAGGAATATTGAAAGGTGCATGAGAGCCATGTAAGAACCTATGTGAAGAAAGGGAAGTGAATTTTGTTCATGGTGCCCTTTACCATCTGAATCTAGATATAAAGAGTACCTCCCCCATTCTGCATCTTGCTCCTACAAGCTGTGGAGTTCTAAACAGAAACAGGGCTGTACTGGGCTATGCATCTGCCATTGTTTGATAAGAACAAGTGTGAATATCTTGCTTAGCCCTACCATTTTTTGATAGAAAATGGAAGTTAAGTACCAGTCAAAATTCCAAAGTATTTTTTTTAATTCTAGGTTTCATGAAACTTTATAAAACTTTTCTTTTCCTGCTTCCTCAGCTGCAGCAGCCATAGCGCAAACCAAAAATAGTAAATATCTTAACCAGCGAGATTTGTTCAGATGCCCACAAGAAATTCCATTTCTGTTTGCTAGGAAGTCCCTGAGGCCATCAGTCAGTGTGCATGACCTGTCTGGAAATGTGCAGAGTTGGTGCACTGTTGCATTGCCTCATTGCTATGCTCCCTGCCCCTGCCACAGCTGGGGATACCCCCAGGTAAGGCAGCTAAAACCAGATGACTGGCCGTGTTTGGTAAACTTTGAAGATCTGGATGATGATGATTTCTCTAGCATGTTTCCCTGAGCTGCATGAAGAGTAGATGCTGAGAGTTCAACTCTTGGCCCTTCACGCTCCAACCCTGTTTTCTCCATTCTGAAGGCAGCCCTGCTTCCAAAGGCCGTCTCACTAGAGGACTCTGTGGTAGGTACATAGTTGCTGGGTTTCCAGTCTAAGTAAACCCAAAGAGGCCTGAAAAACCCATACATTACTGAGGGGTAGGCTAAGCTGTAACACTTAAAGATTATATGAGCATATGTTTACTTCTGGCATTATAGATCCAAGGAGAGTCTAGGTTCACAGGGAAGTTGTTTCATTCCATCTGTCATGAACCTAGGCTAGATAAGTGGTGGCAAATTCTTTAAATTTCTGTTTGTTATGGAAGATCTTTATTTCACCTCCATTCATAAATGAGAGGTTTGCAGAGTACAGTATTCTGGGTCGACAGTTTTTTTCTCTTAAGTCTTGGAATATATCTCTCCATTCTCTCCTGGCCTGAAGAGTTTCTGATGAGAAGTCACCTGTGAGTCTAATCGGAGATCCTCTGAAAGTAATCTGGTGTTTCTCTCGTGCCCATTTTAGAATCTTTTCTTTATGTTTTACTATGGAGAGTTTAACTACATTGTGTCATGGTGAGGATCTTTTCTGGTCATGTCTGTTCTATGTGCTTTGTATACCTGGACATCCCTTTCTTTCTCTAGATTGGGGAAGTTTTCTGCAATTATTTCACTAAAATGGCTTACTAATCCATTCTGTCATTCCACACCTTCAGGAACTTCTAGGACCCATATGTCCTATAGGATCCACTATAGGATCTATGGTATCCTATAGATCTCTAACATTGTTTTTTAGTTTTCTAATTTCTTCCTCTTTTTTTTTTTGTTTTTTTGGTCTGACTATAAAATTTCCAGAGATTTGTCTTCTAGCTCAGATATTCTTTCTTCTGCTTCACCAATTCTTTTGATAAGGCTTTCCACTGCATTTTTTATTTATTCTATTGAATTCTTCATTTTCAATATTTCATTTTGATTTCTCTTTAAAGTCTATTTCATGAGAGAATTTTTCTTTCATGTCATGTACAGATTTTTTTTTTAGTTTGTGGATTTGCTTCTGATTACTTCTAAGTAATCCTATGATCAATTTTTTTAATTCCATTTCTGGCATTTGCTCAGTCTCTTCATTTTCACATTCTAGTATTGAAGTCCGGTTGTGTTCCTTTGGGGGCATCACGTTGTCTTCCTTATTCTTGTTTCTTGAATTGTTGCATGTATTTTTAGGCATTTGTGGAGACACGTATTGGTTTATTTATTTTTTTCCCAATGATGGCTTTTATCTTTGTACTGTGCCTCTGTGGATTAGTGGAGTGTCTACTCTTTAAGCAAATCCCCGAAGCATGTGCTAGGTGCAGACATGTTAGCTCTGTTCAGTGTTTCAGGGTGAGGGGAGTGTCCAAGATAACTCACAAATTGAGTGTGGTAAATCTCTCTCTCTCTCTTTTTAATCAGAGGGGATGTTTTATTCAGCTCCATTGGCATAGTCTCATGCTTACCGCCTCACCTCCAAGGAAACCAATGCCAGGGCACTAGCCCCAGTGGATACAGTATTCATCCATGCTGCCACAAGAACCCCACAAAGGATCTGTGCAGGCCTTGGTGTGAGCACAGATCCCGCATCAGTGATCCTCACCAGCGAATCAGCGAACCCCAAGATTGTGGAGCTGCCCACAGTGACTGCCTAAAGACCCAGCCACGCCCTGCACCCTCACACACAGCCAGTGTTTTCACAGTCCGAGCACAAAAGTCTTCCACAGTCATGAGCACCCAGCCCCCTCTTAATTCTCCCAGCCAGACTCAGGCGTCTCCTCTCAGCTGGTTGCTGGACACATGGACTCAAGCTGTCACAGGTGTTACATAGGTCCAAAATGGTGCCTGCCCACTCTTGGCTAGTTACAGGACATCGCTGGTGGGTGGTTGGGGAGAGAGAAGCATGCCCACTGTCTTTTCTGTTTCTGAACTAATCTTTCATTCTTTTTGTTGTTTTGAATAAGCAATGATTTCAGGGCACACCTGGTCAAAGGGTGCAGTTAATTCCTACGAAGTGCAGTGCCAAGTGATGTCTAGTACTGTCCACAGCCTTCTGATTACTGATAGAACTCTTCAGTCATCTGAACAATCCTGAGGGTAGAGCTGAGAGTGTTCCTGCAGTGTTTGGGTACAGAAGAGAGTCCGGTTCCGAGCGGTATGACTTCAGGGAAGTTATTGAATCCCTCTGAGTTTCCCTTTCATTATTCAACCAATATTGATTCGTGCCTCTACTGTGAGCTACGTACTGTTGGAGACACAGCAGTGAGGGAAGCAGGCCAAAGTCTGCATCACTTATGTAATAAAGTCTAATGGGGTGTACAGAACACAGATAATAAACAAATGAAAGCAAATAAAACATACAGTATAGTATGCAATATGGTAATAAAAATTAACCAGACGTAATTAAAAGCAAGTACTTGGTTGCTGTGAAGATGAGATGAGATCATGTGTGTCATGTCTAGAACAACATAGACTGTGGATACTCAATAAAGGTTGGCAAGATCCCTCTCCTCCTTCTTCAAATTGTCGAATATAAAGATAAGTATCCTGTTGTAAGGCAATGGGCTAAATATAAGGGATGCTCATATGAGTTCACATTGTATGGCCCTGTGGCTTCTACTCTCTGTAAAACCATGCCCACTGTATCCTCTGTAGATAGTCATGCTTCCCACAGAAGGCTGGTGATGCTGAAAGACCTCCTGGAGGAAGCGGAAGGAACAGGTGCTGTCAGGCACCTGGGCCAAGGAGTAAGGGCTTTGCCTGCCCTCAGTGAAACCAGCTCTGATTGAAGCAGTGGAAAGAATGACGGTGGCAGTTTCAATGCAGGGAATGTGGCTATTGATCTTTGAGATCCATCCCTGATTTGGAAGGTGACAAGATTCTCTACATCACGGGGAAGCAGAGTTACCAAGAGGTGAAGCACACCAACTTTGAAGTTAGTCGTGTCTCCTGGTTAGAGTCCTGCCCTTTGGCACTTCTTCACAGTGGAACACAGGGTGGGAGACTAACTTCTCTGAGTCTCAGTTCTCTCATAGGGATGCTCCCAGCACACTGTTTTAAAATTTTCCCATGTTTAAAAACTGACACGCAAAAATCATACATACACATGAGATACCATGTGACCTTTCCATGCAAGTATATGTTGTATAATGTACAAATCTGGGTAAACATCTCTCTCCTTGAACATTTATCATTTCTTTATGATGAAAGCATTAAAAATCCTTTCTTCTACCTGTTTTTTTTAGAAAAGTAAACCTTACATTATTGTTAACTCTATGGTGCAACAGAACATCAAAACTTTTCTCTGACCTTAACTATACCTGAGTACCTGCCAATCAAAGCATCCCCATTCTCCCTCTCTCCTACTTTCCATAGCCTCTGCTAACAACCATTCTATTCTCGACTTCTGTAGGAGGTTGCCAGATACTTGATGATTCTTTCTGTCTCTAGGCTGGGTCAACCTCATCCACCACAATGTCCTTTTGAAAGTAAAACTGGAAGCATCTCACCCCGTTGTTTTGATAGTAGAGTCCACTCCCCTAAGCATATGACCAGGAAGACCTCAGGGACCAGGGCTTTGTAATGGGTCCAAGAGATTTTTATTCTGTGGGGTTTTGCAGGTGCAGAGTCAAAGCTGTCAGTTATTAAAACCTGAATATAAAATGAGCTTGATAAGTGTATCTGCTTTACAAGACATCAAGAAGAGGCTGTGAGAGTGATTATGCTACTATTAGTGTGAAATTTTTTAGTGCTTTCAGTATTTTAATTCCTTGGAAGGTGCTATAAACCTTTTTTTTTTTTTTTTTTTTTTTTTGACAGGCAGAGTGGACAGTGAGAGAAACAGAGAGAAAGGTCTTCCTTTTGCCGTTGGTTCACCATCCAATGGCCGCCACGGCTGGCACGCTGCGGCCGTCGCACCGCGCTGATCCAATGGCAGGAGCCAGGTGCTTCTCCTGGTCTCCCATGGGGTGCAGGGCCCAAGTACTTGGGCCATCCTCCACTGCACTCCCTGGCCACAGCAGAGAGCTGGCCTGGAAGAGGGGCAACTGGGACAGAATCCGGCGCCCCGACCGGGACTAGAACCTGGTGTGCCAGCGCCACTAGGTGGAGGATTAGCCTATTGAGCTGTGGTGCCGGCCAACTATAAACTTTCTAATACCTAGAAATATTCTACACATAAAAACTTTGAGAACCACTGCAAAATACAAGAGCTAAATGCAGAGAAAATAGCTAAAATCTGTACCACTTCTATTCATTAAGTACTACTTTCCAGAGTGTGTATTGAAAACTATATAAAGGCTACTTTGAGCAATGAAGAAGTTCTGGGGTCAATTAGTGATGTCTGCTATTGTGGTAGGAATGGAGAGTGGAGACTCAAGTGTCATGTTTTGCACTTCCTAAATTTACCTGTGTGTTTTAAAAGTTGCTGATAAGAGACTAAACCCTTACTATGTCTCCTGCAATCCATCCTATCATGGATGGACCAACATCTGTTCTCAAAATGAACCAATATTCTATGACTGTGTTTATAGTTTGACACACTACTATAGTTCACAGTTGTTACCTTTATACATAAATATTTATAAATTGAGTTCTGTGCAATTCCATCGTGAATTAAGAAATATTGGAAGTTAAACTGATATAAATTAGCAGAGGACAAGATAAAAATATTCTTTGATCTTTGTTCAGAAATATATTCAAAAAATGATGCCTTTGCAAATAAAATTATCAGAATCTCATAGTAAATAGTCATCTGCTGAAATGCCTTTGATTGGAGGAGTTTCAATGGAAACTGGAGTTCTCTTGTTTATTTTGATGTTTGGAATTCTGCCATACAGCTTTCTTAGCATTCTTCATTAATGTTCTTCCCAGTGAACTTTTCTAATATTAGGCTTATGTTTTCTGTCTGTATGCGAGGTTACAAGGTCATGAGGGGAAATACCACTTAGTTTTTCAATGTCATATAAGCATTTTTACAATTTTAAATATTTAATTTTATTAGAATAACAATTGAAAATGCAATAAATTCAATTTAGAATGCTAGGAAGTTAATTATCAACACCTAAGACTCAGTGAGAACATACTGGAAATTACAGGCCATTGTGCCATCAGCTACTAGTCTTTCCTTGAAGCCAAACATGACCTTATCAGATTCGTTTAGTATTGCCAAAGCTCTCCTATTTTCCCCTTGCTTTGGAACAATGGGGTTCCGAGGTCAAGATTACCTACATTCCATGTGAGTGAACTCGTCATCTTTTAAAATCATAATGATGGCTGGCCAACACTGTATATTCAGGAAGAGAAACCAGAACATTGAAGCTGGCATGACCAAGATGATTCAGGAGAGGTTTGTGAAAAGAAATTTTCAGTGGCTTTGTGAGACTTTGTGACAAAGAGGTGGTTTAATTTTCTTCACAGAGATTCATTATTTAATTAATCCTTCAGGAAAAAAAAAATCATCCCAGACTTGCTTATTTTTCCTATCAATATCTAGTGGAGTATTCGAAAACATCAAAAGGGTTTTTTTTTGTTTGTTTATGGGCTGAGTATTTCAACATAGGATGGAAGTGTATAATTCTCAGTAAACTTTTAGATGTCACTATGAAAACCTAATATCTCTTCCTTATTTGAAATGACTTCTGTACTATCTAAAAAATACCTAGCTATGTATTAATTGTATGAAAACCAGAATGATAGGGTGTATTTGGCTCAGTGCTTTGCCCCCATCCTCTATCAGAATGCCTGGGTTTGCATGAAGCCCCAGCCCTGGCTCTTCTACCTTGCAGCTAATGTGCACCCTGGGAGACAACAGGTGATGCTCAAAAACTTGGGTCTCTGCCACCTACACGGGAGTCCCGTTTTGAGTTCCAGGCTCCAAATCTGCTCTGGCCTAGCCCTGGTTGTTGGAGGAATCTAGGAAATGAACCAGCAGACAGAAGGTCTCTGTCTCTCTGTTTCTAATAAATAGAAAAATTTAAAAAACCAAAGCAATTTTGTTAAACTATAAGTTTTCAACAGACATGTAATGGGCATGTACTTATAAAATTGCTTTGTTTCCCACATTTTAATTTCCCTACGTGGGAGTTACCACTAATCTCATCTCTACACATCTGCCTTTTTCACACTTGAGACCACTATTCTAAATAACTTCAATTAAGTGTGACATATTTATTCACAATGTCTGAGTAAGTATAGCACTATGGCACATAATAAATGTTTATTACACATCTATGAAAAAATTTTAAAATATGCTATAGGCAGTGTTATTCAGAATATTAAATTTATATCTATAAATTTATCAATGAGTTAATATATATATATATGTATAGTGATATTTGGTATAAAATTCATTCATTGTGTCAGTTTGGGCTCTAAACAGATGGCTTATAGGTTCACTTTACTTTACTCTGAGACTTTTCCCCTATCTTGATACTCTCTAAGGCAGCAGTTCTCTGAGTGTGGTGCCAGGACCGGCAGCAATAGCATCACCCAGGAACTTAATGAAAAAGCTGATTTTTCGGCCTGGTCTGGATCTGCAGGGTCAGGGGCTCTGGGAGTGGAGCACAGCAGCCTGTGTTGTAGTAAGCTATCCACGCATAACTGGCTTTGTGGGCAGGTGACTTATGCAGTCATATGGGACCTTATAGTTACAAGAGGCTTGTTCTTGTTTTAATGGTTCTGCTCTCACCATCTTGGAATTAATAATACTTTCTTAATGATGAGCCCCACATTTTCTATTTGCTCTGGACCCTTTTGAAGTACTTTCAGTCCTGTCTCCATGTGAGGCTTTTGCAGGCTCAGTTTGAGCACTAGTATCTTTGAGAAATGATCAGATTCCCTCTAGGTATCTGGTCAGTTGGTCTTTTGATTACAAAACCTGTGCAAATTGTTCTAAGGAAATTGGCTCTCAAAGAAGGTACACTTAAGTTGTGTTCATATGTGATTTAAACTCAGTAGCCTGGTTTTGAGGCAAACCTTTGACTCTCTCTTGGTTTTGTGTAGAAATGATAGCCAGAGGTGGAGGTTACCTGATTTTTCACATCCATCTCGGACCTCCTTCTGCTTCTTCATGGTTACCCAGAAAGCTCCCTTAGAACAGCTTTTTCTGAACCCATCAGGTTCTGCCTGAAAAGCAGTTGACTAGTTTTGCTTCTACATGGAATTACTCAAGTCCCTAGGTATTTGTAAGAAAACTTCTCCATATAAGTCTTAGTTCATAGGTGTTAGTGAAATAACACATACTGTCAGTGATTGGATAAATCAGGACCCCAGTAGAAATATTTCAAAGTGAGATCACTGAGATAATTCAAGAAGCATTTGTTTACAAAGAAATCCATTCCAGAGGTGTGCTAAAGTATAGGGGAACTATTAGGGTTTGTGCAAGAACCCAGGGGTACAGCGACAGAGATGTCATCACATACAGGCCCAAATGGCCAAGGAAGGAGAGGTTTCCACAACCTAGAAGAGGAGCTGGTCTCAAGAGCTGCCTTGGGGGCAGTAGTAACCTGCTGTGGAGGCACAAAGCCGGTGTGAAGGGGGGATGGGGGAGCAAATGTGCTGACTCACCTTCCTTCCTGCATCCATCTGCTGTCATTAGCTCAACTGCCCTGGAAGCCGCAGAGGATGGAGTACACTGAGGCTGCTTGTATATGTCAACGTGTGCAGGAGACGCAAGGGGGGAAGAGTAGAGAGGGATCTAGAAGGACAAGTGAGCAGTAAGTGGGACAGTTTACTTGCCTCTTGGCCTCCACTCCTGTCCTTCATCCAGGTGAAAAGGCAGTGTCCCAAAGGAGAGATGGGTAGTCACCTCACTCAGGTCTTGTGTCACTTTGATATAGCCTGGTCTGGCCATCCTTGCATCTAAAACATGAGGTACTGCAAGTGTTATATTTTTGGTGGGGGACAAAGTAGAAGGGGGAAAGAGAAAAGAAATGCTACAGTGACTCAAACATAACTGCTTCATTGGTCATCTCTGTAGTCAGCTACAAGACCTCTGTGAGCATCATGGTTTCCTTCTTCCATCTCCTCTCAATGATGGAAGTTATCTTAGTCTTTGATGCCCTTAATTTCATTGGGTTATGTAGGTTTTCACTAACCAAGGCTTTCATTTAAGCGCACCACAGTGAATCCTTGGGTAATACATGTTTCCTTCCTTATTTCTATTGCATAGCAGTAATGGGGATTCCTTTTCTGACTCTTTGGTCAATGGAATGAGGAGCCCCAGATGGCCAAAGGTACAGTTTCAAATTCTAATTCATACTGTAAAGTTCTCATGAAAGCAAGCATGATTGCACAGTACTATTTTGTGTGTTAGTGTTGAGTGTGGCCACTCCTACAACCTCTTGGTTTCCTGACCCAGGCTGTAGGTGAGATGGCACCCTACATTGGCCTCTGATGCAAGGTGTATGCTGCATTCTTGTAGGACCGAAACTTTGTGTATTGTCACCCAGCTGGTACTAAACCAGTTCCTTTAGGGAATGGGCCTACTCACGCACTGTCTTTGCTGGATTGTGCCCCATGTTTGGAGGTGACATGGAGGATGCCATGTGACAGATAAGGCATTTTGTATATCCAAGAATGGTCACCCTAGCTGAGTGCTGAGAAGAAAGAAGAGACATCCTCAAACATAATATTTCTATTCTATTTACCCAAGGCACTCCCCTCTGTGAAGTCAGAGAAGTCTAGTGTTATTAACCAGCCATGAAGTAGCTAGTGAGTTCACCCAGGGACTCCGCATTGTTTTGGAAGACTTTCCACTTGGCTGTTGTGCTTATTGGATCAACCTTTGTGAGAAAAAAATTGTGTGACTGAGCTGTGCGTGGCCCCTACTCTCCCTGCCATTGTGGCTAATGAACTCCCCTTTCCTGATAATAACAATGTGAAGATGATTAGAAAAAATAGTAACTGTTCACCACCATGCTGCTGAATATATATCTTGTCTAGTACTTCATTTTTTGACCCACAGACTGGACAGTATTTTTAAGGGAGTAATTATAAACCTGTATATTAAATTATTTTATATAAATTATTTTATGATTATTATAATAAATAATATTTATAAGTTACTATTTATAAAAATAGTGTGTGCTTGTCATTTCCATATGTCCCATTTTGGTCTTATACTCCTTTATTTTGTATAAATTCTTTTAGTGTGAGTCTATTTGTGATAAATTGCCTTTAATTTTTGTTTCTCCAAAAATGTCTTTATTTTACCCTCATCCCTAAATCATTCACTTTTAATTTGATAGTTGTTTTCTCTCTGAACATACTCAAATAACTCTGATTTTCACTATTGCTATGAATAGACCTACTGTCAGGCTAATTGTGCTATTTCTCTGTGCTTGTTTTTAAGATTTCTTTTTTTTTTCTTTAATATTCTGTAGTCTATTTATTTGAGAAGCAGAAAAATAGAGTCATAGAGACAGAAAGAGACAGACAATGATCTTCCATTCATGGCTCACTCCTCAAAAGCTTATAACAGCCAGGGGTAGGCCAGGCCAAAGTTGGGAGTCTAGAACTCAGTCTGTGTCTCCCATGGAGGTGGCAGGGTCCCAACTGCTTCAGCTGTGGTTCTCTCAGGGTATATAGAAGCAGGAAGCAGGAAGCTGGAATCTGGTGCAGAGCCACAACTCAAACCGAGAAACTCCATTGTAAGAATAAGACCTCCCAACTGGCACTTTAAGTGCTAGGCCAGCCAGTCACCCCAATCTCAGTGCAATGTATCAGTGTTAATTTTGGTTTATGTATCTTGTTTCCTGGATGTATGAATTCATTCACTCTTTCGCCAATTCTATTTAATCCTCAGCCATTATCTCTTCAAATATCTGGCATCTTCTCTGTCTCTCTCTAGCCTACATGTGTGCTGAACTTTCCCTTGCCTTCCTCCATATTTTTTAAAGAGTTATTTATTTATCTGAAAGCCAGAGTTATACAGAGAGAGGAGAGACAGAGAGGTCTCCCACCCGATGGTCCACCCCCCAATTGGCCGCAACAGCCGGAGCTGCGCCGATCCAAAGCTAGGAGCCAGGAGCTTTCTCGGGGACTCCCACACGGGTACAGGGGCCCAAGGACTTGGGCCACCTTCCACTTATGTTGAATGTGTACATGCTATTATTAGAATAGTTTCTGATAAATACTAAGGTGTTTGATTTATCTTAATTTTATAATAAACCTGCAAACCAATTTTTTTTCTGGGATTTTCCATTTTGATCACTTTTTAAAGATGTTTAAAGTAAATTTAATTAAAAACTGACCACCACTCCCCATGGATATGGAAAATGGCTTACTTTTTTTTTTCCTTTTTTGTTGTTGCTTTATTTAAACATTTATTAAGGACTGCTCTGCTTCAGAGTTGGCAAACCTTTTTTTTAAGGACCAGATAGTGAGTATTTTAGGCATGTGGGTCTGTTTCAGTTACTCAGCTCTGCTGTAGTGTGAAAGCCGCCGTAGGCAGTACAAAAAACAAGTGGATATGGCTGTGTTCCAATAAAACTGTTATTAAAGAAACAGGCAGCGCGCCCGTGAGAGGTAGTCCGTTGGCCTCTGATCTATTCTAAACTCTGTATCACATCTTTCTGTGTGCTGTATCTCTATTATCCTCACCAATCTCATTTTGGGAGTTTCTTCTCACATAGTTTCCTATAAACATAGTGTCCACTGTCTCAGAACAGTCAAGCTTTGCCTGCTTAGAGGTTTTGCACATGCTGTTCCCCCTTTCTGCAGTGCCCTTCCATGTGTCTTGTGTCTGTCTGACTTCCTCTGCTGTGGTTTTCCAAGCACAGCTGAGATGCTCTGGACCCCTTCCCTGGTTTCCCTTCATAAAGCCATTCCCCAGTCACCACTTTGCACTGTTTCTCTCCAAAGAATTCTGCCATTTCATTTAAAGTTGGTACATATGCATTTTTAATTTATTCATCTCGTGTCCGACTCCCCTGGTGGACTGAGAGAAACTTCTGTAAGTGTGGGAACCATGTATGTGCTGATGGTATATCCTACACCTGGTGCAGTAACTGGCTAGTAGTAGGTACGCTGAGTAATTATTTGCTGAACAAATGAAGCAGCCACATGAAGCAGATACTTTAATTAGTGTCCACATTTTACACATGCTTAGACCACGGTTCCACAGGATTCAGTAACTTACCCACAGTCATGCAGCTGGTAGGTGGCAGACCCCAGGTTCACTCTGAGGTTGATCTGATTCCAGTCTCTGAGTTGATGTCCAGTCCCCCTGGAGCCCCCTGATTTCTCAGTTATGTGTGGAATTGAAGAACCAAGTCACCCAGCTGTTCTTGAAGACATTCAAGCCAGTGAGTGTGGGCAGAGGGAGGTGGAGTTTCAGAAGCTTGGTGTTAATGTCGAATGAGCTGACTCAAGTTAAATGGGAAAAGGATCAGTTACCTAATTGCAAACAATCCCACTGTTAAGCTATGGCTTTATGATTCTAGGGTCAAAACAGCTTTATGCCAGCAGGATCTCTGTGTTCTTATGGTGGTGAAGGGAAAGGGAGTTGGAAGGTTCCATTCTCAGTGGCAGTCTGGGCAAAGCAGCGTGCCCCAGCATATCCAGGAGGTCTGGCAAGCATTAAAGAGAAATGACTTCCTAAATTCTAACTGACAGGGGGACTGAATGCCGCGTACCATCCAGACTACAGAGTCCCCATTCTCAGGGAAATGAATATGGTTTAAAGGCTCTTGGGATCCTTCCGGGTTGTCCAAGCTTGGGAATTCAATGTGGAACATTGAAAATTAAAAAAAAAAAATTGAAAGAAAGTTAGCATACTTTTCTTAGTACTTTGGAAAGCTGTGTTTTGCTTATTAGTCAGTGGAAAATCTATATGACTAAAATATGTTTAAATGTAAGCCGGCTAATAGAACAAGCTCGGGGCAGGAAAATAGACCATTTGAAGCAAATCAACCATTAATTTCATATGTATTACTTAAGAAAAAGGAAAACATTGAAGCAAAGTGAAAATGACATGATGGTCCATTTCAAACATTTGGTAAATGTAATGTAAATGAATTCTCTGCAGTGATTTTGTGAGTTCAGCCAAACCCTCAGAGCCAACTTTAAGAACTTCATGAAAACTGTGAGCTTAACAAAGTTTTGCAGAATTATGGTGTTAATTTTCTGGAAGGCATCAGCTATAAATAAGGATGTATTATTTTGTCAAAGAAATAATCCAAAAGCAGAATAAAATTCGTCTGGGTATAATGTTGACTAATACATTACTTATATAGAAGTGATTATCCCCAAAGAGAAAGACAAAATACGTATGCTCACATACACATGTGCGTGGAAGCTATTTGTACCAAGAAAAAGCATATTTTGACATCTTTCCGGATCTTTAAGTTTTATGAAGTAAACATAATTCATCATTTTCCACAAAAAGTCTTGAAGGAAGTTACAATTAAGTCCACATCTTCATGTATGTGCACACATATGCACACATATGGCCATACTGATTAATAAAACTAAAAATTGAATGTAAGAACTATGAAAACCTGAGGGAAATAACTCCTTTAACCACAAAGTCAGTTATAATTACTGTGATTTATCATTGAGTTTGGCCCTGAACTCCCTGGCAGCCAGGGCAAAAAGGGAAACAGGATAAATTGTACCATTCTTGTTATTAGAAAGGAGGAAACAGACTAGTTTCTGGAGATAGAGATTTTCCTGGCACCAAAGAGTCAAAGGAGTTTCTTATGTGTGATTTTCTAGGAGAATATTGGACCACATAATGGTTAATGCCCTCGACAGCTCTCTCCTGCAAATGTAGATGTGGTTTCCATAGAGCTGTCTCCTGCAACAACTCCCAATAAAAGCTAGTGCCTTAACATCAGAGAAGGCACATTTTGTGAGAGTTACTGGCTTTTATGTCCATATTGTGAAAGGTGTGTGGTTTTGCTTTCAAAGCACATTTTTTAAAAGTCCAGAAATTCTGAATTTTTTTGCCTATATTGTGGAGATCTGGCAGCAGTTCTGTATCTAAGCAATTCTCCAGGTTTTACTTGAATATATCACACATTCAAAATGTTTCATTTATTGTCATTATCTAAATTTCATCAAAGTTTTGAGGTAACACCCAGGGTTTTTTAATTTTTGTTTGTTTATTTTTATTGTTTCTCTGTCTCTTTATTCATTGTGGATGTACTTAGATTTTCCATAACTTGGTTATCCTAAATATTACATGCTCATTTGTCAGGAGAATGCTATTTAGCAGATTCAACATAAATTATTTCTGCTTCATCTAGGTTTTTGGAGTTGTTTTAATTTTCTCATTAACCGTACTTGCCTGTTATTGTACTTATATTGTGAGGATGTCTAACATGAGTTGTGTAGTATTCAAAACACAATCTTTTTCATCTCTCCACCTATTCCCCATTCAGCATTGGAGAAAAGCTTCCCCATGTCACTGGATACAAACATCGTTTCAGGTCAAGAATATTTTCTATTCTCTATCTTTTAAAAAGCTTTATTCATTTGAAAGAGTTACAGAGAGAAAAAGAGAGACAGAGGTTTTCCGTCTGCTGCTTCACTCCCCAGATGGCCTTAACAGCTTTGGCTGGGCCAGCCCAAAGACAGGAACCAGGAGTTTCATCCGGGTCTCCCACATGGGTTGGGGGGGTCTCAGATATTTGTGCCATCTTCTGCTTCTTTTCCCAGGCCATTAGCAGGGAGCTGGGTCAGAAGTGGAGCAGCCGGGACACAAACCAGGGCCCACATGGGATGCCGGTGGCCTCACAGGAGGTGGCTTTACCTGCTACGCCGCAACCCCTCTACTCTCTCTTAGGCAGAAACAGCTCTGTAGTGACTGTGAGTCATAGACATACTGTAAGTCAGAATGTTCACATGGCTTTTTTCATCACAATCAACCTCAACATATTCAAATTAAGATGTTAATGATTGGTTGACTCCATTGGTTTAGAAAGGCTAAACCGGGAGTTCTTTTTTGTGTTTACAAAATTATTTTAAATGTTATTATCACAGTATTTGCACAGTAGCTTGAAGAAGTCAAATTACATCCAAGTTTTCTTAGCACCACTGCTGCTGTTGGGCAGATTTGTCTGCCCCCGAGGCTCAGGCTGGTAGCCTCACCAGACCCGTCTCTCCCCTTTTCAGGAAACACACACACTTCTTCAGGTGATGCCTTGACCCTTGCCTTCCCTCTTACATTTCTTAGTAGCCAAAAGTGACACTGTGCTCTACACTGTGTCCCAGAGCCCATCCAGCTGTCCGGTCTCCAGAAGACATGGTTGTCCTTAACAGCATAGAGCCTCATTTGTGGCTACTGGAGAGTTGCCACAGGCTTGGTTTTGGGAAATGGATGCATAATCATCTGTTACATAATCCTATGTTTTGGGAAATAATAAATAGGAGAAGTTGTCTAGGAGTCCAGTTTGGCTAAAGGCATTAAATTTTGTTCAGCTTTCCATTATTGTTACCAAGCATCGTACATTCACCTGCACATGTCATTGCTGCATGCAGTAGAGAACACATGGAACTCAAAAGCAAGTTCCGGGGTCAGTGCTGTGGCGTGGCGGGTAAAGCCACCCCTGCAGTGCTGGGATTCCATACGGGCACCAGTTTGAGCCCTGGATGCTCCACTTCTGATCCAGCTCTCTGCTATGGCCTGGGAAATCACTAGAAAATGGCTCAAGTCCTTGGGCCCCTGCACCCACATTGGGGACCTGGAGGAAGCTCCTGGCTCCTGGCTGGATCAGCTCAGTTCTGGCTGTTGCTGCCATTGGGGGAGTGAACCAGCAGATGGAAGACCTCTCTCTCTCTTTCTCGCTCTGCCTCTACCTCTCTGCAGCTCTGCCTTTCAAATAAATAAATCAATCTTTTTTTTTTAAAAGTAACTTCCTTCAACAAATGTTTCTGGAGGTCTACACATGGGATAGGGTATGAAGAAGAAGATTGGTCAACTCTCTTAATTTTTTTCTCTCTCTCTCTCTCTCTCTCTCTCTCTTTTTTTTTTTTTTTTTTTTTTTTTGGACAGGCAGAGTGGACAGTGAGAGAGAGAGACAGAGAGAAAGAGAAAGGTCTTCCTTTGCCGTTGGTTCACCCTCCAATGGCCGCCGCAGCCAGCGCGCTGCAGCCAGTGCACCGCGCTGTTCCGATGGCAGGAGCCAGGTACTTATCCTGGTCTCCCATTTTAGCACCATTGCCTAAAGAAGACAATGTTTGTCAACAACACAATGAAGTGTTAATAAGATAATGGATAGCTTAGCATGCAGTGGCTTCATATATGTCTAGTTTAAGAGCTAAACTATACCCTCTCCGTCCTGTGCCTTCTTGCTTACTCCCATTATTGGAAAGGATGGGGGTTTCTTTTTGATTGCCCAGAGTTTTGCTGAGTTAGCAGAGACAATGCAATTTACCCAATTTTAACCTCAAAGACTACAAGGGGGAGCTGGTGAAATATTGCACAAGCCCAGCCCCGGTTTAGCCATGAATTATGCATTGTGTATTTAGACTATTCTACTGTTATAGTCTGTTTATCTGTTGACTTCCACCAAGATTTAGGGTTTTGTTGTACTTAATAACTTGCTTTATTTTGTTTGACATGTATTTTATGTCCTCCATGTGCATGGATACAAAAGATACACAGTCGTGGGTGAGGGTCTGGAGAGAAAGCCCAGCCTTGCAAGCATTAACTTGGAGAACTCTGGGGTGAAAATTAGCTCTCACTCTTACAGAGAGCTGATCAATGAAATGATGGATCCAAGTGTTCTGTGAGTTCTCCCCTGGAACACAAAACATTTAAATGGGAGGAAAGAAAATGAATCTGAGTTCTCCTGTGTCTTAAATTGTTCCTTAAAACTGATCTTTAAGTTAAAAAGATGTTAATTCATATTGACTACAACCAAGCATCTCACGGTTTTACACCAGATTCTACGCTTTCATTCTTTGTCTTTTATTAAGTCCTACCTTCAAAATTTTCATCTGGTGGGCCCCTCGAGATTTTACATGTCTAGAAAATAAAAGCAGTGTCATGGAGATACCAAGATGACAATTGATTTTAGCTTGATTTGAAAACACTCAGACATTTCTCAGCACACATATGTCTGTGTTTTGGAATTCTCAAGTTGTTAAAGGGTAAAAACAAAGTAAAATTCATACTGAGATTGATATTTAATTTGATTTATTACATGTCTGCTTCGTATATATGAGAGACAGATGAATACATATCTTTTATGTCTATTTATATTTAGCAATTATGTCTGGGCTTTTGAAAAGTTATTTTACTGCCTTATTTCCATGCTGGGTTTTGTGAATTTAAATGGTCTTTATCAAAACAAGGATGTCAGCCTCTAAGGGCTCTCCAAATGGAAGTAACTGTTTAACCACGTTTTCATCAAGGTCATCTTCCCACCACAAGCACTTGTGATGTCTTGAATGAAATGTCTTTCCCCATATGTAGTTACACACACACACACACACACACACACACGAATGCCTCAGAGGAGCACCGTGAGCAGTGGTGTAACACCTCACAGTGTTCATTTTAGTCTCCTAGAAACCCTGTTTGAATGGAAGAGGAAGTTGAGGCTCAGGGAGTTCTCATTCTGCCACTCTCCCTTCTCCCCACCCCATCCAAGACCAACACCAATCAGAGTGCTCCTTACTAGGCTCCAAATATGCTTTTAAAAAGACAACCAGCAATGAAACATGTGTTCTGGCCAGTGCCGCAGCTCAATAGGCTAATCCTCCGCCTTGCGGCGCTGGCACACTGGGTTTTAGTCCCGGTCGGAGCGCTGGATTCTGTCCCGGTTGCCCCTCTTCCAGGCCAGCTCTCTGCTGTGGCCCGGGAATGCAGTGGAGGATGGCCCAGGTGCTTGGGCCCTGCACCCCCATGGGAGACCAGGAGAGGCTCCTGGCTTCGGATCGGCGCGGTGTACTGGCCGCAGTGCACCGGCCTCGGCGGCCATTGGAGGGTGAACCAACGGAAAAGGAAGACCTTTCTCTCTCTCTTTCTCACTGTCCACTCTGCCTGTCAAAAAGAAAAAAAGAAAAAAAAAGAAAAGAAAAGAAACATGTGTTCTTTGAGTGTCACACTCCATTCATTCAGTAAACATTTGTCTCCTCTATGGCCGGCCTGTGATAGATACGTGCTGGTGCCATCCTATAACGAGTAAGAGATCTAATTCCCTGGCATGACTGAACTTGTAGTCTGGCTGGTAGATGCACCAGTGTCTGGGTTGGGTTCTCCCTGAAGCAGGCCTTTAGGCAAGAATTTGAGTGCAAGAAGCTTATCTGCAAAGGGAGAAAGCAGAAGTATTCCTTTGGCTGTTAGCTAAGGGGTGCTCCCAGGAGCATTGACTTCTGGTGCTTCTGGCCTATGTGTGCAGGGCAGGCCAAGAAGGCCTCTGGTAGAGTTGTGTGTGTCCACAGTAGGACTCTGTTGCCAAGTTCATGTTTGTGAATACTTTGAGAATGAGGCACTGACCGGGGCTGCTTGCTACAGAGGGGAACCAGGCAGTGATCTGGGATCTGCATGTTTGTTGTGTGCGGCTACAGCAGCATAGAGGGGGCATTGAGGAAGCCTTTCCAGAGAAACTGAGAGCTCCAAATAGAAGTAGCCTGATGGGAGGCTGGTGGGGAGCAGGGAGCTTTCTAGACAGAAGAGCTGTAAGAAGTTCCATATGACTGGAGTGTGATGAGAGATAAGCAAGGCAAGGTAAGCAGAGGTCAGATTCCAAGAGCCCTGCTAGCCACAAAGGAGAATTTGGACTTTATCCTAAAGCAATAGAGATCATAGCAAGATTTTTAAGTGGACTCAAGTCATGGTCAAGTTTGCCTTTGGGGTAGATCCTTGGGGCTTCAGTTCAAAGAACGAATGGAAGGACTGTCAGTTGGAGATCAGAAGTCCAGTTATGAGTATGTTGCAATGATCCAGGCCAGTGAGGCTAAATCATTGCCTTACATCTGGCCAATAGAGCAGCCTGTTTTCAAGCTGACACTTCCCAACAGTGTCTGTTGGCTGCCAAATCACATCATATTAATGCCAGAAGGTCTTCTGGTCCTGTCAAGAGATGAGGATAATGGCTCTGGAACTCTTCTCTTGCCTTTCTGCACCACCAGTAGGCTTGTTACTCTCTGTGTTTGCTTAACTAGGAAGGTTTTTATTTTGTTTTTAGAAAATGTGGCTACTTTTTTTAAAACTCTATCCAGTTTATTACCTCCTTCCAGAATACAACATTGAGCCTTTCTCTTGCAGTGTTCCTTGTGTTCTACTTAGACTAATTGTTTGTGGAAATGATAGCATTTTGTGCAGTGTAACTGCACACTATGACTTTATCCCTTTTCTTGCACATAAAGTATTTTCTGTCATTTATATTTAGTGTGTTTAAGTTAAATTGTGTATTGAATTCTTGTCTGTGTTTGTTATCTCCCCACCAATTGGTGTTGTTTTTATGGCCTGGCAACTCCTAAGGGATTTGGGATCCTTTCTCTGTAAGCCCTGTGGAATAGTATCAAGTACAAAAATATGCAATGTAAATCTGATTGTGTAGATACATTGCTTTTGCTGTCTCTGGGCACTTCATAGGCACTCGGCTTCCCTGAAGACTTAGAAAGAGCATGGCATCCATGGGTCTAAGAATCAGTGAAAAAAAGTCTCATAGGCTGCTCCATGCAGGTTCTTCTGCTTTTCTGCCTTTTGCAGAACAACCACAATAGGCCATGAGTTTTAGGATGAAATTGGGGACATCTGGGAATAACTGTAAATGTTAAACTTTATGTTTGGTGTATTCTTGCAGTGGAAAACTCTAGAGCAATAAGAATGAATCACTGTAACATGCAACCAGAAATAATAATCTTAACATGTTAAATGAAAGAAAAGAGAACAAAAGAAAAAAGACATACAGTCCCATAAAATCCAAAAAGGCACAACTAATCTATGAGGTTAAAACTCAGGCCAGTGATGACCCCTGTTGTCACTGGGACAGATGGGGAGGGACATAAGAAGGCTTTGAGGTACTGATGCAGTTCCGTTGCTTGGTGTGGGGACTGGTTATGCACATATGTGCACTCTATGAAAATGCATGGAGCTATACATTTTCCAATGTGTGAAAATTTCTGTATGTATGTTATTCCTCAATAAGCATGTTTATTTAGAAGCCATCCATAGATGAAAGTGAGGTATTTAGGCTGCCAGAAAAGAAACTAGATGATCCTGCTGGCCATTATGCTGCTACCTTTTTTTTTTTTTTATTTGACAGATAGAGTTAGACAGTGAGAGAGAAAGACAGAGAGAAAGGTTTTCATTCCATTGGTTCATCCCCCAAATGGCCACTACAGCCGGAGCTACGACAATCCGAGGCCAGGAGCCAGGTGCTTCTTCCTGGTCTCCCACACAGGTGCAGGTGCCCAAGCACTTGGGCCATCCTCCACTGCCTTCCCAGGCCACAGCAGAGAGCTGGACTGGAAGAGGAGCAATGGGACTAGAACCCAGTGCCCATATGGGATGACAGCGCCACAGGCGGAGGATTAACCAAGTGAGCCATGGCACTGGCCCCTGCTACCTATTTTTTATATCTTGGAAGCCAAGGCTCAGGGAGAAAGTAGGGTGTGTTCAAGAGCCTACAGCCAACCGAACAGCTGTAGAATTAATATGGCACCCAAAGCGATCCTTTCCTTGGCCATTGCCCCTGTCTGTGTGTCATACTGAAGACATGACCTGCTTGTTTTATCCAGAAGAAAGTTGAAGAAGGCTAAACACTTGGGGTAAGACCTGTAGGACAAGTGGTCAGTAGTTATGTGTTGTTCTGGGGATGTTTTTGGTTCTGTTTGACTTGCCTATTATCCTTCCATTGAACTGATGCTCGTGCTAAGAAGAAATGGGAGATTCATGGGTATTTTCGCAGCACATGACTGAGATTCAAGATACTCTTTGGGGAGTGGTCAAGTCTTGCCCTAACTGCCCATTGCTTAAGAAACTCCACAAGTATCAGAGGGAGAGTTTGGACCATGGTTTAAGGCATTCCAATTAGAAGTGGCCAACAGCTGCTACCTTCTCCTTGGCTTTCAGAGTCAGTGCACTGGTGACCGGGGGCTGAGTGCACATCTAGAATCTCTCACAGGCAGAGAAATGGCCTCCAGGCACAGGTTTCTTCTCACAGAAATTAAAAGGCCCTAGGAGTTAGAAAGCCCCCATGTTTCAGAGACTGCCACAAGACTTCTTTGGGCTTGGGTTATGATCCTTCCAAGAGTATTTGACCCTGAAACTCTTCAGGCTACAGGAGAAGTGTTATCAGATGTACAATGAAAAATTTTCTCCAGTGAGTTCTGATGGATCAGTACAGTAGAGTTGTGTTTTGGGTCTTTGAAGATTTACTAGAGAGAAGAATGCTTCTTATGTCCCTTGTTCCTACTTCTCAGTTAAAATAAAATGAAGTATTAGTGACTATAAGATCTTATGTGACAAAAATGTTTGGAAGTTTACTAGTGAAGTATTCTGCCATGTAAGAAATGATTGAGATGTCAAGTCAAATTCTGTGTGTGAACAGAGGTTGCTGAATGTGGCTACAACAATAAAAATAGTAGCCAGTTTTTAGCAACCGGGCTTTATATAGCATATTTCTCATAGCAGTTCTATTTTTTTAAGATTTATTTATTTATTTGAAAGTTAGAGTTACAGACAGAGAGAGGGAGAGACAGATAGAGGTCTTCCCTCTACTGGTTCACTCCCCAAATGACTACAGTGGCCAGAGCTGGGCCAATCCGAAGCCAAAAGCCAGGAATTTCTTCCAGGTCTCCCATGTGGGTGCAGGGGCCCAAGCACTTGAGCCATCTTCCATTGGTTTTCCCAAGCCATTAGCAGGAAGCTAGATTACGAGTAGAATAGCCAAAAAAAGAACCAGCAATCATAGGGGATGCTGTCTTCATAGGCAGTAGCTTAACACTCTGAGCCACTATGCCCACCTCATCAATTCTGTTAATAGATACATATTATTCTTAACCCCGTTTTACAGATGTATAAATTATTATTCAAGGATACCAAGTGTCTAGTCGTGCAGTTAGTAATGAGAGGAGCTGGTATTAAGCCCAGGTTCTGTTTGTCCCACAGTTCATGTTGCATTGTGTTATTCCAGGGCAATGGCATTGTCTTTCTCTCTGCAAAGTCCTGAGAGGAGTGACCTTTCTAAGGTCACTGAGAGAGTCGCTGAGTAAACCTTTCCTCCTGGATACAGTGGAGGGGATGTGTCTCTACTTAGAACCTTGAGAGAGATGTGGCAGTGCTCCTGTAGGGAGAGTGCATTTGAATAACCCTCGATTCCAGCTGCAAACAAAACCTGGAGCCATCAATCCAGGGGATTCTAATTCAGCTTATACATTCACAGCGGGAGACAGGCATTTATCCAGAATCCACACATTGGAGTTGGCAAATTTTGATTCTTGTGACGTTCACCTTCCGAAATCTCACTATATTTATCTGTAAAATGAGGATAGGGTTAGTGCTTACCCAATACAACACGTTTATTGTGAAAGCTAAATGAGACATCTATGTAATATACATGGTATAGTGCGCAGTTCTTATTGAGCATCAAAAAATGATGGGCGTGATTGTATGTGATCACCAGTGGCAGCAGGAGAGCTTTGTGAGCACTTGTGCAAGCACACACGCACACACACGTAGTTATACACAGGTAATTAATTGTAAGACTTGACTGTAGCATGGAGAGCCAGAAACCTAAGTGTCTTGTCCCTGTGGAATAGGCTGGTGGGCATAGGCCTTGGCACCAAGCACACGTTTGAGTAATTTCCCTGGCATTAGGTTAAAGTATAGAGGGCTCTGAAATCCCTTCCCAAATATATGGATAGTTGGGCTCTGGTTTTCTCTAAGAATCCCCTACCCTTCTGTCCCATCACTATGCACTTACATTTCCACAGAAGGACAGGACTTGGCTCATTTTTTTTAAATCAGATTTGCAAAGGAAAAGATAATTGTTCAACTGAATGTTGGCATATTGCAAGCTACATGTGACATACTATGGAGAGTTTAACTCAAATGAAGGAGGAATTAAAAAAAAAATCCCACATCTAAAACAGATGTATGGGCAGGATCTGTAAGTGGTAGTCAATTCACGAATTAAGAAAATAAGTGAAAGGATAAATGCTCATTTCAAAATCTAAGTCTTTGTTCAGTATTTTAAACACATGGCTGAATTCAAAGCCCCTGTAACCAGCGAGTTGGAACACAACCCACTCAGAAGTAGCTGGCACCTTGCAGGAAAGGATTAGAATTCCTTGTGACCTTGAAATGTTAAGGAAGTGTTTAGAAACAATCAGCCTGAACTCAATGGGGCAAGGGAAAAACAAACTCTATGAGCAGAAGGTGGTGCAGAGCTAGCTTTGTAATGACCCAGTCAAGAGTGTTAACCCAAGAAGAGGCACTGCTGAAAAGTCCAAGATACTTCTAGGTGGCCTCAATCAGAAGATGCCTCAGGAGGCATCTGTCACTGGATTCTCATTGGCACAAGGCAGAGTGTCCTCCTTTGCCACATGAGCTCCACGGAGCGGAGAAGAGTTGAAGGAGGACATTGGGGGTTGAGCAATGAGGAAAGACAGTCCCAGTTCAGACCTCAGGAAACAACTGCAGGTCCTGCAGGCTGGCAAAAAGGGAGGCTCAAAATTACAGCAAGGGGACTGAGGTTCGCTAAGGGAAGGAAATGAGAAAAGTGGTGGCAGAAACCTTGAAATTCTGTAACTGCAATCACATCTCTTTTCTAGGATATTTTGATGTGGAATTTGGTGAGAAATCAAAGGGCAGTGCTGGTTAATTTGTGAAGCCCACTTTTGTCTTTGAAACACTCAAAAGCTAAGCAAGAAGATTGAGAGAGACTTCTGATTAGGACTTGTTTGGGAGGCTTAATAATCTCATGCCCAAGTCGTTCTTTCAGGCCTTCCTTTTGGTTCAAATGTTTCTTTGTTCAATGCCAATGAAGGTCTAACTCTGATGATACCTTTTCCCAAGACTTTGCTGGAACTGGAAGTCACCTTTGCCCTTTAACACGCCTATAGCTGTGTTCCAGGACTCCCTCCCTTGTGATACTTTCTATCATAATTCTTTGGTTTTCCTTTAAATGCCCTGCCTCCTCTCCCCTCTTCCCCTTGAAGCCAGAAGTAGCCACATCCATGAAATATCATATAACGGAAGCTAAGGGAACCACCCTTTGTTGGCATTCCTGGAAGCTCTCACTTTGGCAGCAACCCCTTCCACACCACACATCACGAGTGAACCCCTGACAAGTACCCAGAGACAAAGGGGTGTTTCCCAGCTGACTTCACACAGATGGTGATGGGAGCACAATTTGAAAAGCAAAGACAATTTCAGTTGTGTTCCTGTACTTTGTATGCACTGATTTTATTGAGTAGAGTCTGGAAAACCTAGAAACATGTGAGAGGAAAAGGGATCAGTAGATGCTGAAATGTCAAGGACAAAGAATGCTCTTGAGCCTGGACCCTGAAACAATTAACAGCCCAGCTTGAGGCCTTTATACCTGCAGGCCTGAGTGATGAGCTTGTGTTAAGTGTTTCAAAGCCTCCCAGGGTCCTCTTGTTGATACCGCTGGTCTGGGTCCTTTGACATCACCAGGCAGCCTTTTTTACGCTGTAAATGGGACACTTGAAAATGAAATGAAGACACTTGATGAGCTCTATAGTAACTATCTTGAAACGCTGTTTTTCAGAGAAGATGGAAAATGATGAACTTGGTGGCTTCTGTATATTTTAAGTCTCCTGTAAAACACATTGGGCACCCTCTCTGCCTTCATTCCATCCCTCTATGGAGATACAGGGAAGAATCCCAAAGATGGGAAGACAACTCAGAGTTTCCTTTTTAAAACAAAGGTCACACTTGAGCTCAGAGACAAAGCATTTTGCCTCCTTTTACATAACCATTACAGAATTGTTCCTAAAAGGCTGCAGCCCATATCTGGCTGCTCAAAGTGAATTTTGTAAACAATACCAAGTATTCTTTCCCCCTCTATAATGAAAACATCCCAGTTGAAAATAATATCTTAATCATGTGAAATTGATTTTTAAAGATTTATGTATTTTTACCTGAAAGGAGGAGTTAAAGAAAGGCAGAGAAAGAGAGAGAGAGAGAGAGAGAGAGAGAGAGAGAAAGGAAGGGACAGAGGGAGGGAGGAAGAGAGAAAGGAAGAGAGAAAGGAAGAGAGAGAGGTCTTCCATCTGTTGGTTCACTCCCCAGATGGCCGCAATGGCCGGAGCTGCACCCAACCAAAGCCAGGAGCCAGGAGCTTCTTCTGGATTTCCCACGCAGGTGCAGGGGCCCAAGGATTTGGGCTTTCTACTGCTGCTTTCTCAGGCCATAGCAGAGAGCTGGATCAGAAGTGCAGCAGCAGGGACTCAAACCAGTGCCCATATATGGGATGCCAGCACTGCAGGCAGTGGCTTTTCCCTCTATGCCATAGTGCCAGCCCTGTGAAACTGATTTTTAAAAGTCTGTATTGAAGGATGCAAATGTGGTAACCTTTTGTGGACAGGGTCAAAGGAGAGGACGATTTCATGGAAGCCAGTGGCATTTTAGATATTTGGCAGCTGATCCCAGTTTCTTAGTGATGGCCCCAGCTCTGTAGTAGCCACCTCTGGCTTTTATCATTGCCATCCTGCCTTGGAAATGTGTTTGGTGATCTTTACTTGATCGCCTGTTGAGACAAGTGATGACACTTTGTCACCCAAGGCAGATACCTAATTTTTTTGTGTGTATTTTTGAGAATGGACTTTTCCAAACTCAGTAAGCACAAGTGATAGGCTCCTGGATGGTATGCCACCAGCCGGTTCCTGAGTTGACCTTGTATGTAATGATTTTTTTAAATGGCATCAGCAGAAAAGTTTTTCTTCAGGGTTGTCATTATAGGGGGAAAAAAGAGCAAAGTATTTTAGAGAGTAAATTCCATATTTCATTCCTTGAGATTGGGCCCATAGCACTAACAAAGGTAACAATGATAGGAAAGTTGTAACAACAAAGGCAGTTGGGTTAGATCTTTGGCATAGTGGTTAGAACACACTTTGGGGGTTGGCATTGTGGTGTACTGGGCTAAGCTTCCACTTGCAGTGCCAGAATCCTATATAGACACTGCTCCTCTTCTGATCCAGCCCTCTGCTATGGCCTGGGAAAGCAGTAGAAGATGGCCCAAGTGCTTGGGCTCCTGTACCTGTGTGGGAGACCTAGAAGAAGCTCCTGGCTTCGTATTGACTCAGCTCCAGCCGTTGAGACCATCTGGGAGTGAACTAGCAGATGGAATACCTTTCTCTCTGTCTCTCCCCCTCTCTGTCTGTAGCTCTACTTCTCAAATAAATAAAATAAAACAATAAAATAAAATACCAAGAAAAACTCCATTTGGGATACCCACATACCAAATCAGAGTGCCTGACTGAGGTCTTGGTTCGGCTTCTAATCCGGTTTCTGCCTGGCAGGCAGCAGGCTCAAGCACTGGGATTTCTGCCACCCACATGGAAGATCTAGTTTGAATTCCTGGCTCCTAGCTTCCTCCTGGCCCAGCTCCAGCTGCTTTGGGCTTATGGGGAATGAATCAGCAGATGGAAGATCTCTCTGTTTCTCTTTCTCTCTTTCTGCCTCTCTGCCTTTCAAGGAATCTGGAAATTTTGAAAAAAGAAGACATTGTTTTATATAATAGTCTTTAAAATAATAATAACCTAAATACCATGCTAGTTCTTCTCTTGGATTATCTTGTTCAGTCCCTACCTTAGCTCTGTGAGTTTGGTACTATGAATGTTTGCTTCTCTATCCATGGGGAAGTGCGGCCCAGACCATTGCTGGGCCTGCATGTGGGTGAGCTGGCTTTTGAGCTCCTGTAGTTAGCCTGTGGAGCCCATAGTCCTTGTTACTTAGCACATGTCCTCCACATAAAATACAGGGATTTGTAGGGAAAAAAAAAAAAGACAACCATAAATCCTTGTTTTTTAGGCTTTGGTGAGTGTTTACTGCCTCCCTCTCAGTGCCATTTGGAGGGGATTATTTGATGATGTGTCTTAAAAGTGTGGCTTCCTATGTGAGATGCCTTAGGATACCATAAAGAAAAAGCCACAGGGCTGGCGCTGTGGCACAGCGGGTTAACATCCTGGCCTGAAGTATCCCATATGAGTGCCGGTTCTAGTCTTGGCTGCTCCTCTTCCATTCCAGCTCTCTGCTGTGGCCTAGGATAGCAGTAGAAGATGGCCTTAGTCCTTGGGCCTTTGCATCCATGTGGGAGACCCGAAAGAAGCTCCGGCCATTGTGGCCATCTGGGGAGTGAACCAGCAGATGGAAGATCTCTCTGTGTCTCTGTCTCTCTCTGTAACTCTTTCAAATAAATAAAATAAATCTAAAAAAATAAAAGAAAAAGCCACATTCCATGGTCTCTGCAATAGCTGGCTGCACTGGTTGTTTCTGACTTGGAGACGTGGAGGTATGAATTCTTGCTTTACCATTTACTGTCTGCTCACCCTCACATTGCTCTTTTGTTGAATGGGGATGACAGCCACTTCCACTTCACAAAGTTGGAGTACTGATGAAATGAGAAAAGCTGTGACACTAGTGCTTGGCAAATGGTAATGTTTGTTGTTGATACTACTGTCATAGTGACATAAGGTTGTGAGTTTTTGTCTGGGTAACAGCAACCTATCGAGTTAACACACATGATGATAGACTATTCATTAAGTTTGTTGGGTACCCCTGTTGACAAAACAGCCTTAAGAATAGCTGTGGAAAGACTAGAAGCCTGGAGAGGAGAGCTGGTAGACAAGTGGGGAAGACAGAATCTAGCCATGAAATGGAATGTTGCTTGTATTTTGCTGTCAAACCCCTGCTACACAGCAGCTGCTTAATAAATAAATACTTCATGGATTGGATTTTAAACCCCGGAGGTAAGAAGTATGCCGTATAGTTTCAATTTTTCCTATCATCGTACCACTAGGAGGACCAAGCACGTGGTAGGCACCAAGTAAATAGTCACTGTGATGATAAAACTATTCACTTGATTGTCAAACCCTCATCTGGAGAACACCATGAATACCATAAAGACTGTCAGTAGATGTTTCCATCTTAGGAGGTGACTTGCTCTTGTTTACTTCTTGCAATGATGGTTCTGCCCGCATTGCTGAGCTTTAGGCAGCACTAGTGGTCTTAGTCCATTGGCCATTGCCAAAACAGGATACCTGAGACTCAGACTTTATAAAGAAAGCAGGTTTATTGAACTCACATTCTGGAGGCTAGAAGTCCAAGATTAAGAGGCTGCATCTAGTTTCTAGTGAGGGCTTAGTGCTGCTGTGACACGTGGTAGAGAACCAGAAGGCAAGCAGACATGTGCCAAAGAAGCGCTTACACGGAAGAAAGGGGAGCTGCCAGGCTCTGTCTCACAACCCACTGTTGCAATAACTAATGCGCTCTCTCGGGAACTACATTTATTCCTTCATGAAGGTGGAGCTCCCCAGGACCCCAACATTTCTTACTGATCCCACTACATCTCAATACCATTGCTTTGAGGAATTAAGCTTCAGTCTGAGTTTTGGTGGGGACAAACCATAGCCAGTACAAATGAGAATTTCTATGTCGCTGAACTGGACAGGGCTTTCCTAACACACCGTTCGTGGGAGTGCTCCTTGCTCCATATTCCATTATCCCTGGTGTTTTTGATGGTTTCTTCTCTCTCTCTCTGGTTTTTGTTTTTTTTTTTTTTTTTTTTTTTTTTTTTTTTTTTTTTTTTTTTTTTTGTAATGTTCCCAGCACTTAGAATGGCTCTTGCAACATATTCAGGATTCAGTATTTGTTGAATAAATGGATAAAAGTAGGAGTACCATTAAGGAGCTTATTGGGGTTGTGGTGTTTAGGATGGTGGCAGCCAGATCTGGGGAAATGAAGAGGATACTGATTCAGGCAGAGTAGAAGGATTGAGCCTGCTGGGTAAGGAAGAGAAGTCAAGGGTCTCTAGTTGGATTAAGTTGCTGGTTATCTTACATGTGCCTATGCAGTTGTTATTACATCTTGGCTCATGTGGCATCTTTGCTGCCGTTTGTTTCAGATTGTGGTTGTAGTTGACTGTTTTTGATCCCACAACACTTTTACAATTATGTGAATTTCAGCTCTTTCCTTTATAGTGTCAGGATTTCTTGTCTTTTAAAAACTCCTCCTGGGGCCAGCGTGTGGCCTGGAGAATGATCCTGGCTCCTGGCTTTGGATCAATGCAGCTCCAGCTGTCCTGGCCAAGTGGGGAGTGAACCAGTGGATGGAAGACCTGCCTCTCTCTCTCTCTCTCTCTCTCTCTCTCTCTCTCTCTCTTTGCCTCTCCTTCTCTCTGTGTAACTCTGATTTTCAAACAAATAAGTAAATCTTCAAAGAAAAAAGATACTCTTCCCAATGCCAGCGCTTTGGAAATAAAATTGAGAAATAGAATAACTGGGCAGTATGTCTAGAAAGGTACACAAAACACAGTAGGCAATCAACAAATATTCCTCCTCACACTCTTCTTCCTCCTCATTCTCTTCCTCCTCCTCTTTATCACCTCCTTTGGAGTGGTGGACGCTAAAAGGGGAGTCAAGGGTGGAATCTTTAAAAGAGCCACACCTCCAAACCTGACTTCCAGAGGACCTGAGTTCTCCAGTTTTCACTCTCACTAACTCCTTGAGGATTTAAGATCACTGCGGTTTTTTAATCAGGTGTGCATACACACACAGACACACACTCACAGGCACACTCATTTATTTAGTTCTGAATAAGCACGTGTGTTTATACATCTAGGTACCTGTTTGGCAAAATCCCTTTCGTGCGATGTTTAAAATATGTATTTCCCCCTTTGGGTATTTGGATAATTTCATTAAAGAGGAATCTCGTCCATGACCTTACAGTATTAAGAATGTTACCTAATCCTTTATGAAACAGCATCAAGGAAATTTCCAGGGCTCTGAAAGTTTTGTTTCTCTTTAAAAAAATAAAATAAAAATAAAGAAACTCACCAAACCAATTTTTTAAAAATTGCCTCATTGAGGAAATAGTCAATTATGTCACGTTTCACCATAATAAACAGTACACAAAATGAGCACGGTATTATGCAATTCATATGTGGAAGAGAACCACACAGTGTGAAGAGTAAAATTTATATACAGGATTAAGGGCAAAAGTGTATGTTACAGCATGTTTGTCTGATAGTGTATAATTGCTGAGCATTATTTGTCGGTTAGAGGGATCAGCTAAAGCCTGGTGTATAAAAATTCATGCCAGTAGGAAATTTACTATAAATCAAAGTCTAGATTACTCCATAACATTACGTCTTTGAGTTGTAAATTAACTCGAGAAAATTTGGCTCTCTGGGTAATGAGCAACGTCTTTAGCAGCACTGGGGCCCACCATAACTTAAGTGCAGATGAGACACACAACCTGGCTTTCTCTTCCTTCCACTGGCCCCGGGTGGGTGCCCCCTGCTGCAGCAGGGGCAGGGGCGGGGAGGGGGTATGTCCTTGAAAGTGGATGAAGGACGTCACCTTGAGCCCTGTGGGTAGAACAGCACAGGGAATTCTGTTTTCAGGATAACACAGTCACAGCTGTCTTCCTGCTCTGCCTAAGTGCTGTTCTACCTTCCAGCACAGTGTCACCAGTGCTGGACACGCCCTCAGAAGCCACACTGAAGCCTTGAGGCTCTGGCACCAGCTGGTGCTCCCCTTCAATGCCATGGAATGTAGACAACAGGTAGAAACTGTAGGGTGCCATGTGCTTCTCCTAGCCAGGCCATTTGTCCCTGGAGAGAAATCCGAGTTCCTTTTTGAGGTGCTGCCTGCTGCTGGTGCTGTTGTGAGGCCCCAGCCTGACACAGAACAGAGCCCTGGGTCAGGCAGAGGAAAGCTGGTTTGTGCTCCTAAATAGGTGTGTGCTGCTATGACCATTGGAGGAGCAGGAAGGGAAGGTATTTTTCCATTGAGTTTTCCTGGCCAACCCCAGGAAGGGCATTCTCAGTATCCTTTGTGTGTCTGTCTCATCCTTTCTCATCTATTCATATTCTTTCAGTCTCTTCTCTCTCTGTCTCTCTCGCCTTCATCATCAGCGAGCAAGGAAGGAAGGAAGGAAACAGTAAATTAAAGACAGAGGAGGGCTTTCCCCTGCAGTTTGGCAGTTGCAATCTGAGCAAGGAAATTAAAGGCAGGAATACATATGTGAGACCCTTGGAAGCCAACTGGGCTCTTGCGTCTACGGTGCAAAGATGCCCACGAGGCTGTTGATGCTCCTTGAGTGTCCGGTGAATTAAAATGTGTTTCATGTTAGACCTGGGAGTGAAAATCAGTGTTGGTGTGAGCAATGACCTATAACAATTTAACATTTAATGAGGCAAGAAGCAAACTGAGCTTGTGTTTTATGTCTCTCGAACATGTAAACGTGCCACTCTCTTAACCATGTTAAAATAAATATTAGTTATTAGTTAATATTAATGGTTCATTATTTTTGATGAAGGCCTTTCTTTTTAAGTAGAAAATAAAGCAAATTGACTGCAAAGGATTATTCTGTTCCCCTTGGCTGGCCAAGGCTAAGGAAAGCCTGCCTGTGTTACCCAATAGGATCAGGCAGTGCTATTTACCTGGTGACAGCCACCCAGGCAGAAGGCTGAGGGACTGGGGGAGATCAGAGTCTCTGAAGGCCTGAGCTGGCCAAGCTGGCTTGCCCAGTGAGTCCACGTGTCGCCACCTGTGAACCAAGTCTGCCAGAAGCCACAGGATCACCTTGGGGAGCAGATGTGGAAAACCAGACAGTGGTGGTGGGAGAGCTGAGGACAAGAAAGATGACTTAGCTTCATCACACGGGGGAAGACTGTGTGGCCTGAGAGCTCTGTTTCCTGCTCTAGGCCACTACTCGGGCAAGTTCATTTCTCTGTGTCTACATGTGCTGTCTGCCCTGAGCGTGGGCTGAGGAATTCAGCTTGAGTTCACGGTAGAACCCGTGTTGACATAGTGCCTAACTGCATGATGGCCCCAGGCTTTCTTCCCAGCCCAGCTAGGGGGGTGCTTGCACTTTTCAGGACTGTGTGCCATTATCTCCTCTTTGCCCAAAGTAAGGACCTTGTTTCAGCAGCCCAGTTAGAGTCTGAATGCAGCCTATGAAAAGTGTGTTAAATGAGGGGCTTCAGGTCCCAGAAGGCGGTGGGGTTAATTACTGCTCTGAACTTAAGCAGAGCAGCTGGAGGATGTTTTTTTTGAAAAGATTATGATTATGGGGCTTCTGGTTAGGGTAGTTTGGGCATCAGGCAGGAGTAGCAGCCCAAATTTGGGGGAGAGAAGGATAAAATGACAAGAATCTCAAATTGGATAAGTATATACACAAAGGCTGCCTCCTTTCCCTCTGTAATCTCTGTTTCTTTCAGTATATCCTTGGTGTTCAGTGAACCAAAAAATGTACTTAAAGTTTTTTCCTGTGCACTCTCAAGAAGCCTGGAATATTTTTAGCTAAAATTGCCTTTCTTGGGAGCACCTGTCTACAGTTTTTTGTTTTGTTTCGATTTGGTTTTGGTTTTTTTTTTTTTTTTTTTTTTAGCTGAAGCACTGGGCTACATTTTTTAGCCATTGAACAGCTATTGCCTGGGCACTACTTTGTGCCAAGCACTGTTCCAAGTACCAGAAACACAGTGAACAAAACCAACATCCCTTCCCTCTTGGAGCTGATGTTCTAGACAAGGGGGAGAATGGTCAGCAGGGTGAGTAAGACAGCTGTTAGGTTGGCCCATACCAAATGGTCATATGTATTGGTCAGAAAAGTTCAGAAATGTGCAGTGTTGCGGGTTTTACCTCAGCAGATATTTTGATGGTGATAAGAATGAAGGAGAAAGAATTAAAGCAGGAAGGAAGAATATGAAATATTGAGGTTAGAGATTTTTAACAAAGGCAAGACCTCATTGAGAAGGCAAGAGCTGAGCAAGGTTGAAGGGATTAGGGAGCCATTGGGCACATAGATGGGAAGTGAGAGCGTTTCAGGCAGAGGCAACAGCAAGTGCACAGGCTGTAGGGCGGGACCAGCAAGGAAGCCTGGGGAAGAATAGAGTGGGTGGGAAGAGCTTCAGTTAGAGTAGTAACTAGTCGTTCATCAGTGGTGGCCTTCAGGATGACTTTGGCTTGGCTCTGATAAAATGAGGAGACCTCTGAGAAGATTCTGAACATAAGCATCACTTACTCTAGGGTGTGGCTTTAACAGGACCCTGGCTACTAGTTTGGCAAAAAAAAACAAAGTAGAAGAACCAGCCAGGAGTCCACCACAGGTATCTAGGCAAGAGAGGGTGGTGAGCCAGAGCAGGTATTGTCATTGGGGCAGCCTGCTTCTGAAGGTGGAGCTAACAGATCCTAAAGGGTTGAGTGTGGAGTACAAGGCGTGGGGTTAGAGGGTCACAACATTAAAGTTGACACCAAGGTTTTAGGTCTGAGCAACAGGAAGAATGGAGTTACCCTTCAGTGAGAAGAGCTGACTGTCGCAGGGATGGTTCAAGCCCAGGGGACTCTCCATCTTGGTAAATTTTACAACTCCAGTGTATTGGTCTCAATTCTAATGAGTGTAGATGCATAGGGGAGGAAGAGGAAGAGTGATAACCTGAAATAGTCTTTTCAGAAATTAAAATAAATGGTAATTCTAAGACCGGGTATTGACACCCTCACTGTATGCTTAGAACGCTTTGCTAACCTTTGAGTCTTCTTATTGAATACAACACCCCTCTGACGGGTAGAAGAGCCCACAGACATGTGGACTGGGAATCCAGACTCCTTAGGATCACTCTAGAGTTGCTGATGACTGTTTCACATGTGAAGAGTAGGAGGCTGTTGGGATTTCTGAGCGTTGGACTCAGTTGGTATTTCTGAGAAAACTGATAAACAGACATGTTGTATGCTCTACTCATCACAGGTGGGTAGCCTGTCAAATCAGCCCTGTCGTGGAGCAGGATGGGTAGCAGAGGCACAGTCTCATCAGGGGTGCAGGGTTAATGATCCCATCCTGGCGCAAGGGGAATGAGAGATGCTGCTGCTGTAACAGGTCTCCATGGAGGGTGGTGTTCTTGGCAAACTCATGGGATTAGATGTCTCAAGCTTTGCACCTACCCAGCCACCCAGCCTAGGAGGGTTTGTGCCTTGGCATTGCTGCTTATTTCTTTCTTTAATTTTCCTGCCATGAACGTGTTTTAAGGGAGGTTAAGGGCATGGGATTTGGAGAAAGAAAGTCAAGTCCTAGAGTTACTTTTTTTAAAGAATTATTCATTTTGTAGAGTTACTTTTTATTATCTAATTTTAAGCAGCTGTGAGCCTCTGATACCCTGTTTCCCCTTTTGAATAATGGTAGCAGGGCTGACATGAAAACTCAAGGAGATAATGAACAGAAATTCCCTAGTATAATGGATGTTGCCAATGTCACTCTTCATTTTATCTTTAAGGCAAATTAATCAAAACATTTTGTAATCTGAGTAATCCACTTTGGGTTTAATATAAGGAAAACAAGTTAAATGATGATAAATGGTGATGATAAATGGCAACTGACTGAGATTCAGAGTTGGAGAGACACTAGGGAACGGTGAGGACTGGAGTACATCAGCCCCATCAAAGCTGTTGGTCACTGCTGGGGTCCAGGTGGAATAAAAGATCACAGTGTGATTTTCCTTAAAATTAGGTGTGCCACTGCAGCTCGTGAGATGAGTGCAGTCCTTGAACATGGCACTCTGGCCTTCTACAGCTTGGTTGCTATATATATAGGTTGAAAGAAATTGCTGATATTCAACTCTTTTTAATCTCAAAAGTGGCAATTTCATATTATTCAACCAAATATATTTGTAATTTTTTCATCTTGTAGAAACTGATGGCTTTGTCTCACGATACCATGTGCCTTCCACGTGTTTACACCCTCATTCCTGCTGCTCCTTCTTACCATAAACACCTTCTGCCCACCCCCAGAAGAGATTCTGGGCCATTGTCCCCACACTGTGTTCAGGACAGGATCGGCAAGGAGGGAGAAGAGGACATTCCTGAGGAAGGAATAACTACTGGAGCATGGCCTCTTGTATTCCAGACTCTTCATGCAAGCAGGGCTCCCTTATAGTCCTCAAACCACCCCAAATAAATGTTGAATGGCTTGACCTCATCAGCAGTGATGGTGACCACCTCCTTACGAAAGGGCAGACTGTGAAATATCAAGAGGGCAGATCTTGTGTTTATGAAAATCTGAGTCATTCATTCAGTATATATATTTACCTCTCTGTGCTAGGGCCTGTGCAGGGCTCTAAGGGGGATAACAATGAACAGGTTAGACAGGTGCATGGGAGTCCTGCAGCTCAGCCCAGGGCATCTCATGGAGTCCAATAGCTGTCAGAGCTGTGGTGCTGTTTTGCCCCAGCCCTACAGTCCCTCCATATAGCCCACATCTTAGGACACAAGTTAGATCTGTCTGTTCCCTGCAATACCTTCTCAGATGTGTATCACTGCATTCATATAAGTAAACAGAAATAGTTTTAAAACTTAAAAATACAATACAAGCCAACTCCCTAGGTAGGATGAGCAGACTGCCTCTGCCCACTCCCTAGCTTGCAGACTCCTCCAGCATCCATCTCCCTCCCCCTTCCTTAGCTCCAGCATGTTGGTTTCCTTCTCCTTACATCAGTCTTGACTCATAGCTGTTGCATCACCATTTCCCCTGTCTAGAGTACCCTTCCCTGTGGTCTGCTCATGGATGACTATCTCCTCCACATCCCGGGGCTCAGTGCAAACCTCCCCTTAACCAAGGAGGCTGTAGCTGAGGACCACTCTGCCTCCTGTAATTCCCCCTCAATGTGTTCCTGTAGATTGTCTTCACCTGGAATTGTATTTTTTTACTTGTCTATTGTTTTTCCCTCCCATGAGACTTTGAATTTTAGGAAGGCAGAATCTAGTCTTCGTGTTCACTGATGTATCCCCAGCACAGCCCCTATTACAGAGTTGGTATCTGTTAAGTAACTGATGAATGAATGAATGATATAATATCCAGATGGTGCTTTATTCTGGGATAGTGTTCTTATTTGCAAATCAACATTTTTTCCATCCTCCTGCATTTGGTTCATGGTAGGAACATTGATGTTGAATGAGTATTAAGCATATTCACAGCTTGAGTTAAACATGAGGACACTTCATTTTTTATGTCTATAACTCACTAATTATTACTAATCACTCACAGCAGTTATTTCTTGCTCATACTCAAAAGTGCTCAAAAGTGCTCCTGGCAGGCATCACCCATGTATCGGAACATCTCTGGTGTGTGAACGTCTCTCTGCCATCCCTGGTTGAATGGGTCTGGATGTATCTGGGTAGTCTGACTGGGCAATCTCTTCAGTGATGTATGCACAGGGAAGACTACCTTGTCTTCTGAGAATTAAAGCATATTCAGGGAAGCCGGGTTGAGGAAGGGGGCAGTGGCTTTGGGTGGAGCTGGGCATCTGACTGCAGGGGGTTTCCTATTTTCCTTCCCTTGCCTTTGTGCCTGAAAGCAAAGGATGTGAGTTAGGACAGCCAGTGAAGATCCAACAGACCACCCTGCTGAAGCTTCTGAAATCAGACAGCTCCTGAAGTCAGACACTTAGGAGCTGCCAAATATGTGAGTGGTAGAAGAAAGTGGTAGTGACTTAGAAACTGATATCCAGGGCAAAAAACCAAAGTACTCTGAGCAATTTATATTCTTTAAAAAAATTTATTTATTTACTCATTTACTTGAAGATTACAGACAAAATTGTTCTGTCTGCTGGTTCACTCCCCAAATGACCACAACAGCCAGGGCTGGGCCATACTGAAACCAGGAGCCAGATGTTTAGTCTGGGTCTCCCATGTGGGTGCAGGGTCCCAAGTACTTGGGCCATTCTCCACTGCTTTCACAGGTGCATTAGCAGGGAGCTGTATCCAAAGTGGAGCAGCCAGGACTTGAACTGGCGCCCTTATGGGATGCCAGCACTGCAGACGGCTGCTTAACCTGCTAAGGCCCAATGCCAGCCATGCAATTTATGCCACTATAGCTCCAAAGTGTACATTTTATTTGAATGACCACTTAGCACCTCTGCTAATGTTATCACTGCCATCCCCCCCCCACCTGCCATTAAATTGTAAATCCATGAATTCAGTGGCTTTGTCAACCACTTTATCCCTGATGCTCAGGGCCCACTACACAATAGGTGCTCAATAACTATTTGCTGGCTGAATGAATGAAGGAATGCATGAAACTGACCTGGCTTGGGAAACAGAGGTTACAGGAAGAACATGATAGCAGATAAACTGGGTGGCATCAGATGTGAGAGAACAGGCATGTAATCCCCCTCAGATTCCTCTTCCAGAATGTGCAGCCGGTGCTGCAGCTCACTAGGCTAATCCTCCGCCTGCAGCGCTGGCACCCCAGGTTCTAGTCCCGGTTGGGGTGCCAGATTCTGTCCCAGTTGCTCCTCTTCCAGTCCAGCTCTCTGCTGTGGCCCAGGAAGGTAGTGGAGGATGGCCCAAATGTTTGGGCCCTGCACCTGCATGGGAGACCAGGAGGAAGCACCTGGCTTCTGGCTTCGGATCTGCACAGCGTGCCAGCCGTAGTGACCGTTTGGGGGTGAACCAATGGAAAAAGGAAGACCTTCTCTCTGTCTCTCTCTCTCACACTAACTCCGCCTGTAAAAAAAAAAAAAAAAAAAAAAAAAAAAACCAGAATGTGCAGGCGCCCAGGCAAAAGGGCAATGCACTATACTTTTTGGCATCCCTTTCTCTGCATATATTGGGCTTTCAGAGAAAGTGAGTTCTGTGCTATAGCCGCAGAGTTGGGTTCATAACCAAATCCCAGTGTGCCTGTATCTCCAAAAGATTGACAACCCTTCCCAGCCTGTTCCCATCCAAGAGCTAGGACTATAGGGGAGCATTTCTATGGTCCATACCATCTGGTTTTGGTCCTCCACTCACCATCATCATCCCTTGAGTGAACTCCCATCTCCATATTCATCCCTATCCACTTTAAATCCAATCCCTGTCCTGCATCCTGGGGTCATTGCCAAGGCTAAACAAGAAAGCTCTCATGCCATTCTTTGATTCAATTAAAATGATCTGCCCACAAACTCTTAATGGCCATTTCCCTTTTATTTAGTTTGTAATTTTGTGTCTTTCAATTGTGGACAGAAGAAGCATGTTCTAGCTTTCCAATGAGGCAGAAACCCCCCTCTCAAAACCGGCAGCATTCCTGTGCCACCAGTCCTTGGCCACAACTGCTTTGTGGCGAGCTGCAGAGAAGCAGTGCTGCTATGCAAGGATTGAGCTTTGAAGTCACTCGTCCCTCCTGGCAACCTGGACAGTAGACTCAATTTCCTGAATGTTCTAGGATTTGGGGCCTAAATATCCTCATATGAGGGGTCTGAGACCCTTAGTGGAGTCCTCTCCCTGTTTGGATTATGGCACTGAGCCAGCTCTTTTGAAAAACTATCCTGGGAAAGGCATTTGGCAGGCACAGAGCTTAAGATGCTACTTGGGAGGATCACGCATCAGAGTGCCTGGGTTTGAGCTCTGCTTCCAATTCCAGCTTCCTGCTTATGTGTACCCTGGTAGGTAGCAGCTAATGACCTGAGAACTTGGGCCCCTGACATCTGTGTGGGAGACTTGCATTGAGTTGCAGGCTCCTGCCTTTGGTCTGACCCAGCCCTGCTCTTGTAGGCATTTGGAGAGTGAACCAGCAGATGGAATATCTCTACATTTTTGTTTTTGTCTGCCTTTCTTAAATAAAATATGAAAATAAATGTTTGTTTTTAAAAAATGACATTCTTTTCTTACTCTTTTAAATGTTTTCTTTTTGTCTTTGAGACTGATGAAGAAAGAATAGAGTGGGGTCACTAGATCATTTTATTTAGCAAAATACGCTAAAGCCAAACTTGCCTGAGCAGGTAGGGAATAAAAGTAATACCGGGGCCAGTATTGTGGTGCAGCAGATTAAGCAACCACTTGCAATACTGGCGTCGCATATCGAAGTGCTGATTCAGATCCCAGCTATACTGCTTCCAGTCCAGCTCCCTGCTAGTCATCCAGGAAAGCAACAGAGGATGGCCCCAGTGCTTTGGCCCCTGCCACCCATGTGAGAGATCCAAAAGGAGTTCCTGGCTGCAGCCTGGCCGAGATCTAGCTGTTGTTACCATTTGGGGAGTGAACCAGCAAATGAAAGATCTCTCTCTCTCTCTCTCTCCCTCCCTCCCTCCCTCCCTCCCTCCTTTCCTCCCTTCCTCCCTTCCCCTCTCTCTCTCTCTCTCTCTCTCTTTCTCTCTCTGTGTATGTGTCTCATTCGCTCTCTCCCCCTTTCTATGTATCATTCTGCTTTCTAATAACTAAATCTTTTTTAATGGGGATACGTACAACAGATGCAGGCTAGATTTCCTTGGCTTTGTGTCTGGTCTGTAGCCCCTGTCATTAAAGATAGCCTTTGCTGTGTTTTGTATTCACACACAGTCTGCATGAGGTAATAGCCCTGGTGACAGCTGCTGCCTCAACGTCAGGAAACAAACTCCAGTAATGACCCACTCCCCAACTCGGGTTCCCTCTGATGAGGATGCCTCTGCCCATTTAGAGTGTCTGAAAATGTGCATTTTGAGTCTTTAGGGCAGAAAGCCATAACAATAGTTGCGTGTGCTACGTCATTGAGTGGAACACAATAGCTCTCTTAGACCCTGGGAAAGATTGATTGCTGCACTTATCTCTAGATTAAATGTGAACTTGGGGACCCTCTAGGATCAGCCTTTGCAGAACCATTACACCCGTTTGAACAAGTACTGATGGCTGGAGATGGATGGGCAACTTAATCTACCAAGAAAAGTAGATTTCAGATCATTCTTGTGTCTTGAGAGGAAAAAATAAAGGTCTCTTTTTATGCAAGTAGGTAGGTAATGTGGGTAATTGTGTGTGTTTTGCATAATGTGATTTATGAGGATACTGCCATCACATATGTGCCAAGGTTTGAATTCTATATCTTAGGAAGTCCAGCTTCATTTGGTGAAAGAAAAAGAAGGAAAGAGAGAAAGAAAGAAGGAAATAAACAGAGAGAAGGAAAAACAGATCATGCGGATGTGTAGGCAGCTTGGTTGTGATTTGCCTTTCTGACCACTGAAAGAGGAGAGAATCCAACAGACACTGCTAAGAGGCTGTCTTGTGTTGGATTAAAACCCATCTCTTAGAAATTATTCTAATAGGCAATCCCTGAAATTGACCAAGTTTGGCACAGAATTGAGTGACTGTAGAATTTTGGCAGCTGTGTTTCAACTCTCCATGTTGCCAAGAAGAAGAAAAGCCCCACCAATTGGGCCTTGCTGGCACATGTTTGTTGTTTGCAGTCACATTGACTCCACACAGTGGAATACACTCCTCTTGTTTAGGAGACAGAGAAAAGGAGCCCCTGTGTCTCTGTGCTTAGCCTCTAGATTTCACCAGGTGTCAGCTGGTTTGCAGATGAATTTTCTGGAGATAATTGAGTAAATGCAAATGGGGAGTCATTCCAACAGTTGCCAAAATGTCTGACAGGTACATAAGCAATTACCAGGAAATCTTCATTGTTTACAGTCTGTTAATTTAGACTTTAATATCACATGACCTACACAGAACTTTGCTTCTACTCATTCTAGCAAAGGGAGGTTTGGTGAGCAACAGCATGACCGGAAGTGTAAGGCATCTCTTTCATTCGTATATCATTCAACCAACACTTATAGGGGAACTTAACATCTGCCAGGCATCAGGCTGGGTATTGGAGACTGTGATGAACAGGGCATTAGAGTCCGTATGCAAAGTACAAGAGAAAAATCCATGAACAGAAAAACACAACGCACGTGTAGCAGCAGGTGTAGCCAAAGTCAGCTCTTGAAAGAAGGAAGGAGTTACGCTCACCTGCAAGTGAAAATTGCCAAAGAAGAAAATGAAATTGCTTGTGAATGGGGCCAGTGATTACAAATGAGCTCCTCATCTGCCATTGGCTGTTGCAGGAACATAGTTTAGGCTGCAGTTGTCTGTCTTCAGAAAGGTAAACAGTTTTCTAAATCTGGAGAATATTGCAGGGCTCTCATGTCAGAATGGTGTGTTCATTCCCTTCTTTAAGTATGCAAGTAGGAACTGCAAAGCCTGATTCTGAAACAGCAGAATAGGTCTGAAAGTGTTAGTATGTGAGAGCGCGCTTGAGGAGTTTTGGAAGACTCAAAAAGGCAAATCAGAGCATAAATGGGTGAATATATGAAGTTACAAAGTAATGTTCATAAAAAAACAACAAAGTAATGTTCATAAAGATACCATGAAAACCCAATGTTTTTTTAAAAAGAGAGACATTTAAAATCTGTCATTATCCTTTTTATTTTGTTAAGTGTTACTATATAGGTAAAAGTTATTAACTTTGGAAACACAGACCAGCATTTTTAGAGATGGAATGTGTTGATGTCCAACTTTAAAATCTTTCAGAAATAAAAGATAAAAAAAGGCGTGGCACATTTACATTTGGGTGATGGATTTGAGGGTGTTCATTAAGCTATTATCATATTCTATTTGTTTGAAAATGTTCATAATTTAAAGTCATAAAGTCTGTATCTATAATATTAGTGAATATATTCTCTGTGCTAGGCACTTAAGCCTCATATCCACCATTACTAAATATCCACCATTACTAAGTATCACAAAATCTTGTAAGAAAGTTAACTATCCGTCTACAAAGGAGGCAAATCTATTCAAGTAGCTGAGTCCCTGACATCCATGAGGGAGACCTGGATTGAAAGAAACAGAGATTTCCTGGCTTCAGCCTGACCCAGCCCTGTCTCTCCCTCCCTCCCTCCCTCCCTCCCTCCCTCTCTCCCTCTCTCCCTCCCTCCCTCCCTCCCTCCCTCTCTCCCTCTCTCCCTCTCTCCCTGTCTCCCTGTCTTTCTCTCTCCTTCTTTCCTTTTCTCCCTCTTTTCCTCTCTCCCTCTCTCCCTTTCCCTCTCCCTCACTCCTTCCTTTCATTTCAAATAAAACAAATAAAGAAATAAAAATTTAAATATGGCGGAACAGAAACCCAGAGCCAGCTGATTGGTAAGAGGCAAAATCTTTCTGAACTTGGGTTTGTTTAGAGTGGGATATAGCCCATTCATTTGCTCATGAATGCAATCTCCTCTCCACAACAGGAATTGTCTCCATAGACTCCTTCAAGATGGCCCTTCACCTCCTCATTGGAGAATGGAGAGATGAGCAGCACTGGCTCAGTGCTAGACATCTGCTACTTAAGATGAGCCACATCCCATCTCTAAAATCAATACCTACCTCCCTGTTGGCTCAAGCCCTTTACTGTCTCTTCAGGGTCAGTGGCCCTGGGACACATTTCATTCTTCTGCTGGTTCCCACTCTGTAGTCACATCAGATTTCTCACTGCTTCTTCTACATGCCAGGTTCTCTCTACACTTGGAGTATTTCAGAATGCTTTGCCATTTGCCAGTACATTGCCTCCCACCTCTTTCTTCTGGCCAAATCCTGGTCATTTCTTAAGCTCTGACAATGACATTTTCATAGAAAGCCCTTCCTTAAAGCTCCGTGGAATTCTATGTTGACCTCTGTCTTCCGGGCTATGTTGTAATCCACATGTGACCAGGCTCTAACTGACCTACTTACTATGTATTTTGAAAAGAACTGTTTGATTGAACTGAACTGGCCTCTGGTTCTGCTGTCTGAAGCAACATGAAATAATTCAGATCTCTCATAAGCTACCTGGAATTAGTTGTGTCTCTCCTCCATACAGTGACTGTTTGATTCAGCCACTCTTCTCTACTTCTCTCTATAAAGCCTTTTCTTTGATTAAGCATCCCTACTTGGATTATGTTTTTCTTCATTATTATAGGTTCACCACCTGTGTACATATCATCTATCACCTAAATCAAACCACACTGCCTTCTCATGTCCAAGCTGGCACAAGTCAAGTTCCCTTAGTTTCTAATAGCCTTCATCCTGGGTTTGCTGGACCTGATTGGTTTACAATATTGATTTCCTTGAATATTACTTAAGAAAAAAATGGGCCTTCATGATTTGAGTGGGAACACTTGAAGGTAGGGACAGAGTCTCATTCATTTGTGTATCTGTGGGAGCTGTCAGATGTTGATTTGCAGTGGGTGCAGCATGAAGGGCATTGCAATCTTGTCAGAAATGTTTTCCTAAGAAATGAAGCTGGGAAGACTCAGGAATTGTGTCTAGGCAGTGGTGAAGATTTATCCTGTTCATACAAGTGAAAGAAAATGCTCCATTCCTCGTACTTAGAATAGTCCATTCTTTTATTAAATCTCATTTCATTCATTGAATTTTGGCAACTTTGAATTTTGGCATGAGTTGGTAAACTGTGGCCTGTGTACCAGCTCCTACTATCCTCTGTTATCTACTTCTGTAAATAAAGTTTTATTTGAACACAGTCCTACCCATTTGTCTATGTATTATCACAGCTGCAACAACAAATAGTTGCAGTGGAGAACCCATGATCTGTAAATAAGGTTGCCAGATAAAATACAGGAAGTCTAAGTTAAAGTAAAAAGTCGGATAAACAGTGAATAAATATAAATACATTTTTAGAATAACCATATCCCAAATATTGAGTAAGTCATACTTATACCAAAAAATTTTTTGTACTATGTTTCTGAAGTATGAAATTAACCGCATTCCTGAGCAAGTATTTTTATTTGCTAACTCTAGTGACACTACCAGCAAAACCTAAAATATTCGCCGTCTGATGCTTCATAGAAAAAGTTTGCTGTCACCTAAACTAGAGTAATAATAACAACGATGCCTAGCGGCGCCGGCACACCGGGTTCTTGTCCCGGTTGCCCCTCTTCCAGGCCAGCTCTCTGCTGTGGCCAGGGAGTGCAGTGGAGGATGGCCCAAGTGCTTGGGCCCTGCACCCCATGGGAGACCAGGAAAAGCACCTGGCTCCTGGCTCCTGCCATCGGATCAGCGCGGTGTGCCGGCCGCGGCGGCCACTGGAGGGTGAACCAACTGCAAAGGAAGACCTTTCTCTCTGTCTCTCTCTCTCACTGTCCACTCTGCCTGTCAAAAAATAAATAAATAAATAAATAAATAACAACAATGATAGAAACAGCAGGAGTAATAATAACCACAATAAAAGAGCAGCTACTTTCCTTTATTTGTGTTATCAATATCAGTGCAGGATCTCGTTTGGGTCTCGAAACATCTGTATTAACATTGGCAGAGGCTCTGCATCACACAGTGAACAAGGGGTGATTGTGCTTAAGACTACATGTCTGTCTGCTCACTTAGCAAGCCCTGCTCTACCCTGGCCCCACCTACTCTTTTAGGGAGCGAGGTTTGTGTCTGTTCATAGTTCTTTCTCTGTGGCTTTTGTCACTTCTTTTAGGATTTCCTACTGCAGAAACAAATCAAGGAACTCCAGAACCACTACCGTTTGCTATATTTCATTCCTCAGTTAACTGACTCCGTATGCTTACTGTACATGTCAAATAATTGTATTTCTGGATTATTTTATCTGAGGATTATTTTTACGCATCTCATTCATGTGTGCTGAGCCACCTCCATGCAGACCTGTGGAGATCCTGTGGGAAGCCAGAGTCCATGATGAATGAGCATTTAATAGGGATGTTCTTGGGACTGTCTTCTGACTTCGCTTTTTTGATCTAGGCATCTCATGGTGAAGCAGTGAACTAATTGTGCATCATAGTTAGCCCATCTTTCTCCCCAGTGCGTATGTAAAAATACTCTAATACATGGAACAGCACCTGGATTGTGTAACTAAGTTTTGCTGCTCAGTTTATTTCAAGTGCTTAGTTTATTTCAAGTGCTTCTGAATTATTCTGTAAAAGAATTATTTTGCCTCTCTATGCAAGAAATATCAAACAGCTGATCCTCATTCATAACTACTTTCAGAAACACCAGGTTAGGGTCTTCAAAGCACCCCTAATCAATTTTTCACTCCTTTGTTGAGCTGTTTGCTTACATTACGGACAGTAGACTATTACCTTTAAAGAAGAAGGTGATTGGAAGATGGAGCAGCTTCAGAATGTGTTTCTGAAGAATCCAGTCTGCTCCTTGACCATGGGCTGTGGGAGGCCCATTAATTTACCTGGGATATTGCAGGCTCTCAGATGTCAGCATTGCTCTCTGTCCTTGGCATGAATGTGCCTCTTTCAGCCGTTGGAAAAAGATGAGACGAAAGCCCTTGGCATGCTTTCCTGTGATAACCTTGACACCCGACTACCGTTTGGTAGGGGGTTTACGTGAAGGAGGGGCGCTGACGCTCTGCGTGCAAAAAGGTTAAGCCCAATTGCCAGGTTTGTGTTAGGAAAAGCCAGTGTTTGAATTCACTAACTTTTTAAGAACCTTCAACCAAAATGCTAAAACTTCAGAGGTACAAAGATGAGATCATTAAAATAAAGCACACTTTAATGACCATATTTCTTTGGGGTTCCCTACACTCCATGGAACCTTAAGTGCACTGCTCTTCAAAATCAACTGTAAGACTTGGAAGTGTCAGTCACTCAGATAATTGGAAACATATAAACTGAGAGAATGTGCATCTGAAATTAACTACTGGATTCATGTAAAAGACTCGACTCACTGAAGGTAAATTGCTGTTTTCCAAAACTCCCCTTTTTCCTTCATTTTTAAGTTGTAGGAGAAGAATAAAACAATCTTCATCATACTTTACTGAATTTTAATGTTGGATTTTTGTTGTTGTTTAGTCTTTTTCCTTGGATATTGAGAATAGAAACTACCATGTTTATCATACTTATTTTGACCTTAACCTTTTTTTTTTTTCTAATGAAAGAGACTTAAAATGTCCCAGCTGGTCTGACTCCCCGTGAGGGGGAGGAGACAGTGAGAACCCTTCTTCCTGTGTAAATGTAGAGAAGGAAGGAGATCTGAGTGATTTAAGTGAACTGGGGAAGTGCTCATCTTATATTCATGACAAATCTAGTTGTTTCTCAAATGTAGAATATGATTGTAATTTTCCAAATGACAAGAAGAAACGGCACACTGATGCAAGTACCCACTGAGAAAGTGTCTGTTTTTCTTTAGAATGTTGTTTATAATGTGCTTTAATTTACGCTCTGTTGGACTGAGACAAAAGAAGGAGTTTTACAGATAGGTAAACTAGGGAAGCCTGAAGTATCATAAAACAGAGTTGCTTTTGAGATTTGGCTTAATTGTTAGGGAGTAAAATTTTGTTCCAAATTAAAATTCCACTGCAAAGAACTAAAAATATCAAGAATTAGAGTCTGTAATCTAAAAAAGAAGAAGGAAAAACCACCTTATCTGGTGGAATTTGGTGGTTAGCCCTCACTTTGGCAGACCCAGTATTTTGAATTCCCAAAAAATGGACTCTCTTTTAATACGCGTAAGCCTTATTTATTGGTAGAGGCCTTACTGAAGAATATCTTTGATCTATTCACCTCCATTGACATAAACCCACTGTAACCTTGGAAAATGTTTGAGCTTTTTGCAAGGATGTTGGTTTGGCCTCTAATGTATCATAAGAGTGGAAAGGTCCAATATCCACAATTCCTCAGATTAAATGGCTGGATTTCTTTTGGCTACAGACCTAGCCCACCTTGTCTGAATGCCAGCCCTCAGTGCAGGCTAGCGGTGTCCCAGGAGACAAGGAAATCGGACTCAGAGTGTTGTAGAATGGAAGCAGGTCTCTCAAAAGTCAAGATCGCTGAAGAGCGTACAGGGCATTTGGGGTCTCGGAAGGGTGACAGGAGGCCTTTCTCTTCGTTAGTGGGTCTTCATCTTTCATGCCACTAGTCAGAGAAACTTGTAGAAAAAGCACAAAATGAGAGGGGGCAGATGTTTTGGAGATCTTCCTGGGTGTGGGTGCAGCGATACACTGTGCATAGCTTGAAGCCAGGGCCCCCACTTTGCATATGATTCAGCTTAGCCCATTTCAGAGTCAAGAGTGTCTCAACCACAGATTCCAGTCCCTTAATCCTTTGGAAGTGGATAATTAAGTGTGATAGAACTTTTTGCATGAAAGATTTTTAGAATGAAACTTGAGCTCTGTCTCTTCTTTGTGGATTTAGAACAATTCTTGTTACTTTTGGAGCGAATAGCAGATTATTAACAGTCACCTAGCACAGTTCAGAGAATTTCTAGGACACGTTAGATAGTTGAGAAATTGAAAAAAGAGCTGTTAAATATTGTAGTCACTCTAGTAGTCATGAAGAATAATTCTCTCCTGATGAGAAAATTATCTTTTGTTATGTGAATACCTAAAAATTCAAATGCATAGCTATGTATACGTAAACCTGATGTTTATCTTGAGTTGATAAAATCGTCTCTTACCAGGAGGAAGCATTTAAGTTTAGTGGTTAAGATGCCTGCATCCCACATCAGAGCCTGGATTCCGTTCTCAGCTCCAGCTTCCTAGCAGTGCAGACCCCAGAAGGCAGTCTCAATAGCTCAAGTAATTGGGTTCCTGCCACCCATGTGGGAGACCTGGATTGAGCTCCCATCTCTGAGTCCAGCTTGGCCCCAGCACTTGTGGGCATTTGGGAAGTGAACATCATGTGGAAGCATTCTCCTTTTCTCAAATAAATTTTATAAAGAATTATCTTTTACCAAAAAAAAAAAAAAAAAAGCAAACAGTTACTTCGGCCTAAAATAAAATCAATGTTATTAGAAACACTACCTCAATATTGACTTAAAATTAATCACATTTCTTAAATTGTAAGCTATTTAGTAAATAACTTATGTTTATGTATCAGGAAATAACTTACATTATTAGAATGTTCAAAATGAACCCTATTCAAAGGTTTGTAACTCCTCCTCTTACTACTGTGTTCATTAACAATGTTCACCGACTGCCAGGTACTATATTGAGTCCTTTACCTACAGTAGCTCATTGATTGTTCACATCTTTATTATTAGCCTCATTATTATTATTAGCCTTATTATTATTGTTCACATTATTATTAGCCTGATTCATAGATGAAGAAAGTAAGGCATTTTAGTATTGGATTGAATCTTATGATATCGTCATTTTTGAGTGTTGAACATACCTGGACATTGCCAATTTCATATGAGTTCAGCTAGTATAGTTTTATTATAATGATTTCTTTATTACATGATTTTAATTCAACATTGATCAAATCCTATTGCTTGTATGAACTACCTCACCTCAAAATCTGAGAGAGATTGGTCTGGAAGATAAGTCCTTATTACCCTCGCATGTCCTTAGAAGTCCAAATTTGCATCATACTTACTAGTACCATGGCACTCTTTTGTAGATCCAAGTCTGCAAGTTATGTGTTGTAGAATTGCTCAATGAAGCTTGGAAACATGGCCAAGAATAAGGAGACACTGTCCTTGACTGGAAATGGCTCTCTGTCAGCATGTGTACCCTCTGTTATAGTTGGGTGTCCTTTTCTGAGGACAAAGATGAATGTACTTCAAGGGGAGTAGTTTGCCATGCAGGGTGGGGTGCTTTCTCCAGTGTATTGAATTTGTTGTGTCAGCCTATGAACAAAGTGGATTTTAAGCTAAACGTTTAAAAAATGGAAGCTTTGGCCGGCGCCGCGGCTCACTTGGCTAATCCTCCACCTGCAGTGCTGGCACCTCTGGTTCTAGTCCCGGTTGGAGCACCATATTCTGTCCCGGTTGCTCCTCTTCCAGTCCAGCTCTCTTCTGTGGCCCGGGAGGGCAGTGGAAGATGGCCCAAGTCCTTGGGCCCTGCACCCACATGGGAGGCCAGGAGGAAGCACCTGGCTCCTGGCTTCGGATCAGCATAGCACGCTGGCCGCAGCAGCCATTTGGGGGGTGAATAAATGGAAGAAGACCTTTCTCTCTGTCTCTCTCACTGTCTAACTCTGCCTGTCCAAAAAAAAAAAAAAAAAAAAAAAATGGAAGCATATTTTAAGACCAGTTTGGTGATGCATTTTTCTTTTTCTTCTTTAAATCAGCGTTAAGAGGAAGTGCATGTTCTTTCTCTGTCTTTGAAAAAGGAAGCCTAAAGTGGTTTTCTTTGCCTTGGTAAGGGGCAGGGGGTAGAGTAGAGGGAGGAGAGTAGTGAGACAGATTTAAAAAGGTGGAAAGGACACACTCCCATTCTGCAAGAAGTGATCTTCCCAGCTTTTTAATTGTCTGGAAACAAACATTTGCTGGTGCCACCTCGTTTTCAAGCTGATTTGATATTTCGTGGCTTGGGCCGATGTCTGGAAATAATTTATCAGATGTCAGGATGAACAAGAGATCCAGTGGTGGGGCCAGCACTGTGGTGTAGTGGGTAAAGCCGCCAACTGGAGTGCTGGCATCCCATATGGATGCCTGTTCGAGTCCCAGCTGCTCCACTTCTGATCCAGCTTTCTGCTGTGGCCTGGGAAAGCAGTAGAGGATGGCCCAAGTCCTTGGGCCCCTGTACCTGCGTGGGAGACCTGGAGGAATCTCCTGGCTCCTGGCTTCGGATAGGTGCAGCTCCAGCTGTTGCAGCCATTTGGGGAGTGAACCAGTGGATGGAAGACCTCTCTCTCTGCCTTTTCTTCTCTCTGTGTATAACTCTGACTTTCAAATAAATAAATAAATCTTTAAAGAGAGAGAGAGAGAGAAAGAGAGACCATCCACTGGTGTCCAACAGCCTGTGATGTGTCAGACCAGTGCTGCTCAGAGAGTTTTAATATTGAAATTTTAGAAAGATAAGGTCGCCAGAAAAACAAGCATCCACAGCCTCAAAAATACTTACTGTCGTGTCCAATTTCCCATGTTTGCATCCCAGTGGGCGCTTACGGGAAGCTCCATTGCACCTTTCAAAGTGAGATGTCGATGGCATAAACCAAGTTCACCAATATTACAGTCATCTAAGATTATGTTTGCCTCCAAAGGCCTCTGAGTACCCCTAGTTTTAATAATTATCTGTTCCTTCTATTGTGTAACTCAAAAAAAAAAAAAACACCCAACAAACAAAAAAACTTTGAAGATGATAAAAATATATTTTAAAGTCTGTGGATAATGAAATGATGGCAGGGTAGCTTTTTAACTTAGTGGTTGTGTTTCAATTTGCAAATGTTGTAACTGTTTTAATTTTTTTTCCTTCTAGCTTGCTGCAAACTTTTAAAGACATTAAGCCTGCCAAATTATAGCCACTTATTTCTGCCTGACGTATTTTTCAGCTTAGAACCACAGAGGGACTGCCAAAGCTGCTCCTTCTTATTACCTGTTCTGTGTCTGGCCCGGAGTTTAGATTTTCGAAAATGGAAAAAAGCTGTTTGTGAAATCACAAGGCTCTTGAGCTCTTAGTTTCTTCTTAGTATCAACGTTTATTTATTTAGGTTTGGGCTGGGTTTCAAAAGATTGAAATTGGAAGCAGAGAAGGTGACTGCGAACACCATTTATCTGTATATAAGCGAACGTTCCGATGTACGTTTAATTTAAAAAATTGCCATTTCCTACAAGAGGGAGCGATTTTTCACATTGTTACAACATTTTTAAAGGTCACTAGGTGGTCACGTCACCAGCGGGGAGTTTTTGTTTGGCTGGCGGCACTGGCAGTTAGTTACAAATGCCTCCCAGGATTCAGCCTTCAAAGGGGGCTGCTTTGCACGTAACAAATACTTACAACCTGAGAAGTGAAGGATAAAAAGTAGTGACAGGGGAAAATTTTGGGAAATGTAAAACAGCATCTTTAGTGGCCAAATTGGGGTGTTCGGGGAGTTGAAGATTACATGTCCACTTTAGACTCGGGTTTAGTGCTTACAGAAGCAATAATATCTTAACTACTGGAGTTGGCTGTCACCTTGCTTTTAGTTAGCAAGCATTCTTAATTTGTGGCTCATTGGTTCCCATGATTGGGAATATCACTGGGGCTCCAGAGAAGAACCTGGACTAACCTCGTCCGTGCATTTGACATCCCTGGGTGGTTATTCAACCTGAGCCTCTCGGTCATCCCTCATCCTGAGCGCTGGTAATTTAAGCAAGATTAAGTGGGCAGCTAAAAGCCCCAATTACCGGCACTTCTTCTAGGCGTCCATATTTGCAGACAAATCAGCATTTCAAATTTGGGATCAGCAAATTATAAGTCCTCTTTATGGGAAATAAATAAATGAAGTGCAGATGGATCTTTGAGGGAATGGCTGAAAAAAAAAAAAAAAAGGAAGATGAATAGCCAGTAACTACATCTATGAGCATTTGATTTGTAATTAGCTTTTAAAATGTACGAAAGTGGAGGTTAATTTTTATCTTTGTTTTAGGAGAATTGAGTATCACCTTCCCTCTCCCATTCCACTTTTGGTTAACTAAGAAAAAAAAATTACTTAAAGAACATAGCTGTCAGTTAAGAACATATTATAGTTATTTTGTTATAGTATTATACCTTGTAAGTTATAGATACTTTTTTTATATTTTTAAGCCAGAAGCTAAATCATTTCAACTTGAGGAAGGAGTTGTCATGGCTCAGTTGATTGTTCAGGGAAAAAAATAGCCTAAGAATTTCAGTCCTCTATGAAGGATGGCAGGATAAAAGAGGTACTTAGCACCCGTGTCTATTTACGGTTCAGAGAGAAACTACACATAACTGAAGGGACTTTCATTTATTCGATTATGGGAGTCTACTGCTGTTTTTCCTGTTATAATTTTGTGTTGTAAAAATTCTTCATGTAAGAATAGGTAAATGTTACACTCACACAGTTATTTTTCAGTTCTTTTTTTCATTTATCAGAAAAATTAACTTTCCATCTCCAGTTTACCTTTGTTTAAGTGTGTAGAAATTATACTAGGAACTCATTAAATCTGTATATAAAAATGCAGAAAACCAAGAATAGTGTTATTTCACACTGCTATCTCCCTGAATAGTTTTCAAAACTCTCTAGTCTAGAGATTGTAATATTCTATAAGAGTAACTACTAGTATTCTCATCTTACAGGGAGAGATTCATGAAATTTAGCTTCTCAAAATTAAAGTTGATAGTGCTGCAGAACCAGGATTTAAATCTAGATCTGTGTAATCTCCTTTGCTGATTCCACACATACTTCTTGCATGTGTGGTGAATTTTAAAACGTTAAATCTGTTTAGAAACACTCATTATGTTTTCTGCCATTGTTATGGTCACATCTTCCGAAGAACCATTGGAAGCAGTTGCAGAAAAGTCTTGTGTTTCCTCCAGGTAGTCATTTTCCCGTCATGGATTTACATATGCTCCCTTTGAAATTGCCATCAGCCATTCAGGCTGATGATTCTACTTTGGCTTGATAAGTTTGGTAGAAGTGGTGCCTTGTGCATCATGTGTCCCTATCAGGTGTAGTTTGAGATTACTTGGATTGCATCATCACTGTTGTGGGGAGGGCTACTGCCCACAGCAGTGATTGCCATTTGTGTGGAATTTGGTAGGTTCCCACATGCTTCCCTATGGAGCATCTCAGGTGAACTGCACAATGATCTTGGGGTCTGTAACATCACTCTAATTTTTACAGACTCCCCAGCTGAGATGCATAAACAAGGGCTTTTGTCAAGAATACATATCTAAACTCAGGTGACTGTGTTTCTATCATGCCCTTGCTTTCTGCTTTTCATATCTATGCCCTGGTGGTGTTAGTGTGGGAAATAGGTTGCAGGTTCCCAATTTTCTCCTCCTTTCTCATTGGGATTGAGCCACCATGGCCCATTCAGGAATACCCAGGAGATGTGCTGTATCCAGTGAGTCTAGAAACACTGTCATCAGGCACTTGTAGACTTAAATACATTGTGATACATTTCATGTCTCTTTTCTGAGAATTTGGTTAACAACTTTTGGATTTGGCTTCATTCCTTGAGCTTTGTAGGTAATGATAGAAACAAACATCCAAGATATGGACTCCTCTGACTAACAGCGGTATTGTGATGGAGGGGTGAACCAGCCATGTCCTCCTAGGATCCAAAGTGAATGCATTATCTATTTTTTCTATGTCAAGGGTGTCAAAACTCAGAACAACAGCTATATGTTATCTAGCTTATTTTGAGGAATTCTAAAATTGTAGATTGCCTAGGTTCAAGACTTCTCTTTGCCATTTACTAGTCATGGAAACTTGGGCGGGTTGATCAACCCCCTTTGTGCCTGTGTTTGCTTATCTGTCAAATGGAGACATACTAACACCTACCTCAGTGGATTGATGTGTAGATTGACTAAGTCAAAACTCAACAATGTACAGTGTTCAGCAGAGATAAAGTGTGGATGTGTGTTAGCTATGTATGCCTCATTGTGGAATCTATGTCCTAGTGTTCAGCATTTTTGGCAAGACTGTTCAGTTACCTTGAAATAGAGTGCTGGTGAACCAGATCAGTGAGGGAGGGCAGCCAGTTTCTGTGGTGTTAATAATCGTACCCTAGCCGAGGGACAGGCTGACCTGTATCATCAGAAGATGATACCTGTGACTGATTCTTACTAGCCCATAGCCTTCAGCTCCAGCCCACTGCAGAATTAGACTCTTTGGGCTGTAAGATGTTAGAGTAATTGCCGATAAGGATTGCCCTCAGCTCATAGCTATCCCCTTTCCTTTTCTCTTGTTTGGTCTCATTATTTAGGGTGTATTCCCAGTGATGGAACCCCAGGCTGATTAATCTGGATTGGTCCAGTTGGTTTTCTTTCCAGGGAAGACAAACAACATTTTTTTTCCAGTAAGCCTGGAGTTGTGTTGTGGCCGAGTTAGTATATAAATGGTAGATACCCCCAAGAAAACATTAGGATTATCTGCTACTGAGGATCTTGGAACATCTTTCTCACCGACCTACCTGAAATTCTGGCTAACTCTTTTCCTTGATCTACCCAAGTTTCCCGCTAATACTTCCTCTCTTTGCTAAGTTAGCCAGAATCAGTTTCTTCAGCTTGCAATCCAAAGAAACCTAACCAAAACATTTATGCAGTCATAGCACTCATCGTTGGCTAGAATTCTTTCTCAGGGAATTGCTTAACTTGGCCTTCTGTTGTTTATACCAAAACCTTTAGATATAGGACTGTGACATCCAGGGCCATTGTTTGACAGCTCTGACTTGGCCAGAGTCCCTCCTGTTATTGAGTTGGCATCAGCCTTACCTACCTACAACTTCCATCCTTATATCCTAGTTCAAATCTTATGGTCCCCCTTGAACAAGCCTCATCTGCATTCACTCTAACAGATGGTGGAAGGAATAACTACCACATTCCCAGGTCTTCTTTGACACTGATTACTCCCACATTTGTAAGTCCCATCCAGATACATATTGCTTTTAAAATCCAACAAAAGGGACAATGGAAGGTGTCACAGAGGATGTCATCTTTCATACTGGAGTCTTCCGAGCACCTTTGTGTGTAGTTTTCCTAAGGATTTATATTGATCGACACAGCTTTTCTTGCCTCCTCTGAGAGCTCAAGAATGACCTGGAGTTCATGCTTGTTGGGGCCCATTTGTGAAATAAAGAGATTATTCTCTACCTGTAGCCTAAGGACAGGGTACCTGAAGCTGATGTTGTTCAAAGAATGGTCATTTAGTAAAAATGACCTGGGTTCAACATGATCTTATAGGGCAGCCAGCTTGGAAGTCTTTGGCAACATTTAGGGAAATGCCAAGTAGTTTTCAAGGAGAAAGGCGGATCCCCCTGTCTGTGCAGAGTAGAGGAGGCCCAAAGGGAATGCCCCCAGATGTTCCTTAAACACACTCTAATTATAATAATATTTAGCATTCAGATGAATGCTTTCTAGACTATGGATGTCATGAACCAGTAATATGAAGATAATATTTTTGAAGACAATGTATGCTTGATATCCCAGTTATGCTACTAAATTAGACTGTTTGAATGTTAACTGCTATCACTTATTTGAGAAAAGCCACTTACTATCAGAAAGTGGAATGGATTTCAGAATAAAAGGCAGGCTTACATTCCCCAGAAAAGCTGTTGGCAATCTTACTCCTGCAAAATACATACGTCTATCTACTAACGTGTGTGCAGGCACGTCTGTGTATGCGTGTGTGCACAAATAAAAATGTCACCAGAGCCAATACTCGTCTTTGGGTTGGCACTTAGGAATCAGTTAATTTGGCTATGCTTTTTCCTTGTAATAATCTCACGACCCTGAAAACTTGGCAGCTAGAAATAGACCTTAATATGCAGTAAAGAAGCAAGATTAAGTGGCTGAATCCTCTCTGGCTTCCTTTAGACACCTATCCCCGCAGGAAGCCTTGCTTTTCCTCCCAGGGCCCTTCCAAGCCCGCCCTCCCTCACACCCTTGAAGCCTGGTCCCACCATCTCAGCCCAAAGAGGCGTTTCTTCCTCCCTAGAAGCAAGCATGTCAGTGAATGGCCCAGAGTTCAGACTCTGGGGTCACGCAGACTTGGATTCAAATTCCAGTTCTAACTTAAAAAAAAAAAAAATAGCGTGACCTTTGGCCATCTACTGAAATCCCACAATCCAGTTCAGCTTAGCTCTGCGATGGAGATAATCGTGACTTTCCATTTGAAAGTAGTTTCCAGAGAACTAAATGGCACAATGTGCTCTATTTAGGCTTTGGATATAGGCATGGTTATCAAAGTGACAATCTTGAACAGTTGTTGATCCTCTAACAATGGCGTCATCAATCAATTAATACCTCTTGTTTTATTACCTTTTGAGATGCTGTTGCTTTCTTTATCAAAACAGTCTGCAAGCCTGGTCCAACACTGAGCCCTCATAGCAGCCAGCATGCATTCTGTCCACAGTACATTCCCTTTGGATGGGGGTGGAGCTGAAGATACTGGATGACAATGTTATTCTGCTTTTTACACTACCACCCACAGGTACACAGTCATCCTTAATGATGCTTTCTCGTTGGGCCTCTCTTCGATGGGACTTTGGAGAGCCCCCTTAAGAGTTCTGCAGCCCGGTTCTTTGACTCCTGCCTCACATCCTGTGACTTGAAGTTCAAATCTAAACGGAGATGCTCTCTTGGTGCTCCGTGGAGCCAGGCAGCTTCAAGGCTGTCCAGGGAGATCGATGGTCTGATCTCAAAGCAATCAGTCAACAGATCGGGATCGCAGGGAGCGGTCATCACTGTCAGGTTGGAGTCTGGTCACCAGGATGTTTTCTCACTAAGTAGTTTTCCAGGTCTAGGGGCCTCTATTATGGGACTGAGTTCTGTCACCTTTTGAGCTTCTATCTCCCATCCCCCTGCCTCCAATCTGTGTACCAGGCTCTCCTGCAGACTGGGTTAGTTGCCTCTAGCAGTCAGTCCTGTGAGCAAGTGAAATAATTGGATATTACAGAAAGGGGATTTCCTCAACTTTTTAAAACTTTGAGGGTATAAAGTGATCAAGAATTTAATCGATGGGCATGTATTCCAGAGAAGTAAACAAAGAAACCAATAAAGCTGCTTGCATTTTGGAAGAAAACTGTTAGGTCGAACTGTTGAAATTGCTGTTGTTTGTCTTTCTGAGCCACAAGTTAGTGGGTCTGCCTACTAACTGTGGATATGAGATTTCACGTCTCTGTTTATTTTGGGGCTTCTGGATTAAACTGGACATTCAGAATGAAGAGGATGGCATGGGAGGGAACTTTTGAATCAATTGTCCCATTCTTTGAACCATGAAGGTGGAAATCCTGTGTGCACTCGTATGCCCAGGCTTCGCATTGGGAAGCAAGAGTCAGGGGTATCTTTGTGGAGTGTGGCTGCCAATAAGGGGTTTGCTCCTGACCGTAACAGAGGTGTTTCTTTATATCCTGTGGCATGATCAGAGGATCAGCCTGTTTCAAGTCAGCATGGAGACTCTGAGGTCTACTGTGTTCTCAGTTCTACAGAGGTAGGGATGGCATCTGTCCCATTTGGTCATTCACTCCTGGTTCCGGTGCATGGGGGTTGCTTGGGATATGTGTGTCAGTTGACTCAAAGAAAATGAACACCTGGGCTCTGATTGTCCAACTGATTTGTTGCTGCTTGTGCAGCCAGTGAACAGCCAGCCCAAAGGAAGACATTCTGTTCAGTTGCTTGGGGTTGGGCTTTAACATTTCACGGCCAAAATGTTCCTGCCCCCAGCATTCGCTCTTCCCAGAGTGGAAATTTCACTTCCATGAGCCACTAGGCCACCCATACTGTAAATCTGAGACTGCTTTCTGTACCATTGTGTCTTGGGCTGGTTCCCTCACGATTCTTTCCAGATGTGGAGCGCCTTCAGGTAGTTTACCAGACTCTCCTTTGGCATCCGCTGTCTGGTTTTGCACTCCTTTGCCCTCTGAGGAGGAGTGCTCTGATAGCATCCCACATATTGCACTCATGAATCCAGAAATTGCAGGTCGCAACCACATACCACTTCTCACTATTTTCGGGTTCACTAGCTGAGTTTTGCAGTTCTTTGTGCCGCTTGACTTTTGAAACTGTTGCCTAGCAGTGCTGCAGTTTTGGGGTGTGTATGTTGATGTGTGGTCTTACACGTCTGTAATCAGTACGCTGATTTTATATATAGTTTATAGTCAGTGACTGTGACCTTGCACCTTCTCTCGATTTAGAGCTGGGATTCATTGGTAAAAGCTCACCTGGAAGGCAAGGCCCTGTGCATTTCCTTTCTTTCCCAGTGACACATCCGGCAAGTGGTTCACATGTGTGCGTTAGATAGGCGCCATGAGTTTTCATGGTAGTATTTGAAATATTCCTTCCCATTTCAGAACTGCCATTAGTTTGGTCTCACTTCTTGCCTTTATGTGTTGAAGTGAATGGCTCTAATCACCAGAAAATCATGCTTGCTTCCTCGCCATTTTCAGATACGAGGACCTTTTGGATTTACTGTGTATTTTGTGCTGGGTGTTCTCTTAGCAAATCTAAAGCTAGTTCAGAAATGCTGTGACTTTCACACATATTTCATTCATTTCATACTTAATATGTCAATTAAGTGACCTCTTTTATAAAACAACAAAAACCAGGCAGTTGCCCAGTCCTATATACTGAGTAACAATTTGACATATGATCATTTGAATGTCAACACAAAGTGGGTAAGAATGTGAAAATGTCCTACCTCACTCTCTGTCGTCACCTATCTATCCTGTGGCCGATATTATTTTTTTTAACATGATAGCACACTTTCTGATCTGTAATCTAATACATAGGTTACAGAAATGTAAGGATAGTCACAAGCCACATAAAGATCCAGTCAACAGTGGGGCACATATGTGACAGTCACCCAGAAGGTTGTGTCACCTGGTGACATTGTAGTGGATTAGTTTGCACAACAAACCCTCCTAAGGATCTGTTTCTCAGAAGGTGTCCCTATTGAAAAGGTATTTGTGCTTTGGAAAAAAAGAAAAATGAAAGGCCAGTATTTATTGCAATGGCCACAAGATGGCAGGCCTCAGATCTCCAGGCTTCTCAGGCAGGGAAGACGCTTGTGTGAGGAGCTGCGTCTTAGAAGATGCCTGAAGCCATCAGCTTGCCAAGGGTAAACCGCTCTACGTTATCCGAATTGTCCAGTTCTGGGACAGGCACAGCAAGAGGGAGCAGCTTCGAGCTCAGGAGAACATTTAGCCCTCCTGAAAATCCACTCTTGGCCTGGCCGCCACCATCACCCATAGCACACAGACATGTGGCTTTGTTTCCTTCCTCAGTGCCAAAGCTGCACTGCCTTTTTTCTTCTCATGGACAGAAAATCTCTCAAAGGAGTGTCTTCCAACAAGCTTGATTCTACATATTTCTCTCTATACTCATCTGCTCCATAGAACCTTAATTCAATTTTCTTCTAATGTTGCACTCACAAAATTCTGGAATGTGCCCCCTTCTGCCTCACAGCACATGACTATCTGTTTTGTTTTTCATGACAATTTAGCCTATGGGAATATTCTATTCCATGTAAACATAAGCAAAGGGGGATTTGATTTAACAGAAAATACTCAGATTAAGAAACAAAATATCTGGTTCAAGATACAGGAGAGCAATGTGCTGCTCTGTGCAGACACTGAGTAATAATCTTAGTGGCATTAACTATAAGGAGAAATGGGGCTGGCGCTGTGGTGTACTAGGTTAACCTGTGGCACCGGCATCCCCCATGGGCTCTGTTTCAAGTTCCAGCTGCTCCACTTCCCATCCAGCTCCCTGCTAATGGCCTGGGAAAGCCGTAGAAGGTGGCCCAAGAACTTGGACCCCTGCACCCATGTGGGAGACCTGGAAGAAGCTCCTGGCTCCTGGCTTTGGATCTGCCCAGCTCTAGCAGCTGCGGCATCTGAGAAGTGAACCAGCAGATGGAAGACCTCTTTCTCTCTGTCTCTCCCTTTCTCTGTCTGTAACTATGCCTCTCAAATAAATAAATAAATATTTTAAAAATGTAAGGAGAAGGAAAATTAAAATATATGTCTTTAAGGACACTCACATACATTTAAGCATGCATGCATGTGACTGACTTACCAATAAGAAAAAAAAAAGTTAATCCCATGTCCTGAGGGCTAGGCCTTGAAGTCAGTGACCTACATTCTGACAGCTGCCCATTTCCCACCAAAAGTTAATATGAGGAGACCTGGCACTTGGCGGTGCCTGACCACTCACTAACGACAGCTTTAGTTAAGGTGGTCGCTGGGCAAAGCTCTGCCCCGCAGTGTGCAAAGACTTACAGGGTGAGTATTTGGTTTTCTCATTTTCAATCTTTGGTAGCCTTCCAAGGACTCTGATTGGGTATATTTCATAGAAAGTGCTACCTTGGCAGAGCTGAACAGCCAACAGAAAAACCTTCTCATCACACAGAATGGCAACAGCAAGAATGACCGTGTATCATCTTGTAAAGTTAGACATTAACACAGGGGATCGTGGTGGGTCCCACAAATCCTTTCACTTCACTTGCCCTCCCTGCCTTCCAAATTTACCAATTTTTTAAAAGTTGTGTTTTTTTCTTTTAATGGAGGATTTTTTTTTGCTCTGAAGTTTTTTTTCTTTTTTGACGTTGTTTAGATTTTTGCACTTGACCTTGACTTTTAAAAGTTCACCTTTCAAAACTTGTTTCCATTTCTCAATTTCTCATACTGTGTGAAATCACATCTTGTCTGCTTCTGTTTGGCCTTTTCCTATCAGTTCGGACAGAATGATATTGAACAGTTATTGATCAAGTTGGGCCAAGCTTGTGAGATGCAATTCTTCTGTGGTCAACAGACTCTTCTCCACACTTAAGATCTGTTTTCTCCTTTAAGTTTGTTTGCAAAACAGATGTCAGCTCATGAAAGTCAAATGTGCAGCTTCACAGAAACCAATCTTTGAGGCATTTCTGAAAGGCTGTCTTGAAAGTAAGAGACTATTAGCAGGTTTAGATATATTTAGTACTACAGGAAGCCTAATAGAAAATATGCAAAACCTTTGAATCTTTACATTTGATGATGCCCATGCTATGCATTGTAATAATAAGTAATTGCTAGTATGTATTTTTGTGGACATGTGGTCACTACACAGAACATTTATTTGCATTAGGACATTTCTCACTGTGATCCAAAGGAGGGTTACTTTGATACTTCCTAGTTCATTTAGGAAGAAATCTAAGTTTCAGAGATAATTAAGTAACTGACCCAGCATCCTGGAACCAAAAGGTATTGCTGAAGTGCAAATCCAGGTATATTTGATTCCAGAATACAGACGCTGAAAGATCAGTACTATCTCTTTTTAAAGACTTGAATGATACTTTGTTTGTGTGAGTTTTTATAAAATGCCATAATCCACTAGGTTGCTCAAAAGGAGTGTTTTGTCCTGTCTCTTTGTCTCTTTGTTCCTTTCCCTCGCCTTCCGTCATCAGGCACACAATAATCAGTATTGCCTTGCACCTTATACCTCTCCACTTCCAAGACCTAGACACTCATCTCTCCCCTTCTTCATTTTTACCAGTTCTCCAAAGGGACGAGAATTGTGTGACCATCTGAAGTTGGGAATAGTATTTCTCTGCAACCCTATCGCTTGAGCTTTGGATCCTTTCTCTGTGTGTGTGTGTGTGTGTGTTTTTTTTTTTCAGATTTATTCATTTGTTTATAAGTCAGAATCATGGGGTGGTTTTAGGGTAGAGAAAGAAATCAATCCTCCATCTGTTGGTTCACTCCCCAAATGGCCACAAAGGCCGGGGGTGTGCCTGGCCAAAGTGAAGAGCCAGGAGCCTCCTCAAGGTCTCCCACATGGGTGCAGGAGCCCGAGCACTTCAGCCATTTTCTGCTGCTGTCCCAGGTGCATTAGTAGGAAGCTGGACCAGAAGTGGAGAAGCCAGGACTTGAACCGGTACCCACATAGGATGCCAGGGCCACAGATGGCAGCTTAACCCACTGCACCGAAGCACCTGCCCCTGGACTGTTTCATGTGAGGCAATCAGCTGTATCAGTCTTCGCAGCTCCTTTGTAGCAGAAAGCCATGTGGGGCAGGAAATGCCATCTGAGTGTCCTGAAACACATGACATTGACCTTTGAGAGCATCCTGGCCCAGCTTCTCTTAGAGGACCCCATGGATGGGCCAACTGCCTCCCAGGATCCTGCAGCCAGCAAGGAATGGGGTAGAAGCTGGCATATAGAGCACAGAACCTCCACAAGACTCGGTGGCCCCTGTTAGGAAATTCCAGTTATGTGCTATTTGGTTTCAAAGGCAAAATTCTGCTTAATTGGAGTAAACTATTTTTTGAGGTCAGTTTTAGGTGGGTGACGGAGCGCAAACCACATGAAGGAGCCTGGGCTGCCGAAGCCTGGCTTTTATGAATCTGGTCTGTTCTTTGTCCTTGCTGAAACTTGTGCTTGTCCAAATACATCTCACCCTGTGGGCCCCGCCTCATGTGAGCCGCTTTGCGATCTGCATGCCCTTCTGCCTGTCCCATCCATCATGCCGCTGGTGGGGAGGCTTGATATTAATGGATCTCAAAGACCTTTTCTTTCTCAAGATGCTGTTGGAAAATACAGCTCTGAAAACGTAGGCAAATGAGCATCTATCTCCAGGGTCGATCCCAGCAAACCTCCACCCAGCCCTCACTCCAGGGATGAAAGAGAGGCTGTTTTCAAAAGGATCTTTCGTCACCGTCTGTCTTAAGTCACCTCCTACTGAACTTACAGTGGAAGATTCACAGTCATGAGGGAAAGAAAACAATAATTAACTGGAAAACATTGATTGAGCAGAATTCCCCCCCCCCCCACAGTCTGATTGGAACTGCTTGTGGCTGGGCACCATACATAATGGCATTTCTCCCTCCAAGGTCATTACCCAAACATTTCTTAACGGAATGAATTTTTTCAAGCATCCGCTTGTGCAATTAAATGTGTTTCTCAATATGCGTCAGCTAAATAAAACATGAGTCCACCAGAAGAAAAAATGGGTTTGTGCTTCTCCCCCAGCCCAATTTATAACAGTTCCTAATGGGCCTGCCTTGACTACAACACCAAAAATTAATTTTCGATCCCCTCTTACAGCTCAAATCATTAACAGAACGACAGCATCGGGGAGTGGAATAGAAATGTTTACAAAGCTCCCTTTTAAATTGACTGTGGTAAGTGACGTAGCAATGTATTCCTCTCAGCAGACCCTAGAGTTGGCTTTGGGAGAGTCAGCCACGGGCGACACTCTCAACAGGACATTTATCTTGGCAGCAGATGCTCTTCAGTCCTCTTTTGTCTTACTCCATGAAGGACTTTTTTTTCAGGTTGGCTAAAACCATTTTTTTGGTGTTTTATTAGCTGTATCTTGACTGCCTCCTACAAACTGAATGACAAGCAAGGGTTATTAAATATGTTCTTGCACATAGTTTTATCCATTGTTAACCCTCACTAAATGCACAAGAGGGCACAGAATTCCCCTCTTGTTTCCTCCATTGTTGCCCATATTTGTTAAAGAAATGATTCCCTTTGACGTTTGTTTAGGCTGCAGGTTGATAAAATGCTGTCCATGGTCCACTCTCTTAGCTTGGCATTCAGCAGGCTCTGCACAGATTTATTTCTTTTTGTATTATCTTATCTGCCCTTCTAGCGTATTTGGGCTTCCTCTTCATATTTTAAGCTACATTTTAAGATACATTTTAGAGATGTATCACCTTAGTCACTGTGTTCTGGAGTATGGCAGTGTTCTAAAGAGACTTTTCTAAGACTTTGGTATATACTTAACCCCACTCACTGTCTAAGGTTGCCTAGATATGTACTTTTCATATTGGCTGTGAATAAGCAAAAAGCACAGAGTGAGTGTTACAGATGACTTCAGTCTTAGGGAAACTTTCTCCAAGCTGATGGGACAACACCAATTTCAGGAGCAATGTAAATCTGTCTTGAGTCTAGAAGGTGATGCACTTAAGATTTTTCTTTGTGTTTTCAATTTATATCCAAGTATCTTGTCATTTGCTACTTGAGCCTTTTCTAAAAGACAATGTGGGAAGGATGTGGTGGTACAGTGGGTTAAGCCACCATGTAGGATGCTGCCATTCCATATTGAAGTGCCTGGTTTGGGTCTCAGCTGATCTGCTTCCAGTCCACCTTCCTGCTAATGCATCCCGGAAGGCAGTGGATGATGACCCATGTGAGAGACCAGGATGGAGCTCCTGGCTTGTGCCTTCAGCCTGGCCCAGCTCTGTCTATAGTGGGTATTTGAGGAATAAACCCACAGATGAAAGATTAATCAATCGCTGTCTCTCTTTCTCTGCCTTTCAAGTAGATGAAAAGAAACATTTTATAAAATAGTGGATCAAACTGCAAATATTCAATTTTCCTAGTTTTTGAATGGCAAAACCAAAATTCCCCCACAGGGGAAAAAAAAGGCAGGAATATTCATTTAAGTGTCCTATTCTCTCCCAATATTTACCACTTTCTCAAAGCTAGCCTTGGAGTATTTTCCATAGAATATTTGTGTTGGATGCTTTATGTCAATTTATCATCAGATTGGCTCATGGGGATTGTGTAAGTGTAGCCCCTGATGTCTTGCTGGCAAAATGAATCTTTATCAAATGCGATTCAGTATTCCTCACCCTCAAAAACCTGAACTTTAACAAATTGACACTCTTGTTTATGGCATCAGTAATCACCCTAGGCTCTTGTCATGAGTCGCCAAGGCTATGGAAGCCTTTTGAGTTCACCAACTCTGATCATATTTAGACAAGGTCGTAGTCAAAGTGGAAGTTCTCTCCTCCCTTCAGAGAAAGGTACCTCCTTCTTTGATGACCCGTTCTTTCCACTGGGATCTCACTCGCAGAGATCTTTCATGTAGGTTTTTTTTTTTTTTTTTTTGCCAGAGTGTTTTGGCTGTGCACTTACTCCTCATGTAGGATCTCTGTCCTTAATGTGCTGTACATTGAGATTTAATGCTATAACTAGTACTCAAACAGTATTTTTCACTTTGTGTTTCTATGTGGGTGCAAACTGTTGAAATCTTTACTTAATATATGCTAAACTGATCTGTATATAAAGAGAATTGAAAATGAATCTTGATGTGAATGGAAGGGGGGAGGGAGAGGGAAAGGGGAGGGTTGCGGGTGGGAGGGAAGTTATGGGGGGGGGGAGCCATTGTAATCATTACATAAGCTGTACTTTGGAAATTAAAAAAAAAAAAAAAAAAAAAAAAAAAAAAACCCTGAACTTTAAAGCAGGGATGAATGGTTTCTCGGCCTTTTGGCTAAGATCAAGCTTAAGGCAGGAATGGTCAAAATTCTCTACTGGGAAACTAGCTCACAGCAGTTTTGGTGATGAGCTGAAGTGTACCAGGTTAAACATTGTATTTTAAATTGTGTAGGGCTGGTGTTATGGCTCATTGGGTTCCATTTCTGGTTCAACTTCCTGCCAATGAGCCTGGTAGGTAGCAGATGTTGGTTCATTATGTGCTTGAGCCCCTACCCACCCACGTGGGATACCAGGATGGGTAGTACTGGTTCCTGGCTTCAGCCTGGGCTAGCCCCAGCCATTAGGACCATTTGGAGAGTATGCTGGTAGATGGAGGATGTCTCTCTCTTTCTCTCTTTGTCTCTCTGTCTCTCTGTCTGTCACTCTGCCTTTCAAATAAATAAATAAAATAAATAAATTTTGTAAAAAAAAGAAAACAAATATGATGGCCCTGTGAGCTTAGAGTGAAGGGTTTGCTTCACCTGGCATCCATGCCTGTTAAAATAGGCAATGGCCAAATCTAGCCTTAACATATTCAGAACACTTTTCAAACTTGTCAGTTTCACACTAGAGTGTGAAATTTTCATATTGTCTGGTTTGACCTTTGTTATCTTCTAATCTCTCTTATTTTTGTTAAAGATTTATTTATTTATTTGAAAGACAGAGTTATAGAGAGGCAGAGGAAGAGAGAGAGGGAGAGGTCTCACATGCACTGATTCACTCCCCAGATGGCCACAACAGCCGGAGCTGAGCTGATTTGAAGCCAGGAGTCAGGAGCTTCTTCCAGATCTCCCACGCAGATGCAGAGGCCCGAGGACTTGGACCATCTTCTACTGCTTTCCCAGGCCATAGCAGAGAGTTAGATTAGAAGTGGAGCAGCCAGGTCTTGAACCAGCGCCTATATGGGATGCTGGCATTGCAGGCTGTGGCTTTACCTGCTATGCCACAGTGCTGACCCCCTCCTAATCTCTCTTTAAGTAGGCAAGAATTATTGAGTGTTGATCTCAATTAAGGTATTTTAGAGGAAATCATCATTAGTTTATACTCAGGATTTAAATAAGATTTCATAATATGCATAATCTTTGTATGCTAATTTTCTTTAGCATTCTGTGATCCCACTTGCATAATGCCAGTTTTCATGAAACAGATTTATTAGCTAGAAGCAAAACAAAACAAAAAATGCAATATGGAAAGTTATGAAGATCAAAATTGATTATTTTGATTGAATATTAATGTTGATGACAGACTTTAAATGAACTTTTAGAAATTATTTTAAGGAACCAGTGCTGTGGGGTATTGGGTAAAGCTGCCACCCGCAGTGCCAGCATCCCATATGGGCTCCAGTTCGAGCCCTGACTGCTCTCACTTCCCATCTAGCTCTCTGCTATTGCCTGGGAAAGCAATAGAAGATGGCCCAAGTCCTTCGGTCCCTGTACCCACATGAGAGACCTGGAAGAAGATCCTGACTCCTGGCTTCAGATCAGCTCAGCTCAGCTCTGACCATTGTGGCCTTTTGGAGAGTGAACTAACGAATAGAAGACCTCTCTCCTTCTCTCTGCCTCTGCCTCTCTGTAACTCTGCCTTTCAAATAAATAAATAAATCTCTTAAAAATTATTTTAAATATACTTTGAAGTTTAATAATTAAGAATAACTTCATCTGGAGCTATATTTGGTGATACTATTTTTTTTTTAAGATTTATTTATGTATTTGAAAGGCAGAGTGATAGAGAATGAGATACAGGCATCTTCCATCTGCTGACTCACTCTCCAGGTGCTGGCAACAGCCTGGGCTGGGCCAGGCTGAAGACAGAAATCAGAAACTTCATCCAGGTCTCTTATGTGGGTGGCAGAAACCCAATTACCTGAGTCATCTTCTGCTGCTTTCCTAGGTGCATTAGCAGGAAAGTGGGTCAGAAGCAGAGCAGCTGGGACAAGAACCAGCACTCCCATATGGGGTGCAGGCATTCCAGTGGCGGCTCAACCCACTGTGCCACAGCACTCTCCCCAGGTGATTGTTTCTTTCAAGAACTAGAAATTAATTTATTTTTTTTACAGTAAAGTGAGAATTAGGAATTGATTTATTGTGACTTCTGATGGTATTGTAAGTGATAAATGCATAAAAACACAAATTAGAGAATCAAAGGGAAGTAGAGTTTAGATTTTCACTGTTTGGGTTGATGATGGCATTTAATATTTATTAAAGCCTTTATAATAGCAAATTCTGGACATGGGAAGTTTCCTGGAAGAGGAAAATGGGTTAAAAGGGGACCTAAAGCAGACAAAGGGAGCCTAGTTAGAGAGTACTGCAGTTTTCTAAGTGGGCAGTGATACAGACTGCACAGGCTGTTGTGTGCTTGTGAAAATGTGTGTGTGTGTGCCATGCATGGGAAACGTCATGGGACAAAATGAACATTAGTGACCTGTATGGAAAAATTAGCACATATCACTTCTGCTAAGCTTCCGAAATATGTACCTCCAGTGTCCTTAGTGACTGCAAGGATTCACCTACAACTTTCTAATGTTATTTTCTTAACAATATTTTGGGGAAAAAAGCTTAATGCATGAAGGCATAAGCAGGGATGAGCATTTGGTGCGGTGGTTTAAGACACTGTTTGGAATACCTGCATCCCGTATCAAGTCCCAGTGCCACGTCCAGTGAGGCTTCTTGATAATATGCGACTGGGTGGGGTGGGGTGGGAAGGCAGCAAGTGGTGGCTCATATATTTGGGTTCCTGCATCTCATATGGGAGACCCAGATTGAGTGCCAGCTCTTGGCTTCGATCCTGCCGTTGAAGACATTTGGGTAGAGAATCAGTGGATGGAAGATCTCTGTCTCCTCTGTCTCTGTCTCTCTTTGTCTGCATTTCAAATAAATAAAAATTAACAAACTAATTATTTAAAAAAATGTTTTTAACAATTATAAGCAGGGGCTGATGCTGTGGTGTAATGGGTACAGCCGCCCTCTGCAATGCCAGCATCCCATATGAGCAATAGTTCATGCCCTGGTTGCTCCACTTAGCGGTCCAGCTCCCTGCTAGTGGCCTGAGAAAAACAACGTAAAATCAATGTAAGTTGATCCAGGTACTTAGCTCCTGCCACCCACCTGGGAAGCTCCTGGCTCCTGACTTTAGTCTGGCATAGCCCCAGTCATTGTGGCCTTCTGGGGAGTGAACCAGTGGAAGGAAGATCTCTCTTTGTCTCTCTCTCTCTCTCTCTCTGACTCTGATTTTCAAATAAATTAATAAATCTAAAAAAAAAAAAATACGGGGCTGGTGTTGTGGTGTAGCGGCTAAAGCCACTTGCTGCAATGCCAGTATCCCACATAAACATTGGTTTGAGTCCCAGCTGCTCCACTTCCAGTCCAGCTCCCTGCTAATGTGCCTAGGAAAGCAGGAGAAGATGGCCCAAGTGCTTTGGCCCTTGTACCCACATTGGAGACCTGAAGAAATTCCTAGCTCCTGGCTCCAGCCTGGCTCAGTCCTGACTATTGTGGTCATTTGCGGAGTGAACCAGTGGGTGGAAGATCTCTCTCTGACTCTTTCTCTCTCTCTCTCTCTCTCGGTCTTTCACTCTCTCACTTTCTGTAACTCTGCCTTTCAAATCAATAAAAATCTAAAAAAAAAAAGAATAACAATAAAAAATATATAAAAACAGAAAAAATTAAAAATGACCCTATCCATCCCACCATTGTGAAATGACTATTATTACCTTGGATTTATCCTTCTCATTTATTTTATGGATGTAGTTTTATGTTTGCATCTGTTGCATGTACATTTGTATGTCTGGAAGTGTGAAGGGTCTAAGTCTCCCTACTGTCTGCCAGCAGGTTATCCTGCCTCAGTTTGATGGATACAGAGAGATAACAAGTGACTTTTGGGCAGGAGACAAAAGACTTTTTTGGTCACAGTGCAGAGAGCAGCATTAGTACGTTTTTTATCAATGCCCCTTGCTCCCAGTCCCATATGTGCGAGGCAAATGGACTAAGTAAACATGTAAATGCATTTGGTTGCATTATAGAGAGCAACCCAGAGCTCAGGCAACTTGAATGTTTTATAATGGGCAGTAACATGTCTGCCCTTTGCTCTGAAAGGAGATCCTATCATATGGGGAAGTAAGCATGTTTGTCATTTGATCCAAAGGGAAATACCGTATCTACCTTCCAAGGATACTCCCTACATAAACATCCTTGAAAGACTCAGTGGAGAAGATGGTGCTGATGCTTGTGACATGTACAGAAACCCGGGAAGCTCACAGAGACCTCTTTCTCAACAAGTACAAATGCTTGCACATGTCATTAAGATTCCTTATCAGCATTTTAAATAGCTACAAAGAGCTCTAAAGAGTCAAGTGTAGCAGAGTTTGCCACAGCTCCCAATTTTCCCAATATTTATCTTAAAAGATATTGTTGGGCTGAGCTTTGTGGCATAGCAGGTTAAACCCACATCCCATGTTGGAGTGCCAGTTCAGATCCTGGCTACTCTGCTTCCAATGCAGTTTCCTACTAATGAGCCTGCGAGGTAGCAGATTGTGACTCAAGTACTTGGGCTCTGCCACGCACATGGAAGACTGTGGATGGACTTCTGGGTTCCTGGCCCCAACCTGGCCCCAGCCTGGCCCAGCCATGGCTGTTGTAGACATTTGAGGAATGAACCAATGGATGGACATGTTGGTGCATTCTCTTTCTCTCCCTCTACCTTTCAAAAAATTAAATCATTTTTAAAAGTACCCAAAATCATTTCCATTTTAAAAGAAAAATGTCACTTAGACATTTCAGTCTAGGGTTGGGGGTGAGCTGTTGCAGTCACCTTGTGCATGGTAGCTAAATGCGGAACAGACAGCAAATGGGCTCTCCCTGATTTGAAGTCCACACAGCCTCTTCAGTTGGCCTTCTGTGTAAATAGGCACTGCCTGAGCATCAAGCTTGTCTGTTGTCTCAAGATGTTATCCAGAAGGGAACAGGCTCTGTGAAGCAGGATATTAATGCTGCTGCTGGCCGGCTAGCCAGCACTGGTTTTCCTCTGGAAAGTGGAGATATTTCCTGACATGATCTGCTGCTCACATGTCTGCCTGAGCCTCTTGACAGAAGCTCCTACCGCCTGGTATTAGTGTGACCCAGGAAAGTCCATCTAAATCCCTGTAGTGGAAAAGGGGGAAAATCTGAGATCCCAATAATGACCCTCTTGTCCAAACATCTGGAGGGGGGTCCTAGGCTGGTGATGAGGATCAAAGAAAGGCAAAATGGGATCACAAGCAGGCTTTCGTCCTGGGACTTCTGTGTAAGAGAATGTACTTGGCATGGAGGCTTCCCCGGAGCTCTGGGGCCTCCTGGCTATCTACAGTGTGTTGGAAGTGACACAGTGGTGGGGGCAAGATTTCCTCTGTGGAAAGGAAGAGTCAATGGAACACACCCTAGGGAGCCATCTTCTAGTCCCAGCTTGTCCCTGAAAACTCCAGGCTAAAATTTCTAATGGACATAGCCCAAGACTAGACCATAGAGAGGGGAGAAAGCACCGTTGGAGAAGCAGTGATCACAGACTAAGCAGGAGCAACACATTCTAATTTTTAAAAAGCCAGAGGAAGGCATGTTCGCAGGTATCTTCAAATATTTGTAAAAAGTAAAACATGAATCTACTCCTTGAATATACGAAACACAAAGCATTTAATTTTGAAACTGCTGCCCAGTCTTATTGGTTTGTCTTGGGGTACCTTAGTTTTACTTGAGTGGAATCTTGGATGGATGGATGGATGGATGGACGGACAGATGGACAACTGGATGGATGGTAGTAGTAATGAACAGATGGCAGAGAGGTAAATGGATAGATGAATAAAAGTATCTTGAGTACTCATTTCTAATATGTAAAATCTATGAAGTCATTGAAAGATGATTCTGTCAGAGGATACATTGTGCAGGTCTCCGAGATTCTGAGCTAAACCACTTTGTCCTTTCTGAGAGCCAATGAGGTAGTTCATCCCAAACATTAACTAATTAATTCTTTCCCATTGAGGTGTACTCTGTGGCTCATTTCAAGTATACATGCTGATTGTTGAGGGTCTTACTCTATAGTAATGATCATAATTTTTTTATTTTACCAGACAGGAAGCACTACTTGCAGCAATCAGTGAAAAAGATGCAAACATTGCTTTGTTGGAATTGTCTGCCTCCAAAAAGAAGAAGACACAAGAGGAAGTCATGGCCCTCAAGCGGGAGAAGGACCGACTAGTGCATCAGTTAAAGCAGCAGGTGGGGCCTCCTGCACAGAAGGTGTGTTTTGTTGGGGTTGGGACCTTGAGTGCTTTCTCTGGGTTTAGCCACTCTTCATTTTCCCATGTCCATCCTGCAGGCTCAAGCACCTAAAACAAGGTAGGAGCAAAATAGCCCAAATGGTTGCTGGAATACCATTTACTGCTTCTCTGTGTTTATGTGCATGTGGCTGGGCTTGTGTGGTTTGCAACTAGCGCTGTTTTCCTTTCTTTTGTATTAGCATCATCTCCCTAGAAATAGCTCTCTGCTCTCTTCCTTCCAGTGGACTTTGACTTCTAATTAGATTCTAGAAACTCCTAGTTAAATTCTGGGCATCTTTTTCCTGTTGGACCTGTTACCTTCTGTCTTGCTTACTCTCTAGCTCCCATAAATAACTCCCCTCATCCAGTTCTTCAGATTTCTTTCTCTGTATACTTCTAGCTTTGGTTCTTCAACTATTACCCGTGGAACCTTTCAGCCAAGGAACATCTGCCAACCTTGGCCTTGCTAGACTTTGCCTGGAGACCTCCCCAGCCATTATTCAGTCTAGTTTTTAAAGTCACCTGTTTGCCCCATTACCCCATGTTTCCTTCTCTCGAGGCTACTGTATTCATGGGAGGTAAATGAAAGGAGGGGCACAGTCCTAACTTGTGTAGGAAGTTTGATTTCTGGATGGTTCTCCCGGAAGTGGCTTAAATGAAAATAACTGCACCTGAAACATATTGGAAACTCATCCCGGAAGTCTTCAGATGTTATTTCCCCTCCATATATAACTTGGGGACTTTGGGAATGAATGGTTAAAGATACTCACTGAGATTCCAGCTTCTTTAGGAAACCCAATCAGCTCAGTGGTCCATCGCCTCACAAGGAGGCTGCCCTATCTTAGGGTAGGACCATGTGCGACTCTGAAACTCTCTATATGCCATATGGTTGCCATACTGAATGTCCACCTCGATTTCAACCCCCTGGACTGACTCTCTGCCTTCTGGGGCAGTCTGTGCTAAGCCCAGTGTGCAGAGAGAGTAGCAGGGAAGTTCAACGTATTATTAATAAGGCCTTCCCTTGATGAGGAAGCCAAACCTTTCCCTCCTCAGGAAGGAAAAGGCATACTTTAGCCCTGAACCAGAGTCCATTTCCTGTGGGGGCTGCCTTGCTGAAAGACAGAGAGAGACCAGCACCATGCCTGGGCCCCCTCTCCTTGTAGAGGGAAGGCCTCAGTCACTGCCAGACATTGGGATCATTCCACAGAGCAGCATGCCTCGCTAGTGCTGGCCACAGCAGTTGGGGGCTGCTTCCATCTGACCTCTTTGTTTGGGGCTGTGCACCTTCTGTACTGGGTTTTCCACCTCTGTGGTCACAGAAAGTCAAGATAGCCTCCTCCTTTGCTTGCCCCTAATTCCTTCCCTGCGCACCCTGCGCCCTCCCCTCCTGCACCTAACCATTGTAGCTTTTTCCCACAGGTGTATAGACCTAAGAAACAGCCCCCGAGCTCGAATATACCATGCACTTGTGATGCTGGCTACAGCCCAGATATTACGACCAAGTACTACGGGTCCAGCTACGATGCATACATGATCCCAAGGTCTCAGGTCAGTCAGCGGCTAAGGAGACACTTGCCCCGGCATGGGGGGAGGGGGTACATAAGAGCTACATCCTAACTTGACCTTCACCTCTTTTCATGATTTCTAGTACTCAGCGGCCATACAGTCTGAGACCATAGATGATAGCATTATATCATGATTTGCAGTGTAATTTCATTCATTATGTATTTACCAGTGGTCGCAGACTTGGTGGCCACCCTTACAGGGTCGGCTGTTCTGTCATGGCCCAGTGGAGCCGCAAAGCCAGGGCTGCAGCAGCTTTGCTGTCAGGCATAGTAGATTGATTTTTTTCTCTTTGGCTCTTAGGTACTTTACTCTTCATACCTCCCTCTACCTTCCTTAATGAGAGTTTTTTTTTAGGCTTCTTTTTTTCTTTCTCAGTGTCATGAAAATGCATTCCTAGGTTCCAGTAAGGATTGAGTGTAGCCTTCAATTTGCTCCTGGAAAACTATACAAAGCCTTCATTCTTTGTAACGGGCTCAGTTTTGGGTATCATGGGGCGCATTTGGAAAACCCCAGCCATGCAGAGTGAGGCTCCGGCCTGGGATAAGGCAAGGTCTAAAGGGCTGTTGTGGAGAAAGAGCCAGTGAAGAAGGCAAGTGGGTTCCTTGGTGATTCAATTTTGAAATCATGTGTCCACCAAAGAACAAGAAAAGTTACGTGAACTTACGTACCCTTTCTACAAATGATCGTGATTGTAAGAATGATGGTTAATTTGCTTGTAAAAGGAACCCCCTTCTGCTGAGTGTTTTACCCTCTGCGAGGTTCTATATCCAGTGTCCCTTATGGATTTTGTTGCCCAATCTTCAAGCGTCCCTGCATGCAGCAGCCAGGAGTGTCTCCCTCTTCTGAGGGCAAAACTGAGGCCCAGAGTGTGGAATAACTAGTCCAAACTCAAACAGCTTGTAAACAGCAGTCTTGGGCTTTGATTGGTCTCCCTGACTCTCCATATACCCCACTAGGTTCAGGAAGGAAGTCTGAAGGACAAGCAAAAAGGTATTTCTCACAAATTGTGAGGTGTCCTGATCTTCCTAAACATGATTTAGATGTCAACAAACCCATTTAAGAGTATTCTCTGGCCATTCATAAAGAGTAGGTTCCACCTTAAGTCTTTGGGCTTAGACTATTTGATCACATCAAGAACTACTCAGATTTTTCAACTCTCACCAAGGGCGAGAGATGTGTCTAAAAGCTTTACATACATTACCTCATCAACATCCTGCGAAACTGAAGCCTTGTTGCTCTTATAAAGAAGGAGCCAGTGGTCTGGAGAAGTAGGGTGTCTTTCTCAGGCCTCACGGTTGTAAACATCATGATGCTTATAGAATTCCTTTGCCAAACAATCATAAATACTTTTGTACAGTTGGCATTCAAAGTCAGCCTGCTTAGATTGCATCTCACTTGTGGCATTTGTTAGCTGAGTGATCACTGGCAAGATACTAACCCTCTCTGGGTCTCAGTTTGTTAATCTGTAAATTGAGCTAATAAAGTAACTCAGGAGATTTGTTGTAGGGTATAAAGTATATAGGGTGCTTTGCACCTGCCTGGCACATGGTAGAGTCTCTATATGTGTGAACTTCTGTTACTATTACTACTAGCAGTTGATAAGATCACCACCAACCCTCAGAGGTAGTTTAATTTTGATTTCATCATTGCTGTTTTGATACGAAGCTGGGAGTTACAACTCTTGGAGACCACACTGCTGAACTATGACAGAAAAGGCAGAAAGATGATGGTATGTCAATAATGCCAATGCACTTAGGGAGCTATGAGCAAACAAACAAACAAAAACAAAGATCAGAATCCCTGGACTCCAACTCCCAAGCTGTACTAAAAAAGCACATGGTGCTTATTATATTTGCTTGTTTTGTGTGTCCAGCCCGTGTAAATATGCTCCCAGCATGGTACATCCTAGACCTCAGCTCTTTCTTCGTCTTAATTACCTGGCTAACTTGGAAGAGCAACATCTTCCAGAGATCAAACCAACAGAAGGGGAAAGCCATGGGTCAGGACTGTTCCATTTCCTACACAGATAGTGATGCATACAGGCTCAAAAGAGTTGCCATCTTCTTTGGGCTGCCTGTTGTGCTCCGTTTCTGCTATGGAAATGTCTTTGCACTGCTGACACCATCCCAGGTAACTGAACTGAGAAGTCATTCAGCAGCCCCCATAGTTACTGAACTACATATAGTAGGCACTCAGTAAATATTTTTGTGTGAATTACCATGATAATCACATGACAGGCTCTATGTCAAGTACTTGTCCTGTGAGAGGGCTTCAAGAACTCCCTGCAGTGTATATATATGAAGAAAGGACTACACATGGGTTTCAATTTTTTCACAAAAAATAAACTTACTTTTTAATTCCATTTTTTTGTGAACTCTTCAAAGTACCTTCATATAACTGAGTTTACAAACATTATGTCCCTCTTTCCCCATAATCAACCAATTTATTGCTGAACTACTATGTCCCAGGCTGTCTGCCACATGCTAGAGATGCATCCAAGATGATATGATATCTGTCCCCATGAGAAAGGCATCATTGTCATTTTTCAAGGGACTCTATGACTTAACCACCAACATATTTCCCATACCTGGTAGTGCATATGTGGTCCCTGGAGCTGCAGAAGTGGTGATACTTTGATGTTAGCTAGGATTAACAGTGTCTTCCTAATCAACAATACGAGCCATGGATTAGCCCACATACCTCATAGATGTCAGCAGAGAAATCCAGTTCCAGCCGGTGATTCCCATTCTGCCCAGGGACGTGGGGAACTGAGGGAGTCGTTTGGTGAGACCCAGTGCCACATTCAACTCAACAGTTATTTATTGAGTGCTTTCTCTGCCTTTCAGTGCCAGGTACTTTTTGGACTACCAAAATAGATAAGTGAATTCTTAAGAAGCTGCCCTGGTGATTCACTTATTCATTGACACATTTGACAAATAACCACTGAACGCCTATATGCTAGGAAGCTTGCTCATGAAGCTTCCTTTTTAACCAGGAGGAGAAAGACAATGAACAAAATAAATAAGTAAATTATAGGATAGAAAAGCAGAAATATAGAGCAGACTAAGAGAGAAGAAGAATGCCAGAGTAGAGTTCTAGGGGAGGAGTGTTCCAGAAGAGGGAACAGCCAGTGCAAAAGCCCTAAGGCAGGAGTATGCATGCTGGCATGTTTAGGTAATACCAAGGAAGCCAGTTTGGCTGGCGTGGAGTGAATAAGGAGAGGAGGTGGTGAATAACGGGGTGGAGCTCTCTTGCGCAGGATCTGCTGGGAGCCGTTTCTTTTGAGAAAGGAGTGCTCTGCAGTAGGGAGGCAGAATGCGCCAGCCTTGCAACCTCAAGGCAGGGAGGGCACCCTCTAGCACCAGCCCAGACTGCCCTCTTTAAAGCTGCCCTGGTGAGCCCACTCTCTGCATCCCAGGCCCCTGGCCTCCAAGGATTTCCAAGAGCTTGGCTGGTATGGTTGGGAAGCATTGCCACTTCCACGGGGGCCACAAAAAAGAATCCTGCCAGAATTCGCCTGCCACACCTGATGAGGCACTCACTGTGGGAGCAGGACCCTGACTAAATGTTTCCCTGACTGGTTGGCAGTTCCAGCAGCATGCCATTGGGTCCAACTCCCACCTCCTCCTTGCTGTAAGGAGGCATGCAGCTGGACATGAATGGCCTCTCCTGTGCCATTGGTCTGTGCAGTGTTGGCTGTGTCTAAGAGAAAGAAGTACACACACTGGCCTGCATACTTCAGTGAGAAGAAACATAATCTCTTGTTACATTCATCGCTCTCCAACCCTACCTGCTAAAAAGCCTTCCCTGGCTCCACTAGGTGTAGGGTGGACAAATTCAAACCAGGGACCATCACCGTGGTGCAGTGGGTTAATCCTCCGCCTGCGGTGCTGGGCGCCGGTTCTAGTCCTGGCTGCTCCTCTTACAATGTAGCTCTTTGCTGTAACCTGGGAAAGCAGTAGAAGATGGTCCAAGTACTTGGGCCTCTGCACCCACATGGGAGACCAGGAAGAAGCACCTGGCTCCTGGCTTCGGATTGGCACAGCTCCGACTGTTGTGGCCATTTGGGGAGTGAACCAACGAAGGAAGATCTTTCTCCTTGTCTCCTCTCCCTCTCACTATCTATAACTCTACCTCTCAAATAAATAAATAAATAAATCTTAAAAAAAATTAAACCAACGTGCTGTCTACATTGCCTATGCCATTTCCTCTTCCTGGAACACTTCTCCATCTTTTCTGGTTAATTCCTACTCATTCCTTCAGTTACAGCCCAATATCAGTTCTTCAGGGTAGCCTTCTGGGCTTTTTTGATTGGGTCAAATCTTCCCAAATTGGTACCTCATTGCACATGTAGATTATAGCACTCATAACAGACAAATCTTGTCCTTGTTTTTGTGATGACTATAGCAATAACTGTCATGCTAATGTCTGAGCTCCAAGAGGCCTGAGAGTATGACCTCATGACCTTAGTAACTTCCACTGTATCTCTGGCCTCACACACTTCCTAGCATATAGGCGTTCAGTGGTTATTTGTCAAATGTGTCAATGAATAAGTGAATCACCAGGGAAGCTTCTTAAGAATTCACTGATCAATCATGAATCCTTATTCCCTTTGGGTAAGACTTGGCCTCATAATTCTCACTCAAGATTCCAGGCATCCACCATCAATCTGTAGGAGTTGACAGAGTAGATGAGGATGTTTGCCAATTGATGACCACAAAATGGCGGCATGCCCTTTTGTGACACATTGCTTTTTCCCATGCTTGAACTATTTGAGGTGGTGGCTTTTTTACTCTGTCCTCCAAATCTCTTTTTCTTATTCTAATTCTAATCCTTCCCAATTTCTTGGGTACTTTCTGAATAAAATATCACTGAGGTCCCAGATGTGTCAGAGATTTCTTGTTACAAGGAAGCCCCTCCATTCTTTTCCTGGAAATTGTCTGGGTATCTCATAAATCAGTTTGCCTAGAAATACTCTTAGCTCCTGTTCAACATGTGTCAAGAAATCCAGAGGTGATATGAAATGAGTTCAGAAATTCCAACTATGCCTCACAACAAAAGAATCTTTATGACGCTCTTCAGGTGTTGACATTGGGCTGGTTCTAGGGTAAGCAGAGTAAAAAGGTAAGAGAGCAGCACAAAAGGACTTTCTGTTACTTGTTGCATTAAAAAAAGATAAAGGATTAATCATAGTTTGGTAGAATAGACATCTAATTTCCATTTTTTCTCCTTTCCTAGACTTCCCATTTCCATTTCTCCACAAGCACACACCTCTGACACTTTTATTCCATCTCTTTTTAAAAAAAATCTGGCTTCCAGATTTGTGCAATTTGGGGAGAGGGTCTCTGGTGGGAATGAGTTCTGATTCTGTTCTTTCTCTAGTGGGCTAGTTCTAAAAATACATTATAAACAATTACCATCTTTCCTTCCTTGGTGCTTTAAATCCAATCCCTCCCAATCTTTTTCCTCCACCCTTGAAGAAGGGACTGACATCAAAATAATTAATTCTGAAATCATTGGATTTGCCTCTGCTAAAGGGTTTTTGAAGAAAGCTTAAAACTAAATCTTACCCCCTAAGCCTTATTCCCAAATGCTCCTTGTGTGCAGAAGTAGTGATACGCACATCCTTGATGAAATGCCTTTTTCAAATGAGGGCCAGACACTATTGTTTAGTTAAAATTAGAACCAGCTTATTTCTCAGAACCAGTTAGAAATGCTTTTGAGATCAGAGATAAGTTACACTTAGTTTTCTTTTCCCTTTCTTTCCAGTGATGGGCATTGCTTTTGGCCACTAGAAAACTTATAGGTTGGTTGGATGCAAGAAGGTGTTATAACCACGAGACCAGTCTCTGATTTCTCTCTGTTTTCCTCCAGTGTTTGCAGAGAAGAAAAACCCTGTGTCTGGTAAACATTCTGGAAGCTACCCCTCATTACACGCCCTGTAATCTATTTGGGTATAGCCTCTCTACCCTGTATTGTCTGAAAGTCACAAGACGATCTTCAAGGATTAGGCAAACCGATGTGGTCCAGAATGGGGAAAAGCAAAGACTGTCCTAGGATGTGTTCAGGGGAGTCACTTGTAAGGTGGGATCTTAGTCCAAACTGCATCTCTGCAGAGGTAGATCCATCTGATTAGCAGGCTGAGAAACCCCTGAGTGGGCTGGGTTTCTTTCTCCCTTTACTTGAGGCCACACAGTTGTGCTTTGTATTTACATTTCCGTTGCACTGTATGCAGATGACTTTTAATTACTCTTTATGGTTCAGGAGGTGAGTGCAATTAAACAGCAGTAGAGGAACTCTGTGCAGTAGGGTTCCCATAGCCTCCTGTTGTGTTTGGATGAGCTCCAGCAAAGCTTGATTTGATCCCAGCATTGTAATGCATCACAGACTTGCTCCAGATTGAATTGCTGAAATGCAAATGCATGGGTTTTTACAGCAGACTCACTGTGGGTTAAGCTGTTCCTGTCCCCCTGGTAGAATCCAGCCACATCTCTATTTGTCTTTGACTTCATGGCATAGCTTTTGCAGCTTGCTCTAGACAACCCTTTAAATAAAAAAGTACTTAGATCCTGCCCCCACAGACTCAGGGCAGGTCGTTTCCAGCAAGGTAAAACCTGAACTGCTTGGTGTTACTGAAAACGGTCTCCTCCTAATGGACAGGTCTCCGAGTAATTGGACAGGATGATAGTCTACTCCCTTAGCCTGGGATCATTTCTGACCCTAGACAGCGGGGGTCTCAACTCCAACACTGGGAGAATCAGCTCATTTTGCCAATTGCGAAGACAAAGTATCACTCAAACATGACTGCCAAGTGTTTTCCCTGGGCTTCCATACATTTCTCAAATCCCATTTTGAAAGGCCTCTTCCGGAACATCAAGCTAATGCTGATGGACTCCCTTCTGGTCACTTATGTGAATATCTCGCTTTGATGAATGCCAACACCACTTGAGTCCCTGTCTTTAAAACATGCTTGGAGCACTTCTGCTGTGAGTGTCAAGGGCACTCTTCAGCGCTAAGAGATGTGGGCTTTGTCCTTGGGGTTTTATCATTTCTACCACCTATTATATAGGTATCAGCTCATGAGAGAGACTGCAAGACTAATTGTTATTTTTGGTGCAGAGCTGTTACCAAAGTGCAAAAATCTTCACCAGGAGCTCAGGGAATGCTCCCTGCACAAGTAGAAATTCCTGTAAGTGCTGATTATCTTTCTGTTTTTTTTTTTTTTTTTAAGACTTATTTATTTATTCAAAAGGCAGAGTTACAGAGAGTGAGGGAGAGAGAGAGATCCTCCATCCTCTGGTTCACTTCCCCAATTGCCTCATTGGCCGGGTCTGAATCAGACAGAAGCCAGGAGCCAGGAGCTTCTTCTAGGTCTCCCAAGTGGGTGGTGGAGCCAAGGAAGTTAGGCCCTCTATTGCTGCTTTCCCAGACGTATTAGCAGGGAACTGGATTGGAAGTGGAGCAGGCTGGACACAAGCTGGTGCACATGTGGGATGCTGTTAAAGGTGGCGGCTTAATCCGCTATGTCATGACACCAGTCCCCTAATCACTTATCTTTTGAGACAAACGCCTGTCCCACCATGATGCTTTCTAGGAGCCTATGGTTAAGTGTGCCAGTGTTCGGAAAACAAAACAAAGCAAAACAAAAAACCTCACTCAACTTATAGTATAGCTTTCTTAAATAGAAAAACTTGAAAAGACCAACTTTACCATTGTGTTCTGTTATTCTGAGAAATACATAAGGGAGAGATTGGTCTGACTTTCAAGTTTCAGATTTGCCGACTTTGCTTCGGCGATCTAAAGTCTCCCCACCCCCATCCCACTGTGTCTAGAAGTTGGCACAGCACACAGAGCGACAAGCTTAGTTAAAGGTGACCAAGCAGACTAACATGCAAACACCAAGATCTCTCTCATGCTCTCGCTCCCTTTTTTTTATTCAAATTTCACATCTGTGCTCTATTTTTAAACATTTATTCTTTAAGTGATAACGCATGTTTTACCAAGCCTCTTATTGGATTAGACATGTTTGAAATCCCCTCAACTTTAACCTGTTCATTACCATGTCCAAGAACATTCAGAGCTACCCCCAAAGCAGACTGTGGACGGAGGAGAAGTCCCCAAGATATTGGCTGCCAGGGAACCTTCGTGCTCTGAGGAGGGGCCTCCAGCTGATCCGCTGTGTGGATTTGGGAATCACAGAAGGACACAATTCAGGAAGGCCCAAGCGTGGGAATCATGTGTACAGACTTCTTGCTATCTGTAATGGTTTTACTAGTTTTTCTACTTAGACTTTAGAGTGGGAGAAACAGGCTATTTTTGCTGTTGTTGGGATTTGGTTCTTATTGTATATTTGGCACCGGGCAAGGGCTTTAAAATACATCATCTTATTTAATCCTCACCATAATCCTGGAAGCCAGGTGTTAATAATCCTGCTTCGGCAAGGAGGAAGCTCGGGTCCAGGAACAGCTGGTGAGGGGCGGAAGCAGTGCCCAAGCAGGTCTTCCTATCTTGCCAGGAGCTGTCCCCTGGTTGGGTATAGCCCCTGTCACTGGGGGGCTCAGAAAGGAGCTTTCTCCTGTGACACCGAGCACAGCCTCTCAGCCCTCTTTCAGGGTCCCAGCCAGTGTGGGGACCTCACCCCTGCCACTGGGGACAGAGCCCCGTAAGGTGCACCTGCCTCTCACAGCCTGTGTGTCTCTCTCAAGACATCTGCTCCAAAGCCTTTTTCTCCTCAGTTTGCCATTTGCTTTTTCATCATTTAACAAATAAAAACAGGCTTTTCTTAGTTCCTTCCTCTCTCTCTCTCTCTCTCTCTCTCTTCTCTCTCTCTCTTTCCTCCCCTACCCCCCTCCTTCCTCTCATATAATTAAAAGTCTTTTCAGGCTGTCTTCACCTTATCATTTCAAATGAATAGAAAAATGTCTGAACTTCCTGCCCTCCTGTCCTGCTCAGGCTGAGTTCTGAAGTGAAAGAAAAGCCCTTTTTCCCTGGCTGCTTGCTCTGTGTTACCCCTAAACGAACTGGGGGAGAGTCCTGCTCCTGTTGCCCCTGATCAGCCTGGTGGGGAAGCCAGGTTGGTCCTTCCCAAGCTCTTCCTTTCTTCATTTTTGACTTCTTCAAATAAGAGTTTGACAGAATAATTTTTTCACCATCCGTTCTTATGATTACAGAAAGACAGTTATCAGCCACAGATTTTTAAAATTTCCAGTCATTCCTCTGGAGTCTCACGCCACTCCATATTCTTTTGGGGACAATGCCACTTTGTTTTTGCATTCTCTACAACACGCTTAAGGCAGAGTTAAACGTTCCAGAATCCCCCATGTGTATTTTTTTGCAGTTTTACCCCCCAATAATGTACTATAATAAGGACAAAGATTTAGTTTTGTAACCATCCTATTATGTCAATGAAATTTTCCATTTTTGAAAGCATATAAATCAATCTTTTATCATAAAAGTAATATAAGCTTATTATAGAAACTTACAAAATGCAAGTAAAAAACTAAAATCACCCATAAATCCACCACTCAGAAATAACTGTCATTAAGATTTATAGCTTCCTACATTCCATTGTCTACATATGTATTTGAACAAAGATGTGACATACCACATAATGAATTTTTTTAAAAATATTTAATGTTGTGTGCATTTTCCCATGTCCTTAGATGCCTTCAAAAACATATTTTTTGTTTTATGATTTCTATCACTGCCTTAATTAATTTTATTCTCCTTTTGTTGGGATTTCAATGTATTTCTAACTTTTCACTTTTTAATCACATTCTGTTGACCATCCTAGTATGTAAGTCTTTTATTTTATTTTTTTGCTATGTTCCTTATGATTAATGCCCCAAAGTTGAATTATTGTAGGTGGGGGTGATTGTAAATATTTTAGAGAATTAAGAAATAGTCACTCCTACAATGTCCCTGACATTTGTGAATTTTTAAATAAATGTCAGCTGCTTAGGTAAGTTTGCCAGGCGGCACTGTGCAAATGTACTACTCATGGATTTTGGGTCAAAATAGTACAAGTATTCAACAAACTGAGCAATTAAGAGGCAGAGGGAGAGTTTTAAAACTTGTTGGGAGAGAAGGCGTGGTAGAAGTAAGTGGGAAGTTTATTCAAAATTTTATTGAGCATGTTCTAGGCTCCAGCTGGTATTCTAGACACTGTGCAGAGAGGTGGAGAATAGTGCAGTAAACACAACATTCAAAAATTCATGCCCGAGAGTTTATTTTATATTTTAGTGGAGATGACAAACAAGAAAACAAGACAAAGCTATCAAATGACATATGAACTGATCGTAAATACACCATGGGAAGGAACAAAGATGATGTCCTCTGGGGGATTTGAAAGTGATTGTGAATAGGGGCCTGTGGACATCTCCCTGAGAAAGAGATGTTTGAGCCAAGACTTAGGAGAGGTGAGGGGTGAGCCAGGGCGGGCCCTGTGCAGGAGCAGACTCCTCACGGGGAAAGAGTTGAAAGTGCAGGTCTGCTCCCCAAGTGCAGTTGCTGAGTTGACAAGGTGGGGGAGCCAGAACCCCACAACACCAGTGTTTAGATGCCATTAGTTTTTTAAAAAAATATGCACACAGCAACCAAAACCCTGCTCTCTTATCTCTGCCCTGATAGGGCCATTGAGAAATGCCTGTTGGACACAGCCAGCAAATCTTTATTCAGATGATCTTTGACACAATCTGGGAGGAATAGTGCAAAAAGGGTTACAAGTTCAGATTGTACAGAGAGGCAGTCATCCCAGAAAACAATGAAAATCTACAAGAATGGCCACTCAAGAGGTCTAAATCCAAGACAGAAACTACCGATTAACTCCTCATCTTGCAGCTGGTTGACTTCCTCCTTCTCATGGCCTAGGGCTCCTGAATTACAAGCACCCCTCAGAAGCCAACCATAAGCCCTGCTCTTTTGGGCTACCTTGGGTGTGCCCATGGCATTTTGGATGCTAGAGTAGGAGGGAGGTGTATGGGTCACGGGGCAAGGCAGAGTTTCTCTTGCCAGTCTTGTTGGGTTTTGAGCCCTGGGCTTTCTGCAGTGTCTGATGCAATAGCTTTCTTGAAAGTGTGATGCTAAATGCTTAAAACATGGTAGTGCCCATCTCACCAGGGTGGCACTAACTGGCAGTAGAAGATTCAAGGTATGAACATGTACCTGGAAATGTGAGTTCTAGCCCAGCTGTAGCCCTACGACATTGAACTTAACAGACCTGTAGGCCCCTTCCTTGCACTTGTGATGGTCTGAAAGTATGCTAGTATATTCACACACATACACACGTGCACACACACACACACACACACAAAGCATTCAGTGGTTAATCTTTAACAAGGACTTTGAGGGAGCACAGGTAAATGGCAGCCTACAGTTGAGTAGAAATATGTATTGTTGAATAGAATATTACACAGCTGTCATTTCATTGAGAAATGATATGCCGGGTGTGGTGCTGTGCTTTTGTTGCCTTATTACTATCCTCACGAAAGCTCTAAGAGGCTGTGCCATCATTACCCCTAGTTTGCAGAGGAGGAAACCATGTCCCAGAGCTGATGTGTGGTTTAGCCAGGATGGAACTCAGCTCCTCTGCATTTTCCCCCTTTTACTTTTCCACTATGATACAGTTCCCATCTTCCCCCAGGGAATCTTTAGGGGGTCAAGATTTCAAAGACACCATGGAAGATGGAAGGCCCTGAGTTTACTTATTTGCCAGTTGTAGTCCTGCCTTATCTCCACTTGCTAGTTGCGTGGTGGTAAGCAGATCAACTTACTTTCCTGTAAAATGGGTGTGCTGTTTCCTACCTAACCATTATCTTTTCTGGGACAAGATCCCTAAAAGCCCTGAGGCCTGAGGCCTGTGAAAAGTATTCATGATGCTGGTCTCAGTTCTGATATACAAAGATGATCTATCTCATTTTTCCCCACAGGGTAGCACTGTACTTTGAAGAATGTTGGCCATAAAGTGCCTCTGGTGGCAATCCCTCAACAGAAACCCTGGTCCACATGACCTATTTCCTGACCAAGGAAGAAAGAATTTGAGTAGCAGGGTTCATTAGAGGCCCTTTCCTCTTGTCTTCTCAGAGCCAAACATTGACTTATCCTTGAGGAAGAAGATATGGTATAGAATAAGCCCACCCTGGCTTGAGAGAGCCCTGTTCAGTATGGGGTGCTCATACACCTGAGCCCTCATCCTGCATGTCTGGTTCTCTTGGGGAATCTGCTTGGGCCAGGGTCTGCAGAGGATTCTGGAAACGAGCATTAGCTTCCAGGAAGATCTTGTGTGTTCCTCAGCCTTCCAGTGATGCAATCCTTGATGAGGTAGTGTAACAAAAAGTTGATATTTTGGAGATGGAAGAGCCATCTCTGGAGGATTTTTTTTTATGAACCAAAGACACTGAAGTGTTGCTGATTTATCTTAATAGCGGATACTATGAGCAAATGTCCCAGTTGCCTCTTTGTGCTTTTGGCAAGTGCTGATGAGAGATGGAATGGAGCAGACCCAACCAGAGCTGGCTAGCCCAAAGTTTGGGAGTTTCAATCTTCTTCACTCCAAATATGTGATTTGGGATTGTTTCCAGTGTTTTCCAACTTGCAGGTGGACACCCAGCCTTGTCCAGAGGCAAAATGGGTTCCATCACTTGATTTTCTGCTTCCAGAACAGTTTTCTTGGACTTAAGGTGGGGGGTGGTCAAACTCCTGTATCCTCTGTAGTTAGCTCATTAAATTCAGTTACCAGGTTATGGTTCTTCAGGTGCCGTCTCCATGGAAAGAAACCTTGTTTTGTAGTGTGATGAACCCTGCTGCCTGCCATACTTGTGATAAGAATTCTCAGAGGACAAAGCATGACCATTCAACATATCCTCCTGTGTCAGGGCTGGAATGAGACCACTCTAAACCCAGTGCCTTAGATGCTGGAATATAAATTATGTGAAAGCTGTGTTCAGTGTTGTAACATTTGCTAATCCTTATTAGATATGGATAAATTCTCATGGCTTAATTTGGCATGTTGAATCAGTTCTTCAGATTGTCTTCAGGGACTAGAAAGGAAATGCGCAACTTTACTACAATTTTTCTTTTGTTTCTTTAGAATGGGACATCATTTTTTATTGTTAGCTGGTGGAAGTTTCGGTGAATCAGGGCCAACTATGGCTCACCCCCACAGGAAGAAAATATCAGGCTGGGGCTGAGAGCATGTTCTTTGAAACAAACCAGAATATTTGATTTTTGAAATGTCTTCCCACTTGTAAAACATGCTGTTCAACAAATATTAATGTTCTGACCAAGACCAAGAAACGAGGAAGTAGAAAGCTAAAATTTCTCTCCAAGGGGAGTAGTCCAGTCATGTGTGATGTGACGTTTGGTAAAACAACTCCATCGATCATGGACCCTATCCATTAGGTGTAGGCACAGCATCCTTATGTCCATGGTCCGTCCTTACTCCCAGATGGGAGGAGCCAGGTACTGGCTAGAAATCAGGCCTTCCACATTCCTGTACCTGGTCACCCACATGTTTGGTGATCTTGGACATATCTTGTCATGTGGCTTCCATTTCTGGCAGTGGGTCAGAAAATAACTTGATAATAGGTTCCCCATTTTTGCCACCCAACAGTTTTATGTTGAAAACCCTTATTGTATATTTTGACTCACTTGAGTTAAAAGCTGTTGTCCTGTTCATTCTTCTTTATTTTATCAGCGTCTCCAATAGTTTGGTGGTCAGCCATGCATGCTCAATAATAATCACCTTTAGCACACTTGAATCTTGTCAAGTGTGATGATTCTGATCTGTTTTGGATGTTATTGAATCTATTGATATTATAGCTGCCAAAGTATTTAGGTGGAATTCTTGTTCTATTCATAATTAGAGGTTTTTTTTTAACAGATTTGTTTTGTAGACTTTTATAAGCAGAAATCCTCTTGGGCAAATCCATCATAAATTCTGGGTAGATAAAATAGGCATCTTTTCATCTCTCGGGTGTTTTTTCAGAAGCATGGTCACATAAAAAAGCCTGATTCTGCCCTCCTAGCCACACCTAATTTTCAGCTTCTATTGAATGCAGGACCCAAAATTATCCCACATCTCCTTATGAGATTTTGTTGAAAAACATTAGTCCCCGTGCACTGTGCACAAAGCCAAATTACTTTTGGAATGTTCCATGGAACTCCGGGAATCCCGATAGGGATCAAGGAAACAGCACAACATCTCCTCTCTGCACAATCTGTTGATTGATTTGTAGATTATTCTCCTTACCTTGAACTATTGGAAAGAAAACCTTGGGTCTAACATCTCTTGTTTGTTTGTTTATTAACTTTTAGATTTTTATTCTCCGTCAAATTCAGAGACTACGAAGAAATTTCTGGGAAAGTAGAGGCCCATTTTCCAGTGGGACGCAATATATTCCTGACAGTTTGCCAGGATCTTTGAATGTTTCTCAGATCTTTTACACTGGTGAAATGCAAATTGAAAAAAGAACTTCTAGAACAAACCCAACGGAAACCACACACTTACACCGAGACAGAATTGATATATGCTCATGCTGGTTTTCATACTCAACACCAAAGTCTTTACACACTTGAAAGCTTGTCCTGCACCTCAGAAAGCCACCCTCTAATAAGAAGTGAGAAAACCTGAAGGGAGGAGGAAGGAGTCTGTCCTGATTATCCCTCAGCAGAGGCACACTGAGGAGAGGTAGGGAGAAACGTCAGGCCTTTGCTCAGTACACACGATCTTCACCTTGGAACTTACTAAAGGCTTCGTGGTGTGCCCCCATACACTGACAGATAAAGGACAGTCACAAATTAGAATCAGAAACAAAAGGAAATAATTGTTTTTAAAAATGATACCCGTGATTATTTTAACTTCCAGTTCTCTGGAATGTTTCTGGCTATCTCAAGGCAAACTTCTCACCAGGGCTGTGCATATGTCTCAGTGTTTAAAATAATGATATTACTTGCAGAAGCTCCTAAAACCTAACTCTGTTTTGTCTTTGCCTGGTGAGTGCCTCAACCCTTCCCTGCCTACCAACTCGAGGTTCAGCCTTCAGGCCTACATGTCATCAGAATGTCAGGAAAGAGACACCAAGTAGCTGATAAGTGTCATCAGACCAGCATTCGGGAGACATTGCTCGAATGAAATGCATTAGCAACCCCCAAAGGTAGGGCTCCCTCTACCCCCAAACACTTGATCTCTATATACAATTTAGCCTTACAAATTTGGATAATGTAAACCTTAAATAAATAGCAAGATTGGGAATGGATTTGGTGTGTACTTGTGACCAGAGAAGGTGTGACTAGTGGCTGTTACAGGACTGTAGCTCAGGTGTGAGGGTGGGAGTGGAGATCTGCTTATGGCACAGGGCACGTAGTGCTAATAGGCAAGGTAGACAGTTGGCAACAGTTTGTTGAGCACAGGAAGTGTCTTGGCCTTAGGCAGTGAAAAGGGATCAGAATCGAGAGGCTGAGCTCAGCTTCCTGGGACACCACCCCGAGGTATCCCACAGCCTCTTGATGCTCTTTGCCCAGAATCGGAGAGCTTGGGTAATTTGCTGATGGTTACACAACTTTCTAGTGGCTTGGCTTTGACCATTTGACCTAGGCCTTCTGACTGTTTCTAGTTTTCTTCCCTTACCAGAACCCTTGTAATTGAGGACATTTTTTTCATTGGGTACATTTTGAGCCCAGCTGTAATGGGGGCTTTTGTAGGTTAAGGCCATTCCCCACCTGGAAAGCACCACAGTAGAGATGGACCTGGGTGTCCTTGGAAACGAAGGCAGACTGTCTTTGGGAGAGCTTCTGTGGAAGAAACTGGGAGGAGGTGGGTTGTTCAGGAGCAGTGGGAGAGGTTGACCTTGCCCAGGGGCCGAGCTGTTTCTATCTGATGCACAGGACAGTAAGGAGCTACTCTGTTTTCTTTAAGCAAGAATGTGATATGAAACCTGTCAACACAAGGCAAACTCAGAGCCAGGGTTTTCACTTAATGATAAAATATCTCCTGAGATTCGATTGCTAGGTCATTTCATTGTTGGATGAAGCTTGAGTCTCCTACATGATGCTCTTGTTTTCTGCCTAGAAGAGGTCTTCAAAAATCTCGTGGAAATGCATGATATGGAAAGAAACCATGGATATACAAAATTGGTACCCTAAAATAAACTTCACTGTTTTTTCAAGATTTATTTATTTTAAAGACAGAGTAACAGAGAAAGAGATAGGGAGAGAAGTGGGGGCGGTGCTGTGGCATAGTGGGTAAAGCTGCTGCCTGCAGTGCCGGCATCCCATATGGGCGCCAGTTTGAGACCTGGCTGCTTCACTTCCGATCCAGCTCTCTACTATGGCCTGGGAAAGCAAGTCCTTGGGCCCCTGCACCTGCATGGGAGACCTAGAGGAAGCTCCTGGCTCTTGGCTTTGGATCAGCTCAGCTCTGACTGTTGCAGCCATTTGGGGAGTGAACCAGCAAATGGAAGACCTCTCTCTCTCTCTCTCTGTCTCTCTCTGTCTCTCTCTGTTTCTCTCTGTTTCTGCCTCTCAGTAGCTCTGGCTTTCAAACAAATAAATAAATCTTTAAGAGAGAGAGATCTTACATCCTCTGGGTCACTCCCCAAATGGCTACAATGACAGGCTAAAGCCAGGAGCCTGGAATTGCATCCTGGTCTCCCACTTGAGTGGCAGGGGCCCCGTACTTGGGCCATATTCTGCTGCCTTCCCAGGAACATTATCAGGATCAGAAGTGAAATGGCCAGGACTCAAACTGGTACTCCAGTATGGGATGCTGGTGTTACAGGCAATGGCTTAACCCACTTTACCACAACATCAGCCCCTAAACGCAAGTTTTAATTGCGTTTCCCATGAACTCTTTGAAGTACCCTTGTACTTAACAGTGGCTAGTTGCTTATGATTTGATTCTTTTATTCGTGTAGCACCCCTTCCCACCATTCTAAGAACAAAATAACAGCCTCCTTCAATTGTACATGAGATGTCTCTTCTCAGCGGTACCCATTTCAAATAAAGTGTTCTATAAAGCTTTAGCCTATGAAGGATCCTTGGATCATTAACCTGACACTTCCAGAATTAGAGACTTATTTTGCTACCAGTTTCCATCCAACTCATGTTTGTTCCTAAATAATCATTATGACACATTATTCTTTTAATAGGTTATTTTCCAAAATGCTGGGATGGGAGGGGACAGTATACCATTTGATTTTGGTTGCTCTTTTTTTTGTTGTTTTGTTTTGTAGGATGATGTCTCCAGGCACATGCTGTTTCTGAGCCATAATTATGCTTTTTAACCCACTCCTTTATGTCTGGGTCCCTAATGTCCAAGCTCCTATATAATTACAAAGTTCATTGTGTGGGAATGAGACAAATATTTTTTGCATGACTTTAGCCTATACATTACTGCAGTGCTGTATTATTACAAGATATTTCCTGAACTTGGAGCTGCACTCTACTTGAAAAGACCCAGTAAAGAGATACTCACAATCTTTGGCCCATGATGCAAAAGTCAGATGGACAGTGACTTGATCCAGCTGAGGTCCCCTGGGTTTTGGGGGGAGGGTCTGGATTTGGCAGTGGTACCTTGGTTCTGAGCCTGACAGAGACTTGGGAACCTTTCTTATCCATCCAGCTGTTTGTGCACAGCTCCAGCCATCTTTCTCACTGCAGTTGGGAAGGATTGCTTTTCCCAGTTTTTGAAAGCGGCTGGGTTTGTTAACTGAGCCTTCCAGAAGGAAGTCACTATATTAGTTTGCTGAACCAGAGGGAGATGAATGATATTTGTTATTAAGAGAAATCAGAATTTAAAAGGATCAGGCTAAAAGAAGGCCCATAAGTCAGGAGTTCCATTTAATCCCAGAACATCATAGTTCACTAAATTGGAACGTAGGAGGAGTCTCTTCCCTAGAACTAAACTGATTTCAGGTTTGAGGGTTCACCCTAGCAGTTAAAATATCCAGATCTCATATCGCAGTGCCTGGATTTGATTGGTAGCTCTACTCTGAGTTCCAGCTACCTGCTAATATACACCCTGGGAGGCAGCAGGTGGTCCTGAAGTAGTTGGGTCCCTGCCACCAACATGAGATACCTAGATTGGCCTGGCCCCTTTGTTTACAGGCGTTTGGAGAGTGAATTTGGAGAGCAAACGACAGTTCTCTGTGTGTGTGTCTGTCTCACTTTCAAATAAAGAAGATTTTTAAAAATGATTTCCATGGCATCCACCTCTAATTTGAGAATCATTTTATATCTCCGTCATTAAACTCTTTTAAATGTATTTTATTTATTTATTTATAAGGCAGGGGGTGGAGGGAGGGAGAGAGAGAGAGAGAAATCTTCCATCTGTTGATTCTCTCCCAAATGCCTACAACAGCCAGGGCTGGGCCAAGAGTGCTTGGCAGACTCAAGTCCTTGGGCATCACTGCTGCTCCCCAGGGTGCACATTATCAGAAGGCTGGAATTAGTAGCAGAGCTGGGACTTGAACCAGATGCGTTTACCTGATACGGCCTGTAGGCATCCCAAGTGGCTCCTTCACTGCCATACCACATGTCCATCTGAACATGTATGCTGAACACAGAAATCTTTTTTGTTGCTTCATTTCTTATTTCCCTTCATTGACTGAATATTCAAATAAGATACAAAGGAATATAAAAGAGAACACTGACTGTGAAATCCAGGCCCCCAGTATGAGCACTCATTTGTTGCTCATCCTTCTGTACTTCTCTGTACCTGTAATGCATTGTATGAAAACCCACAGGCACATTTATATGTTATTTTATGCTACTTTATATGAACATGTTTTACTTTTCATTCAACTATATGTAGCTTTTCCATTTAACTGCATGTATTCTTTTCTTTCCATTCAACTATATGTGGCAATGTGATTTCCTCCTATGGAATACAGATATGTGTCACTCTTATGAATAGGAATAATGGATATTCATTAATTATTAATCCTGATATATGGTTATTTTGTTTATATCTCATTAGTTGTTATCATGATTAATATCCTGGTGACACACTTTCATACCCAACCCTGTGCGCCTGTTCATCTTTATTTTAGTAGGAGGCTGTTGGACCTCTGGGTTTGCATATTTGTGTTCTGATACACAGAACCAAATTGCCCTTGCAAAAGCACACCAATCTACACTCCTTCAAAAGTGGATGAATATATCCAAAGAAAAGAGAAATTAACTTTCTGTTTCCTTAGGCTTTTCTGAATTTTAACTACCTCAAAATGCCTATAAGATAAATGTCACATCTGTAACATGCTATAGGGTCAATATTGATGCTCACCCAGATTCCAAAGCACATTATGAAACTGAATGTTTATGAAACTCAGATTAAAACTCGGCAGTCACTAACACATTTGTGTTCTTTAAGATAAAATAGGGCTAAACTCACTTTGTGTTTTTGATCATAGTAACAGAAAGGCAGCTCAAGGGCATAGCTTTGACCTAGGGTACCAGGACTTCAATGAGACAAATTCAGATATTCTTTTTTTTTTTAACCAATTACAGAAATGAGGATTGATTGAGTGAATTTGTAGTAGACTGAGCACCTCTGCCCTAGGCAGGTTGGGTAGGGAATTCTGTCACCTCCACAGGAAAGTTGACAGAGAGACTTGGCTCTGTCTTCTGGGCTTGTACATGGAACCAATTACACAGACCCTTTGAAAACGTACTTTTTGAAAGTGGCCTGCATCAAAGCTGGGGACATTAGTGAAAACAATGGTAGACATACTCAGACTTGAAAAACATCTCAGCAGGATGGAACTATAAACCCGAATTTAGTTAGTGTAAGTCTAAAGAAAACATTCGGAAAGGAAAAAAAATGAAGTCTTGTGGGGTGTGTTTAAGAATAGCAAGGAAAATAGCAACGAGGATGTGCAATTAATAAATTGCAAAATTGAGTATTAGCATTGCACAGCTGATGCTAAGACAGAAATCAATGAGGCCTAAGAGGATATTATTGAGTTTGCGAGAGTGTTTAGCACCTGTAGGGACACATGTAAAAACAAATTCACACTCTGTTCAGGCAGTGATTATCTAAGAGGAGCCCTGACATGTAGCGATCCCAGGTATGGTACACTCCAGAGAGGGCACTAGTTGCCAGGATAAAGAATGAAAAGGCTGAGGAAGCTAAAGGAAATAATGGTCTTCAAATATCAGAAGACCTGGACAGCCTAAAAAGGCAGAATTAGGGCAAGTGACTGAAACTGCAGCTACGGTTCTTAAACTATGAGTGTGAGGAAGCAGGAAGCATCCTGTTGATGCTATTAAACATCAGGAACCTTCAAAAGGTTTATGGAAATTGCATATTATGGAAACACTGTGCATGGATTGCAAGATTTTTTTTTTTTTGCACCAAAATAAACTCATCTTTAATTCTCTTTTCCATAAACTCTTTGAAGTCCTCTTGAACATTGTCTCTCAAGGTGATGAGTCCCAGCTCTATTCTTAACAGATGAAGACTGGATCACCATGCACCAGGGCTATTCAAAAGACCACTGATGTGTGGGGAAGTTGATGAATCAGATGCTTTCTACAAACACACATATTAGAAGCGGCATTTACATGTCAAACACTCTCCATTGTATGCCCCATTCTTTGACCAAATCCATAAGATTTTTTGTTTTGTTTTGTTTTGTTTTGTTTTACAGCATACTTTTTTTTTTTTTTTTTTTTTTTGACAGATAGAGTTAGACAGTGAGAGAGAGAGACAGAAAGGTCTTCCTTCCGTTGGTTCACCCTCCAAATGGCCACCACGGCCAGTGCCAGATGCCAGGTGCTTCTTCCTGGTCTCCCATGCCAGGGCAAGTGCCCAAGCACTTGGGCCATCCTCCACTGCCTTCCGGACCACAGCAGAGAGGTGGACTGGAAGAGGAGCAATCGGGACTAGAACCCGGTGCCCGTATGGAATGCCGGCGCCACAGGCAGAGGATTAACCAAGTGAGTCACGGTGCTGGCCCCTGTTTTGTTTCTTTAAAAGAAGTAAAAATATGCTGGCGCCACGGCTCACTAGGCTAATCCTCCACCTTGTGGCACCGGTACACCGGGTTCTAGTCCCGGTCGGGGCACCGGATTCTTTCCCGGTTGCCCCTCTTCCAGGCCAGCTCTCTGCTGTGGCCAGGGAGTGCAGTGGAGGATGGCCCAAGTGCTTGGGCCCTGTACCCATGGGAGACCAGGAGAAGCACCTGGCTCCTGCCATCGGATCAGCGCGGTGCGCCGGCCGCAGCGTGCCAGCCGCGGCGGCCATTGGAGGGTGAACCAACGGCAAAGGAAGACCTTTCTCTCTGTCTCTCTCTCTCACTGTCCACTCTGCCTGTCAAAAAAAAAAAAAAAAAAAAAAAAAAAAAAAAAAAAGTAAAAATATGAACTGCCAGCAACGCAACTGCTGTTCCTGGTCCACCAGTCACCACCACCTGGCCAGGCAGTGGCTCACATATGAGCTAGTGAATTCTCCCCCACATCCCCCTTTTCCTTCTGCTCAAGTGAATAGATCAGGCGCTCATATGTTCAAATGAGGGGTTCCCAGCATCCTCAAATCTCACTCTCTGTGCACACTTTCCTACCCTCCTTTTTATAAGTCTTCCATGGCTTCCTTCTACCTTCTGTTCTCTTCCTGAAATCAGTCCCCACTAATTTTTTTGTAAATGCAATTATTCTCACAATCAAAAGAAGGAAGTCCTCACATGACCTCAAAGAAAAGAGGGGAAGAGACACAAAAAGGAGACTCACAGCTAATGGAATAAAAATGGTCAATAAATGAATGAAAAGATGCTCAACTTCAGCTGGTAACTAAGGAAATACACATGGGGTCTTCATCTACCAGATCTCTGAAGATTAAAGTCTGTGCAGAAGCTTCATGTTAGCAGAATGTAGTAAAAGAGGTGCAGAATGGATGTTGATCAGCAGTTTTGAAGGGAATTTGGTGATATCTTTCAAAGTTAAAAATGTTTTTACTCTACTCCAGGGACCTCTCTGGACTCTGTCTTTGCTAGCACATTTCGAAAACAGCTATTTCATGTTTAGGCAGGCATCCTTGTTGAGAACAAACACATGAGGATAGGCAAAGCTGTTTCCTTTGCACAAGTATTCTTTGAAGTATTATTGAGAAAAATGAAAACATGTAAATAGCCCAAATGTCTGTCATTCATTCACTCAGCAAATATTTATTATGTAACCACTAGACTAGGCAATACTTTAATTGTTTGGGGTTACATCTCAGAACATGATTAACAAAGATCCCTCACAACCTAGAGCCCTTATTCCTTCTTTTTAATTTATTTATCCTTTTTATTTGAAAGGTAGAGAGAAGGAACCAGATAGAGAAATCCCATCCATTGGTTCACTTCCCAAATGGCTACAATGGCTAGGCTGGGCCAGAGCTGAAGTTGGAACCAGGAATGTAACCCAGGTCTCCCACATGGGTATCAGGAACTGAAGTACTTGAGTGATCACTTGCTGCTTCCCAGGGTCTGCCTTGGCAGGAACATGGAGTCAGGAGCCAGAGCCAAGAATCGAACCTAGGTACCTGATGAAGGATGCAGGTAACTTAACTTCTAGACTAACTACCTACTCCTGGAGACTCTTTTCTAACCATCAATAGAAGAGTGGTAAATACAAATAGAACTGTAGAGTAGAATAATGTACAATCATTAGAAATGAGGTAACAAAGGCCAGTGCTGTGGCACAGCAGATAAAACGGCCGCTTACCATGCCAGCATCCAATATAGGTACCGATTCGAGTCCCGGCTACTTCACTTCCGATCCAGCTCTCTGCTATGACTCGGGAGAGCAGTGGAAGATGGCCCAGGTCCTTGGGCCCCTACACCTATGTGGGAGACCTGGAAGAAGCTCCTGGCTCCCAGCTTCAGATCGGCCCAGCTCCGGTCATTACAGCCATTTGAGGAGTGAATCAGTGGATGGAAGATCTCTCTCTCTCTCCGCCTCTGCCTCTCTGTAACTCTGCCTTTCAAATAATAAATGAATCCATCTTTTTAAAAAGTGAGATAGCTGTACATAGTCATTAATAATTTTTTTTTATTTGGAAGGTAGAGCAACAGAGAGGGAAATAAGCAGCAAGAGAGAGCTTCAGTTTGCTGGTTCATTCCTAAGATGGCCACAACAGCCGGATCTGGACTAGGCAGAAGCCAGGAGCTAGGATTTCCATTTGGATCCCCGACACGGGTGACAAGAGCCAGCTTCTGTTCCCCTCCCAGGTGCATTTTCAGGAAGCTGGATCAGAAGCCTGCAGCTGGGACTCAGTCCGGCACTCTGATACAGGATGCTGGCATCGCAAGCCGTGGCTTAACCCGCCGTGCCACAGCATCAGCCCCTGTACATGTTCTTGACATGGAACAAAGTCCAAGATATGTTGGTCATTGTTTCTTAAAAGGATGTGCATGTATTTCTGAATGATGTAAGAAAAAATTCTGGAAAGATTAGCAGAACACCTTTAACAGCGGGAGTGATTATTAGGGGAGGGAAAGAAAGAATATTATTTTCTTTTCATAAACTTTTTATGCCATTTATTTTTGCAGCTAACATGCATAATTTCTACAATAAACTTGCAGATGTTATAAAAATGGAAAACGATTATAAAATTGGCCTTCTTACATATAGAAAAAAAAAGAAAAATTTTTAACCTGCCTGTAGTCTTTGAGACCAAAATGATTCTGTTTGGTGCTGTTCAGGATGCAGGAATGGAAATCACTACCACAGTACTTGGCCGCACACAGCCAGTGGTACGAGGTGGCCTGTGGCATGGCAGGTTGAAGGGCAGTGAACTCTTCTTCACATGCAAATCGCTGGGAAGGTGGCCGGGGCAGGGGCAGGGCTTGGGACCAGCAGCGGAGGGTTCTCCAGCTTTCTCTTGGGTCTGCCAGCAACTAACCTAGACTGTCTTTGTGCCTCCGTCACATTGTCGATTTGGATTCACTGCTGTGCAGCCCAGCACTAACATGTCATGAATCTGGATCATCTTGACAAGTTCTCATCTGTAGGGGAGAGATTTGAGATAGCTCGTAGGATTCTCTAGCGCCTTCTGGAAGATTATCTCTACTTTCCAGTTACCCACCTTTTCCTAATGCTGTAAAGAAACATCAGTCACATACTTTAATAGTTGTTGGTATTTAAGTTCAAGTTTAAATACATTTGGATATGGTGCCCTTCACCTATTTCAAAAGCACAAGTGCAGAAAAACCGGGCCTTTTGAATTCTACCTTAAATGAATAGCTAGGGACACTGTTTTAAAACTGAAGGGGAGGATGGATGGAGGGAAGGGAAGGAGAGGGGAGAGAAAGGAAGGGAAGGGTACAGGAGAGGAGAGCAGGGGAAGGAAGGGAAGGGAAGAAAAAAAGAAGAGAAGGATGAACTTCATGTGATGTATTGAGAAAAAGAAAAAAAATAAGCAGGGAGAAGCAATACACTAGACACTTGCAGATGAAATTAGAATGCAGTTTCATCTGTCTGGAAATTGGATTTCTGTCCGATACATGGACCTAGAAGTTCCATGTTGCATCTTCTTTGGGGGTGAGTAACGTGGGAGAAGTGGTAGAGGTTGTGGTTGTAGCTGAGCTTTTGTGTTTGCACGCTGGGGGAGTATCAGCTTGGAAGAGCCTGCCTGAGACCTGCGAGTGATGTGCCTGTCTTCATGTGTGTCTTGGCTTTGACAGCCTGGAACTCAGTCTGTCTTGGTGAGCAAGATTTCAGAGCTGAAATCCAAACAGGCAGGCAACCCCTGGAGCAGAGGAGCACCCCAGGGCGTGCTTCATAGATTTGGTATTTGGGACACTCACTGCCCATTTGGTTTTGGACTAATTGGAAAACGCCTAATGAGCATGTTTATGTCTCCTGCAGTTGTTTTACCCAAGTGCAGGACCAGCTGGGGAGAGGAATGTGTTCCCCATCCCAGGCCCAGCAGCGGCCCTCCCTCTGTCTCCCTCTCCTTCTCCAGCCGCCAGGCCCCCTTCGCCTGCCAAGCCTCCCCTGGCTGTCTCCCTACCCCTCTCCTGGGGCTAAAGTCCTGCTCAGCAGCAGCCAGCAGCCCCACCACATGTTCTACACTGCTCACACCATCCCTTCTGTCCCCCTTTTGCTGTCATTTGCTTTGTTTTGGAGTGGAGATCCTGCAGGGAGAGCTTGGGTTATGCCCTTTGACTCAGCTCCAGCACTGGGAGCTGGCCCAGATGGCACTGGCTTCCTCCTTCTGCAGGGCTAAGAGCTCCTGGAGGAGGCTGTGTCTGTCTGTCTGTCCTCTGACACTTCCTTGGGATGCGTGCCTGTGGTCTGGGCAGCTCCCAGTGTGCAGTCTCTGCTGTCCACAACCCAGTCCTTTCTCCCTTGCTCTGCTCTTTCTGCTGTTGACGGTGTCTTAAGCTTCAGGCATTTTGAGGTCCCCCCATCCCCCCCTCCCCCACACACACATACACATACACACACAGTGTTTTCCAGGTCCTAAGACATAATCTCTATGAGTCCTCTCTTTGATGTGCTTGTTATCATTTATTCTAATACATTTTGCAGTAAACAGGTAACTATTAGGAAGTCCATTCACTCTTTGTGAATCATCTGGCCCCCAAGGGTGTGTGAACACTTCTCTCCATGGCCTTTGTGTTTAGGCTTCTCTTGGTCCTCACCTTAGGGTGCTGCTGGGTCAAATGAAGACCTTGACCTCCCTTGTCAACATGGTTGCAGAGTCTGAATCCCTAAATCTGCAAGTAGTGTGCTCTGTCCTCCCCCACTGTCTTCCACCCTCTCACCCTCCCTCCCTTTTATTCTCTTTCTCCTTCCTTCCTCTCTTCCCTTCCCTTTCCTTTCCATGTCTTCCCCTCCTTCTCTCCCTCCCTCCCTTCCTCCCTTTCTCTTTCTTCCCTCATCCCTTCCCTCTCTCACACCTTCCTTCCTTGTTCTCTCTTTTTCCTTTGAGTCTTTCCTTCCACCAGGTGGAAAGAGTGGGATTCCATTCTGAAGCGCAGGCTCTGACAGTCCTCAGCCCATGCAGGATCGGCTTCCCCGTTCCGTGGAAGAGTCTGGGCTTTTTTCAGGGACCCTCTACGGACTCTAAGTTGAAACAGTTTAGACTCCACATAAAATATGCGTTGTTTACGCAGGCTCTTCATGCTCTGCATACTGTTACAGTCCTTGAGGAGCTTGTCAGTGACAAGTAAGATAAATGAATGAAGAGGACTTTACAAGTGTTTAAAAGCTAAGTATAGCATGTGCTGCCCACTACTTAATTAAACAGACCTACGTTTAACTAAGTAACTTCGCCATGGAAACTTCTAGGGCTTCCCCTCCCCCAGACTCCAGCACCTCAGTGGTACTCAGGATGTTAGAAATTCCTTGGTTGTCTGCAGTTGCTGATGCGTTAGCCTACATTCAAGACCAGTGTATTGGCTGAAGTCTTAAAAGTAAGTGTAGGTGGAGACTCTCAAATTCAGGTTAGAGTTGTTTCATTGCTTTCGCTGAGCACTTGAAATTCAAAAGGGAATTGCTTCTTTTTTAAGCTCTGATTGGACTCAATGTCCAGAGAATCAGACCCTGTTTCCAGATCAGTGTTGATTTTTTTATGAAGGGGCTGACCCTTACAAATCTGGGCTACAGATTACAGTAGCTACTAAGAAGTTCTGGAGTCAGAGTCTCGAGTCTACCAGTCCTTTGAGTTTAGGTCAGTCTGTTATTCTTTCTAAACCTCAGTTTCTTCACCTCTAAACTGGGGATAACAGTACCAACCAGGGCTAATATTCAGGGCAAATGCAGTTGTGTTACAAGAGCTCTCACTTATGGTGGTTTTCTGCCATGATCACGGTCACTATTAAAGATCTTGAATAAAGTCCCCTACCCTAGCCCGCATCGCGGGGTTGATGAGGCCGCCCAGCTGAGGTGATTGCCGGCAACAATTGCTCTTAGCACATGGCAAGGACTATGTAGGCAGTGGCTGTTATCATCGATGATAGCAGGTGGCTCCATCTCACAGCATCAGGCTTATTTGTGCCACAATTAAGGATCCATAACCCCACGTTATGAGCATAGTATGTATGCAGAACTCTTTGTCATTGAACAGTTCTTCTCTTACGGTTAAAAGGGCTGATAATAGGAGAAGGGAGTGCTGCTCCTGGTTGCAGTCAAAGCCCACACCTTCAGGAAATCCCTGGGGTTCCCAAGGTGACAGCAGGAAACAATTTAACAAAATCATCTCCCTCCCCTGCTTTCAGCAGGAGGACAACGAAACAAAGAAAACCCACACAAAATGTGCCATAGGGGACTACGGACAGTAAATCATCACCTGTCCTTGTGGTGTTTGGCTCCTGCTGAAGGTGTTCTTCCTTGGCGTGCCCACTTGACAGTACAGGCACTGAGGCTCATGGAAAAGAGGTTCAGTCTTAGCCTCAGAGGAATACTTGGCAGAAGCAGGATTGATGCCAGCTGGGTATTGCTTCCCTAAGGAAAGTGAGCGTTCTGTCACCTGAGCTCATGAGAAATCTCCAAAACGATACCTGGGAAGGAGCCTCACAGTTGCAGTTGTGTCTGTCCTGTGCTGTTAGGTCCCAGCTTGTTAATCAGTCGACAAGGGTTCTAGCTGGGGTTCCTGAAGAAACAGCTCCCAAGGCAGTGGTTTGATGCAGGTGATTTATTGGGATAGTGATCTCAAGAAGCTTAGTGTGAGAATGGGGAAGGGAGATGCGGAAGAACTAAAAGCCATTAAAAGGTATGTTAATGGGTTTCCTACTACAGTCCGCCAGGGCTCCTATTTAGGCTTGGAACCTACTGAGAGATTCTGGAGCACAGTATAGGGTTGTCCCACTAAGCGCCAGGATACTGTCCAGGTACCTGTCGCATCCCTGCTTCACAGGCCGAGGGTGATTCCAGGGACTTGAGCTCCCCAGCACTTCTGATCTGCTCTTTTCCCTCACCAAGTCTGCACCCAGGACCAGAGAGCCATGCTGGGGCTTCAGGTGGAAGAACAGCAGTGTGTCGAGCACTGTGTACCCAAGCTCTCCATGGCCTCCAGAATGAAATGCTAGGTCGTGTAACAGCTTTTTAACAGTTTAAAATAAAATAAAATAGTAAAATAAATGTACTTAATGAGTAACCTTCATGGTGACCTACTAATTTTCTATCTCTAAATACGGATCGAAGGAGGAACTCATGGTGCTGGGAGGGCGAGTCTCACCAGTAATCTGTTCTGTTGTCGATGGAGGGCAACAAGGAGAGGTCAGCTGAAGGAGTTTGGGGAGATCAGACCAATGCTCAAGACAGGACTGATGCAGTAGCAGTAGATCTTGTAGGCATTTGCAAATGCATAGATGCCGAGAGCCCAGCACGTTTTCCCAGAGACGTCACAGTTTGACATATGTGGCTCTATCTTAAGTTCCTTGCAAAATGTCCCAAACTGATAATTTCTTGAAGATGGTGAATTATCATCTCAAATATATTTCCTATTCTCTCTGTGCATCTAACAAAAAAAAATGAAGAAAGTCTTACAAACACAAATCCATCTCATATCTTGGGTTCAGGCTCTCCTTTTGACCTGTTTTTCCTCTCGAGGTGATTAGAGGAGCCAGTTTACTGTGAAATCTCCCCATGTTATTCTTCCCCACTTTCTCATCCTAGCTCAAGGGGCATCTGACCCAAGGAGCGTTACGCAACGTCCCTGCCCTAAGCTGTAGGGGAATCTGTTCTGCCTCTGGACGTCTTTTTGAATCATTCCCTTCTCTCCAGTTTCTCTTCTCATGTTGTGTTACGGTCGGTCCTGTAGCTCTTCATGTCTTAGTCATCTTTGTTTTGCCTTCTGCACGTGGCCTGGAACCTTACTCTTCAGGCCAGCACCATAGGACTGTGGAGTCAGGAACCTGTGTTTGATTCTTGGTCTTCATTATGGCTTTCCTCACCTGTAGAGAGGGCTCCAAGAGGATTCACCAGGAGCATGCTGAAAACATACTTGGTCCAGCACATACTTATTCTTGTCAGTGTTGTTGCTGATATTTCCTAAGTTTTGAGTGAATTTTAGTACAGTGTCCACAGTAGAAGCTTTTACAACAATGATTCCTACTTATTCCTATAAATTTCCTCAATTCGCTACGTTACTCTAGTAGCTTCTTCATGGTCTTGCTTCACTGGGTCTTTCAGTTGTGAACCAAGCAAGCATTGGAACACAGTTTCTACTCAATTAGGATTCATTGCCAATCTGAGCAGAGTGGATGTTTGGAAATTCCTTTACCTCCTTCCTGTCCAGTTGTTGTCTGGTTTCCTCACCTTCTACTTGGAGACAAGAACTGTTCACCTTGTATGGATTAGGCAGAGACAAGACCAGTAGAACAGTTCTGGAATGTTTGGGATTTTCCTGGTGGAAAAGAGGAAGAAAAGAAAACCTGATAGAAGAGGAGTGTAATTGCTGTTGTACAATATTATCTCCATATCCCGTAGCAACAAATCGCATTATATTTTTTTATTTAAACCATATTCATGAAGGTTTTATCGTTAACTTTATCCAGATGACTGATCAAAGCACAGTACCTTATTGCCACCTTGCTAAAATATTTTTAAAGGCAGTTTTAATATTACATTTTTATAGCTACATATTGCCATTAAGCTATTGAGTCTATTACTAGTCAATCAAGGATTTTCATTTTGTTTCAAGAGCTCCTTGGATAAACTCTTCAGAAATGTCAAACGAGATGGAGTATCTAGCACCTTTTCCCAGATGGTGTTCATCAGGGATTTTAGTTAATGGATAAAGTTTCTGTTTTCCATGGTTGATTTTTGGCACTAACTAATGTCTTCCAAAGTTCCCTGCTCTTCCAAAGGCTAGGGGATAGTAAGGAAATTAACCTGATAATACTCCAATACCCCTTAGTTTTAATGAGGTGAGTAATTGAGGAGGTGGTGGAGTTTTTCACTGGGTCCAATTTGCTAAGAAATAGAGTATTTCTTGAAGAAGGCCAATTTTGGCTTGTACAACAGCTCCCAAACTATGCATTTATCCTATTCTCTCCACTTGCAAAAATAACAACAACAAGCAAACAAAAACAGATCTAGTTGGAAAAATATAAACAGTTACATGGAGAGTTACTCAGATGAGTCCTCATGGACTCTGTTCTAAAGCAGTCTGTGCCTTTTCATTCATGCATGCATTTGTATACTCATCTGACACATATCCACTGGCTGCTCATGTGCTGGACTCTGCCAGGTATGGGAACAAAGGTAGTGCAGACGCAGCGCTTCCTTCTGGGGAATTTCATTGCTGTGGTGAAGCCCAAGCACACATGCAATTATTTGGCATTCTTTGAGGCAAGTGCTGAGACAGAAGGAGGGCAGAGGTAGGAATAGGTCTGTGGAAACCAGTGAGAGGTGCTTTGTGGAAGGTGTGTCTGGAGGTGTCTGCTGAAGCTAACAGCAGATGATCTAATGAGTATAACGTAGATTTAAGGAGTAGAGAATGAAGAGCATGGCAGAAACAGAGAAATACATGTCCCAAGGTTGGGAAGGGGGAGATGAGAGCCAAGGCCAGAGAGATAAGCAACAATGCCCTGGCAAAAGGCTGTTAACCAGGCTGTAGGGGCAGGGGCTCTTTTCCCAAGAGCAGAGTCTGTGAGGCACTTGAATCCAGGAATAATGGAAGTCTGACATCACTCTGGATGCAGGCTGTGTTCAGTGGTGGTAGGGGATGTGAGACAAGGGCACAGAGGAGGGCTGTTAGGAGGCTTTGGCTCTGAGAAATCAGGTAGCCCTCAGAATAAAGAGGAAGTAGAACATGAAATCTGGTTATGTTTGTCTCTGCAGCTGTAATATCATAGAGTAAAAAGGATTCCGATACAGTTAGCAAAAGGCAAAAGCCCCAGCCAGTAATTGGGTAGACACTGCAAAGGGAATAAAAGTGGGCTTCCTTGACTCTGAATGAGTCCTGATCCCCATGCACTGTGCTGTGGACAGCTGTCACTCTTCAGCTCTCTTCTTAGTTTTCCTGGGATTTCAGTTATGACTGCCAGAACATTTGCTGTCTAAGGCTTTGAGGTGGGCACATCATGGATCTGATGGCTGCAGATATATGGACCATTACACGTGATCACCTGGCAAATGTGTTGGGAGTTATTTGAATAGGTATCCTTGTTCCAGTCCTGGCAATGCCCTTCTGTATTTTTTCTGCCACTGACCACCAGGATTCCTATCCTTCCAGATCGTTCTTTGTGTGCTAGAAAACCAGTACAATTGGGTGGGAATGAGGATAGGTAGTGCAGATTTTGAGAGCCAGAAAGAGAGAGAGAGAGAGAGAGAGAGACCAACCAACCGACCGACCGACCCATTTTCAACTTGACAGTTAAAGGAGTAGGATTGGCCAGTTTTCTAGGCGAGGACACTAGCAACCAGCCTGTTAGAAACTGGTCATAGTTTAGGGGATATGTTACAAGAAAGAAAAATACAAATGGTCTAGAGTATCAGACCAAACTCTCATTTTTCATCTCTGCTTCACACTCTTCTCTTCCAGCCCAGACTAATCAAAAGAAGGCTCTTCCGTTCACAATTGCTCTGTGTACATTTCCCCCAGATCTGGTATTCACATGAACAACGTGGTTTATTTATATTTCAGCACCAAATTGGAAAGATGACATCATTCATTTACAGTCTTTATCCCATGACATGCCTACTCTCCAACACCTCATTTCAGCAGACACATTTAAGGCTGCATATAGCATCTTGTTTAGCTTGTACATTCTTTTATGGGATACAGTTCAAAGGTAGGGAACTCTAAGCTTGTCACTGGTAAGAAAATAATCTCATAAAATCGCAGGAGCTTCCCCAAAGGATAAGGATGTTATGATGTTTATCATAGCAGAGTTATTATTTGTTCATTTAGACTCCATCGTTCATTCCTGCATGAGGGCCTGCCTTCTTGTCCATGGCAGATCTCACAGCTCCCTTTAGGCTCTCCGAATTCTGTTTAGAAGAAACAACTCCAGACTTATTAGCTCACAAGTTCAAAAGTACAGGCTCCTGTGACCGGACTTGAACGTTAGGTGTGAGTGCTGAATTTCAGGGTCTCATAATTAAGGGTAGGCTGACTAAGGGGGATCTCAGCGCTTGCTCTGCGAAGGCTCTGTTGACCTGCTCTTTCTCACAGGCATAACTTGTCCATTGGGTCTTCTGGCACATTAAGTGGACAAATGAAGGATGGAAATGCTATCAGCTGCCAAAGGTTGCCTGCCTGGGATTTTTTTTTATTTAATTTTAAGTGGACCTTTCCCTCTACTTTTAGTGGTTTTTTTTTTTTTTTTTTATCATATGCATGCATTTTTTTATGTCTACTCTGGGACCTTTCAAATATTGTACACATTTTAAAAGATGGCCTGAGTAAATCACGAGACATCCTTTGGCAGGTAGAACTGGGATGTGAGGTGTTTCCAAAACTTAACAGAACCAAAGCCTTTATGGGAAAGCAATTTCTACCTGTTTAGCTGTTTTTTAGCTAACAATTTGCAAGGCAAAGAGCAAAGCCTAGAGATTGGGAATTAGAAGACCCAGAAAATCTTCATGTTCAATGTCAAGAAGGGGACTCTAGGGGCTAAAATCTATTCCTGACTCTTCTAGCTGCCAAATGAGGATAGTAAGAATTCCTCCTGGAAAGTTTTGAGAGCAAGTTAGATTGTATGTGAAAAATACAACAAGTATAAGTCTTTTGCTCCAGCTTTCTCTTTATTATCAGAGTATTATTTATAATTACGTAATCAAATCCCAACTGGATAGAGCTCCCATCAGCCCCTGACTTTTGGGTTTCTTTATCTCCTGAAGGCTCATTGCTATCTTGAGCCACCGATGGGATTGTCATGGCAAACCGTGAGATGACTTCAAGCCTCAACAACCTTCCTGACGAGAACAAACATGCAGCTGTAAGATGGCAGACCTCTCACGTTCACGGTCCCTTCATTCTTTCAGTCACTCATTATAAGAGCAAGTGTTGTGTATCTACATCTTCTAGGCCCTATACTAGAGTCAGGGAGCAGAAGGTAGATGAAGAAATCAGGCTTAAAGTCTACCAACACGGCCGGCACCGCGGCTCACTAGGCTAATCCTCTACCTTGCAGCACCGGCACACAGGGTTCTAGTCCCAGTCGGGGCGCCAGATTCTGTCCCGGTTGCCCCTCTTCCAGGCCAGCTCTCTGCTGTGGCCAGGGAGTGCAGTGGAGGATGGCCCAAGTGCTTGGGCCCTGTACCCATGGGAGACCAGGATAAGTACCTGGCTCCTGCCATCAGATTAGCGTGGTGCGCCGGCCGCGGCGGCCATTGGAGGGTGAACCAACGGCAAAGGAAGACCTTTCTCTCTGTCTCTCTCTCTCACTGTCCACTCTGCCTGTCAAAAAATAAAATAAATAAATAAATAAAAATAAAGTCTACCAACACACAGACAAATCTGTGTTTATACAGCCCTGGTTAGCAGGAGACAGGTGCCATATAGCCTCAAGGGTGAAGTCAGGAAAAGGCTCCTAGAGAAAACTTTGTGAGGTAGGCACACCCAGGCATTAGAGGGAAAGGGGCTAGAGAAAGCATTGCCAGCAAACAAAAGAGCACATATAAAGGAGAAATGTCTTACCGAAAAGAGCAGGTGCAGTAATATATGGTGGCATCCTATGTTTCCTGGCAGTTCATTATGTCCTGGAAATTGGACCCGTATTTTAAATCCCTCCTAGGCCAGCGCTGTGGTGCAGTGGGTTAAAGCCCTGGCCTGAAGCACTGGCATCGCATATGGGCACCGGTTCTAGTCCCGGCTGCTCCTCTTCCGAGCCAGCTCTCTGCTATGGCCTGGGATAGCAGTAGAAGATGGCCCACATGGGAGACCTGTAAGAAGCTCCTGGCTCCTGGCTTCAGATTGGCACAGCTTGGGCCATTGTGGCCATCTGGGGAGTGAACCAGCAGATGCAAGACCTCTCTCTCTCTGTCTCTACCTCTCTCTGTAACTCTGTCTTTCAAATAAATAAAATAAATCTTAAAAAAAAAAAGAAATCCCTCCTACCATCTGCTCCCCACAGCAGCCCCATTAACAAAGATACTATTATTCCTGTGGCAGAGTTGAGGAAATTGAGGTTCATAAACAGTCAACTCTCATGAGGTCACATAATCAGCAAAGAAGTGGAGCAGGACTTGAAACCAAGTAGTCCTATCCACAAGCCCACTTCTTTTTTGAGGGACAGAGGCAAAGACATACAGATGGAGAGAGCTCCCATCCACTGGTTCACTCCCCAAATGTCCACAGGAACTGAGGCTGGGCCAGGGTCAATGCCGGGAGCTAAAAAATTAATCAGCAACTCAACTACTTGTGACATCCTCACTGCCTCCCAGGGTCTGCCTTAGCAGGATTCTGGAGCCAGAAGCTGGAGCCAGGTATCCAACCTATGTACTCTAATGTGGATTGTGGATACCTTAACCGATGTTTTGACTGCTAAATTAAATGTCCACCACTCAGACCCACATTTGCTGGCTTTCTGAGCAGAATAATTTTATGTGCATTTTTAAAAAAGATTTATTTATTTATTCGAAAGTCAGAGTTACACAGAGGAGAGGCAGAGAGAGGAGAGAGGTCTTCCATCCTTTGATTCACTCCCCAATTGGCCAAACCGGCCAGAGCTGCGCCAATCCGAAGCCAGGAACCAGGAGCTTCTTCCAGGTCTCCCACATGGGTGCAGGGGCCCAAGGAGTTGGATCATCTTCCACTGCTTTCCCAGGCCACAACAGAGAGGTGGATTGGAAGTGAAGCATCCGGGACTTGAACCAACACCCATATGGGATGCTGGCACTGCAGGCGGCGGCTTTACCCACTATGCCACAGTGCCAGTCCCTTATGTACTTTTTAAAAAGCATTTTTCTAATTTCTGTGAACCTGTTAGGTGAATTCATCACTGGTCCATTTCTTGCCTTGCATAATAAAATAGTACAATTCTATAGCCTGAGGATTGAACTCTGACACTGAGTTGCCTCATGTGACAGACATCATGGGGCATAGATTAGAGTTGTCAACTCTTGTCCCATCAACTTTGAACCTTTTGTTCAATTCCTCCAAGAAACGTTATCAATTAAAATCTGTAGAGAGCTCTTTCCCAAAACATCACCTGTAGCCGTCAACCATCTGCATCAGTATTGTCGCTTTTCAGTGGGTTTCTCTGCCTTGTCTTCTGAGGCCATTATTTGTGTGTAGTTCTGTGTCTCCACCCACCTTGTCATGCAGAGCTTCATTACCCCTGGCTTGCTCTGGAGTGTAGGATGCGATCATTAGCACTTTGTGGATGCAAACTTACTCTGCAGCTCTGTGAATGCTCAATAAAATATCAAGCAAATAACCCTAGAACATGTCTATTTTTCCCTCCTTTGGAATTACAAGGGGGGAAGTACATTGACATTCCCAGTTGTAACATAGTAGCTTCAACAGTGTGACAACACCTCTTTGAATAAAGCAAAAGATACTGTACTGTTTAAGCTTCAACTTGCCTAAGAATGAACTAAAACTTCTGGATTGGGAGCCAAGGGAGAGACCCACAGGTGCTGTGACAATGCCCCGCGTCCCTGGCTGGTCTTCCTGCTCCTGATGGCCCCTTCCCTGGTTTTTGTTCCTCACAGACCCAGAACAGAATGAAGCTGATGGCAGACAACTACAACGAGGACCACCACCATTACCACCACCACCACCACCACCACCACCGATCTCCCGGGAGGTCACAGCATTCCAATCACAGGCCTTCACCGGACCAGGTCAGTTTCAACGCCGCGTACCTCCAAGACCCTTTTTACCCTTTGGATAGTTTAAGATAAAATAAATAATCCTCAAGAAATAATAAACAGCATAAAGTGATATGTTCTTTGAACTGAAACTAATAGCTTTGGTATTTATTTCCATCACTCAAGGAATCTAAATGTTTTCCTTTCTCCTTCCTCTTTAAGGTTTTGTCTTTTCTTGTTTATGTTATGCATTTTCTTTTCCTCCCCTCCTTTCTTCCTTCGTAGATATGTAATGTATCGCTGGCTCAATTTCTAATGGTGGGTTACTTTGGAATGTCTCTTTTGGAGTTTTAAAAGACAGCACTTTGTTTCCATGAGCTTGGCAACCAGCAGAGTCTTGAGTTTGTTGAGCATTTTCCTAGAAAATTCCTTAGTGATGCAAATTGATGGTGGAGTGAAACAACAAGGAGAGATTTGCTTTTTGCTGGCATTTCAGCCAATGAAGTCAAGGAGTCTGGTTTATTTGGTTTGGACTCTTCTCCCTGAACTAAGTAAAGCAAGTGGAAAGATGAATCGACCCAAAGACAAACTGCCTGTGGTTTCAGTGATATTCACACTCACCCATCAAATGCAAAAACTATTTATAATTTTTAGTATTGAAACTCTTGAAGGTGAATTTTATGAAAACTAGGAAATTAGAAGCAAACTCACAGGATAACATACTATTAACAACATTTCTTCCTTTCTTGTGCTGTGACCTTTCATTTTGTCAAGGAGTCCTGCCATGATTTATACCATAAGTTTCAGTAGGGAAGGGTCAGCAGATAGAGGAATAGAACCACTGAGATAAATGGAAGGCCTTTGGACATGGGATGGGAAGGGCTTTTTGGAAGAACCTTGTGTGATGCACACACCTAATCATTTGCCAGGGCAGAGGGTACTTACTCTGTTCCGAAAAGTTTTGTTTTGTTTTTTTTTTTTTTTTTTTTTTTTTTTTTTTTCGGATAACCCTATTTTCTTTTCACTTTATGTCACTAGCATCCCAAAGGAGAAGTGAAGATAACATCTGTAAGATCCTTTGCCAGGAGTACAGCTCCAGGGAGAGCTGTGACATAGAACACAGTGTTAGAAACCTTCTCGGGAGCTGTGCAGTGAGGCAGCCTCCATCAGAAGGCTCCCTAGCTATGGCCAACCCTCATACCCAGGCACATTAGCCCTCAGAGGCCCTAACCCTGTGGATGGTGTTCACACAGGGCAGCAGCTTTCTGAGGCCAGGCTTAGAAAGGCGGCAGCTCATGCTTTTAGCCCTCAAGAAATGGCTTTTGATTTGGAGATCTGGAAAGTGGAGAGAGATGTTAATGTTAAGACATCTTTTATGTCTGTGTTTTTGCTTTGGCTTAGTTTTATTTTTACTCCTATTCACTGCCACACACCTCCTGCCCCAGTACACTTGCTGATTCAATCTCTTCACCCTCATTCTTGGTCTCTGCCTTTTGGCACACTGCCCTTTACTTCTTGTCATTCTCCCATGCAAGGTCCATGTGACATTTTGTTGGTGGTGGTGGGGAGTGGCACCAGCCCCACTGTGGCTATTCCTTTGAGCCATACATGCTAGAAGACCATTTGAGATTCTTCTTACCCCTAAGCCCCACCCCCTACTCCACTCAGAGAGATAGGAACAGAGAATTCTGTAAAGAATGAAAGAGGGATTTGAATCAAAGGAGACAGTGGGTCCCACCAGGACCTGCTGAAATAACAAGCTGGCTTGTCCCGTCATAGAGACACATATACTCATGCATCCTGCTGGAAATGGGCCACCACATCAGATTTACCTGCCTTATGAATAGTACTACTTTCAAAAGCGAATCTCCTCCTGTTTTTCCAGAGATCTGTAGTCACAAACAAGAGCATCTCGCCTGCTGGGCTGACCCTCTTACGTTTGTCCATAGATGCTAACGGGTTGTCACAGGGCAGAATTGATTGCTCAGGGGTGGGGCCCTTCCTAGAAGAGTTAGCATTCCTTGAAGAGTGTTTGGCCAAGACATGTTTTCAAGATGTTTAGTGTACCTTTGTCACTACTGTTGTTAGGGGATGGTGATAGCTTTCTGCTCTCACATCCTCCATCCCAGTGAGTACTGTAACCAACCCAGACACATGAAGAAAGGTGACCTCTTCCCGAGGTGAGAAATCCAGGCCCCCAGAGGGAGGTGAATTCACTGCAGTTCTACTGCAGCTCATAACCTCATTCACCCGTTACATAGAGCACAAATTCCGTGCCAGCCACCCTCGGGGGTTTGGGGAAGAGTGTGATGGACAAGACAGAACCCCTGCCTCCCCGAAGTTTGTCTTCTGGTCCTAGGACAAGAATCCAGATCCTCTGACGTCTAGATCAATTCCTTTCTGACACATCAATCAGAACAAGACAGATAAATGGCAGTTATAAGTAAACTAGGGACCCATGTTAGGAACTTAGTCTGCAGTGAGATTCATGGTGAGAGTGAAATGCCTGTGTGGCTGTCACCTGGAATCTCCCTCCCTGTACTCTTGCAGTTGAAGAGGGAGAGGAAGCCAGGAACCCTGAATTTGATTAGTTTGGCTTCCGTGATGAAGATGGCTACATCCCCTGGATTGTTACGTGTTCTTTTTAACTAGTCCTTAAGACTAAGAAAATGGATTCTGAGATTTAGTAATCAATAAATTACAAACCAGTGCATGTATTGCTATACATTGCAGTCCCGGAATATAGCAGTTATGGAAGGCCGGAAAGTCTTTCCCAGTTGGTTACAAACCCTACACATGATTGTGTGATGCCACATGCACTACTATGTATCGAGCTGAACTACTTAGAAAGATGATAGCCTTATATCAGTATCTGACAACATGAACGTCTTAATAATGGGTTGATTTGGATGGGATTTAAACCAGCGGTCCAAAATGTGTCCATGTCAGCTAAACTGATTTAAAACTGAAAAATCTCTTATTCCTGTGACTACAAAGATTGACCAGTAACACCTTTTGGTCACTGGACTTCTACAATGTTGACATTGCCTCTTGAATTTTATTAAGAGATCAGAACACATGAAAACAAAGAAATATGAAAAATCATCACCTTGCTACTTTTCCAGAGGAACTCATTTTCCTTAAGAAATTCAAGTATTGCCAGATACTTGCAGAATTATATTCTTTTTCCATTTCTTTCCTGTCCCTTTCTCCTTTACTACAATTTTGTGTTCTCCTTGAGAGAAACTGAATCCAAGTATTATAAGTCTAGACTAGCATTTCACAAAGTAACTTTTAGAACATTAGTCCCGTGAGAAAAGTCTTGAAACAAAGATTCAATGGGCAAAGAATTTTGGGAAAGTGCTGCATATTTTAACTCTATCTTCGAGCATCCTGGTGCAATTAGCAGATCAAAGGATCTAAAGAGTCTTATAAGAAAGAAAGCTCTCCAATTTTATTTAATCCAGCATTTCCCAGACTTATTTGATCATGGGCATTTTTTCTTTTCTAGTAACATCTGTGCTCTGAGAAATATTGTTTTCTGAGTATCAGGTGAAAAGAGAGACTACCCGGGTTAAAACATGACTGATCCAGTTTCCAGCAGTGGTTTTCATCAGAATGTGGAGTTTTTATGCCTCTTCCATCCATTTCTGGGGTACCTTTCTGAAGGCTGTTGCACCCGAGAGTGAGTTATGCCACCGAGAACACAGTACACAGTAGTTCTGAAGCAAGGAATCCATGAAGGACGAGGCCCAACAGGATCAGGGACAGTCATAAATACACAGCCCCTCGGGATTGTGAATGACCGTCATCGGGGAGTGGGAGGGTTGGAGGAAGACGTGAGAGAAGTAAGTGCAAGCTGCTGGTCTGACAATCTGTTCTCCTGCCTGAGAAAGGAAAGGGGCAGTCAGCAGCTAGTACGCTGTGAACCTCAGGATGGCTCCAGCCGTTCAGTCTGTCCAAGCAGAACAAGATCCCACGAATGCCTCAGGAACTCTTTCACACCAAGAAGTGGTCACAAGGGCAGACAACAAATATTTCCCATGAGTCAATGGACTCCAAAGAGTAAATGGAACATGCTATAGATGCATTAGTGGTTGATTTTACAACATCAAGGGGAGCCTCGGCTTCTGTTAAATGCCCTCTGTAGCTGTCCTAAGCGGCATCATCAGTTAATTTCTTTAAATATTGGCCTTCCCTGCCTGAAAGCACATCAGCGATACCACCTCTTTCTACTTTCAGTTTTCGAAGCATCATGTAATTCTTATTATCCCAGGGAAAGTCAAATTGTATGAATCTCCTTCCAGTGTCTGTCAGGTGTGGACTAACCCCATCAACAAGAAACTTACAGCCCGTGAGGGAACTCCATCCTCAGCCAACTTGAAATGCCAGACACTGTTCATGCTGCCCCTTTTGCATCTAGGAACCGCATTTCTGTGCTTTGATATTGGGTTGGGTGTTGGGTCTTTAAAGGCCCGGATCTCATTGCTTATTTTTTTGGTGGAAGATACAGCTCTATCTGTTAAAGCATCAGCTACACTGATTCTAGCTTGGAGGGGCATGAATGGCAAAGAACGTAAACATTTTTTAGGTTGGAGACCCCAGAATATGGGAGTACTTCCAAATGTCAGTGGAAAATGGAATTAAAAGATAAGTTTATTTTGGTGCAAAAATTTTTGAAATCTGTGTCTAGGGAGGTCTTCAAAAAATTCCCAGAAAATATAGATTATAAAAAGACTATGTATGGATTTCAGATGTTTTAGGCATGAAGTTAAACTTACCTTTGAATTCCATTTTTTCACGAACTTCTGAAAGTGCTTTCAAATGTGGCCACTTTTGAAGACCAGTGGAAAACTGTCTTCACTTCTCTCTCCCCATTTCATTGGATAGAAGTGTTTAGTCACAGGAGTTGGGACACTCAAGGAATTTTTCTACCTTGAAGACATTCATATCCTATTTAATATTCAAATTTTCCATTATCCTTACAGAAATCATATCTTCTAAAGAAGGGCTCCAAAGTCCACAAGCATGAAGCTATAATACTTATTAGAATGATTATATTGAATTCAGTTGAATTTTATGTTTTATATTCATATCTTTTTTTCCATGTTACAAAGCATAGTCAGACATGTCTGGCCTTTAGTAGGCAGTCAATAAAAGTCTATTCAATGAACTGTTCCAATAATACCTTTGGGAAATAGGAATGGTAGTTGGAAATATCTCCATTTCAGAGATAAAGACACTGAAACTTAGAGAGGTTGTTAATAATCCAAAGTCACAAAACCAAACATCAACAGGCCCAAGATGAGGACCCAAGTCTCTGAACTGTGCATATGGATGGCAAACCTCTTTGGATGTTGACATGACTGTGTCTATACATCCATTTAGATTAATGTTTTGCATAGCCAAGCCACATTGATTTTTTCTATATTGCAAATCTGCTTTTCTTTTCCCACTGATTGGTAGTGAATTTTATGCTGTTTTGATTTATTTTCAAAAATTCCATTATAATGCCATATCAACTCTCTTTCCATTTGTCCAGCTTTTGTGTCTTTATTTCTATTCTTGGTTTGTGACTTTATTCCTCTCATTTTCTTCATTTCATCTGTTCCTCTTTATTCTTCTCTGTTCTTACTGTCTTTGTTCTAAAAACAAGGCTGCCTGCAGACTCCCACTGCTGTGGAGTCCTGGGGAGATCCCCAAGCATTGGAGAGGCTGGCATAGAGAGGGAGGGAAATATTGTGGATCACAGGGGACTCTGGGCAGTGACTTGTCAGGACCCTCACTCCCTTGCTCACCCACTCGTGACCCTCTGCACACAGAAGGTCTGGGGGCAAGCCAGGCCTCCAGGGCAGAGTACAAGAAGATGCTTCACTCAGCCAAGGGCTGCCATCGGCTTAGCCAGACTGCTAGAGATTCTTTCAGAGAGTGACCTTCCTCTGACAGAAGCTTGGTTTTCCATTTTGCACACTTAACTTTAGGTGTCTGCTTGGCTGACGTAGTCTAAGAAAATTGATTGCCCTAATCCCAAATAATACCCACTCCACTTGGCAATTTCCAGAATCTGTCTGCAGATATAAATAGTGATCGTTGGTTCTTTCTCTGCCGCTCCTGGTTACTGTGTGGTCCCTCCATGTGTTGGCTCTCAGCCGAGATGTGAGTTTGCACCACTGGATGCATTTCAGAGCACTAAATGTCTGTGTCCATTTTCTGCTGAAAATCCCCATAGCATTCTGCTTGAGACACAAGCCATTTTGCCATAAGCCATCAAATAAATTGGTTGCTAAAGAACCCAGGCCTGAATTTGACCCTATTTTCCAGCTGGTGGTCATGGGAGATATATACAGATTATATTTGGTGATAAAATGAAATAATCCCAGTAACCCAACTCACAGTGGGTTACATGCAAATTTTTTAATTCTGCATATGGACACTAGGCTGATGCCCAGAGAACCATACCTATTGTCTGTGTCTGAGGGGCCACAGCACTTAGCTTCTTGGTCTTGAGATGACTGCTCTCAAACCATGCCCCCCTCCCTTCTTCTTACAAGTTAAAGAGCCATAAGGTAGAGTGAATTCAAAAAATGAAAGAAAGGTTCTTGCCCTCTTGCCCTCTGACTCCTGCCCATGCCACACACACCAGTCTTGGGTACCTGCTCTCAGGTAGAATTAGTCTGTCCTGTCAGAGCATCCCAATAGAAGAGGAATTCCCAGCCACCTTATTGAAAGCCTAAAGACAAGTGGCACCTCCATGTGTTTCTGGTTCCCACATCTCTAGTTAAATCGGCCTGCTTTTCCCCTCCTCCTTGGGCCTGAATTTTTATTTAGTCAACAAGAAGTTGGTGGAGTCTCACTGGCCATGCAGTGAGTGAACCGGACCTGGGCCCTGGGAGTTGTCAGAAAGCCAACTGGGGGCCCTTGGGTTCCCCACACACCCTGGCCCTCTCTCTGAAGTGCTGGACAGGGGCTTGTGATTGATGTCCAGCTCTCCTTGCACTCTAACCAACAGATTAGCCCAAGTGCAGCCCTTTGAATTCTAACAAACAGACGAGGGGTTTAACTTGCTCCGTTGCCCCCAGAAGATGGATTCTGTATATAGAGTTGTTATTCCTAGCTTTTGCTTAGGGAGGAAAAAAAGAATTTATTTTATGTTTTGAGGTTAAATGAATGTGGGATAAATGTATACACAGCGTCCTGTGTGTATATACGTATGTATCGCTATATGTCAGATGATCTCGGGACTTTTCCACATATGGAAGAATTTCGCAAGATCATGTTTAACCAGAAATTTCTCTCCCTAACTTCCCCTGAGTGCATGTTTGAATATACATTATATATACAGTACATATATATGTGTGTGTGCATGTAAATACATTTTCATGTTCCCTACATAAAAGGAAAATCAACCACCATATATCAAACCAGACTAAAGTAAAGTTATGGATATCCACAAATAAAAAATAAAAAAAGGAAGAAACAAAAGTTTTTAGATAAGAAAAAGGAAGTGTTTTAGGTTTTAATACCAGTTTTCCACACAAACTAGTATATCCAAATCTTACCTAAATAAAAGATGGTAGGGTTTTTTTCATTTTTGTTTTCATTTTTTGATGTTGTTGCATTGAAAATCTAATTTCATGACCCGTTTCTTAGACGAAACCTTGAGTTTTGGCCTCGTGTAGGGATGAAGCATTCAAATTCAGCAACCCATGAAGAAACCTCTTGTTGGTGCTGATGTTTCTTGGATAGGAGAAAGGTTCAGAGATTTCTACCACTGCCACTGCTGGGCCAGTCCTCCCAAAACTGGAGCCAAAAATAGCCAAGCTTGCATTTAGTAATAGATCTTACAAGCCACTGACCTCTTTTTTTCCCCATGCATCTTTTATCACAAGTAGACTGAAAGACATGTATTTTTAAAATTACACAAAATAGGAAGACAGCGCAGGTGTCCCTTTTTTCTTGATCCCCCAAAGACTACTAAAAATCCCCAAAGCTACTAAAACATACACTAGACGGCCTATGTGATTATCACCATTGGGTAACCAAAGTAATGGTTTACTTGTTTGCCTTTTTTTTTTTTCTTTTTAAGAGCAGAAGCTCTGAAATGAGCCTGCTATGGCTCTTTGTGAGGCCACAGGTAGAGACGGAAATGGGGACAAATGTCGGAAGTACTGTTGTGAGTTGTATTTAACTGCCTCCTTCCTCTACTAGCAGTTATAGGCTCACAGAGCCATTACAAGCACAGTGGGGGCAGGGAGGGGTGTTACAGGGCAGTGGAGTGGGGAAGCTGTCTGTGCAGATGTGCAGCTCCGGGCCCAAGCTGTTTAATCTGGGTGTGGTGTTCATTCCTTGCATCTGAACACAGGAGGGCACGCTCTGATAAAACCCTGCCAGGTAGAGTCTTCATGTGTGGAAAAAAAACTGAGAGGCTCAAAGTATCGGGATCCTCCTGTTAGAAAAAAATTTCTCCTTCAAGGAGGTTTGAGCCCATTAAAACTTCCAAGCTTACTCTATTCTGGGTAAAGTGTTTTTTCATATACTGCTTTGTCTGTTTCACACCTTGTTTGCAGTATTAGCCTTTCATTAAGAGATTTGTTACACGAGGATCCTTTGAAACAGCAGGAGTTTCCACACAGCCCCTGCGCTCCCCCGCCTGAAGCTGTAACCCATCCTGGCAGCATCGGGTGCTTGAGTCTTTCTCGGCTTGCTGCTTTAATCCAGTCACATTTGTCTAAGCGGCAGCACTTCAGCTCCCCCATTGAAAGGAGGTGGCCAACCTTGAAATGTCGGGAAGCAGAGAAATCCATTTTCTATTGCTAAACACTATCGCCTCTCTTTTTTTTTTTCTTGCACTGATGTAATAAGGATCATGTTTGACTTATGCACTCCAGGCACTTGCAGCTCTCTAAAGATAAGGGAAGAGCAGGGGAAAGAAGTTGGAAATATCCTTTAAACATAGACTGCACACATTCACAATTCCATTAGTTGTTTCAAAAAAAATCACCTTCCTTATGGAACAATTATATTTATTATATTTTTTAAATCTCGGTTCTGGTATCTGTTTATTAATTATCTGAATAACTTGTAGATTTTAAAATGCCCAGAGATGCTAAAATGTTTACAAATGATTGTATATATTCTTAGATCCTTTCCATACATGCCATTTTGCCGTTGGTATTAGTGCCATGTCAAGTAATGTATTGCAACAGTAGCACTACCAACAGGAACGATCTACCCCATTATATTTGTAGAAATCTGAAGCATCTATAAAGTAGTTTCATTTACTTTCTTCCATAGAGTACTCACAGCAGCCCTACGAAGGGATAGGGCCAATGTACAGCCCCACTTTCTTTTTTAAGCAAGCAAGAAAATTAAGAAACAAAAAGCTTAGGCAATTTTGTTGCCTACCAGCCAGGAAATGGCAAAACCAGAATCATACTAAAAAACCAATTTTCACTGTGTTTAACAAAGCTAAGCGTTAATGACCGATGGATGAGTGAGCAAAATAAAGCCTGTCTTCACCCCCACCCCCTTTTTTATGGTTATCTGGCGGTGCCTCAGCTTTGAGCAGATGTTGACTTTGAGCTCCCAAACAGTGTTGTTGGCCAACGAAGAGCCTTCCAGCATTTTCCTCTTCAGTCGGCTGTCTTGCATCCTTCCACTGAGAGAGCTGGTGCCTTGTCCCAAGGAGTGGTTTTTCAGAAGTCCTTTCGCTCCAAGGATGTGGAAGACCAGTTTCTTCAAGTCCCACCCTCTCTAATGATGGTGCCGAAAAGGTCACGAAAGCACCTGAAGAGGTTACATTAGAAGTGAAGTGAAAGACTTCCAGAACTTCTGAAATGTTCTCAGAGGCTCAGCAAGAGATCTCAGGTGGCTGCCCTGCCTCACAGGATCCTTTCTCTTTTTTAAGATTTATTTATTTTATTTATTTGAAAGAGTTACAGAGAGAGGCAGAGACAGAGAGAGAGGTCTTCCATCCGTTGGTTCACTCCCCAGATGGCTGCAACAGCTGGGGCTGCGCTGATCCGAAGCCAGGAGCCAGGAGCTTCCTCTGGGTCTCCCACGTGGGTGCAGGGGCCCAAGAACTTGGGCCATCCTCCACCGCTTTCCCAGGCCACAGCAGAGAGCTGGTTTGGAAGAAGAGCAGCCACATCTCAAACCGGCACCCATATGGGATGCTGGCACTTCAGGCCAGGGCTTTAACCCGCTGCACCACAGCGCCAGCCCCCTCACAGGATCCTTTCAAGGTGAACTTGCTGAGCAGAATCAACCCTGGCTATCTGGTCTCAGATGCCCCAGTGTGGACATCCCCTGTCATGCGCCCCCCTCAAGCTAATGAAGGTGAGCTTTCACCAACTGGCATTGGAAAAAGAAACCAAGGACATGGCTATGCAGGTGAAGGGAGACATCTTCCTGAGCAGCCACAGATCAAGCTGGTTTGGCAATCCTGACTCAGCCAGTCAAGAACTGAGTCTTACATAGTTACTCATGTTGAAACATCTCTTAAATTCCCACCTCCAAGACCTCGTGGGGTACTCTGCAGGTCGAAAACATACTGCTTTTAATCTCAGGGACCCAAAATCCGTCCGGTACTGCTGATAGGTCTGTAGAAGCAGCTGCTATTTGCATGTGAAGACTCCTTTCCTCCAAGAGCCAGAGCGACCCAACATAAGTTATAGCATCTACCTCCAACCAAGACTTTCAATAGCTTGGACAGAGAGCATTGCAGAGCTCCAACTACTTCTGAGTTGAGTTAAGAGGAACCAGCAAATAAACGCCATTTGGGGTCAAGATCAAGATGAGCTCTCCGTGGCTTCACAGCTCATGTAACGGAGTCAGACGGGCGCACTTTTGGAGTTGACCCGATTGGAATGTGATCAGACTCCACAGCTCCTGAGCAGGTGTCCTTTGGTGAACTACCTGACCTCGCTCACCTGCCTTTCCTTTCCACCTCTGCACAGAGAGGCTCTGACACGTGTGTCTCGGGGTCGTGGGGTCACTCAGAGAAGACACATCGGAAGCTGTCAGCACTCTCTCTAAGCTTGTGGAGGTGCTGATACACACTGGCCCTTTTCTAGCCCAGATCAGAAATAAGCTAACATTTATATTTAAACAGAGCAGGAAGCAGGTATCTGAACCTGGCCAGGATTTTCTTGTTCTCTGGGGAAGCGTGTCTACAAATGGGCCCCTCATGCTATAACAAATACCAGTCGTGAAAGAGTTTACAGCCACACCGGATCCCCCTCACCTGAAACAGAGACAGCTGTCCTTGAGCTGAGCATTCCAGGAGGCAGGAGGGATGAAAGACAGGGATGAGCAGTCCCTAGAAGGAGGGTCTGGACTTGCCGCTGGGAGAAAACATAACCGTGCCCTCTGAGGCTTAGTGTCGCCTTTTCCCAGGCTCACACCTTAACCTATTCTTGTCTTTTACACACGCATCTGCCTCTCCTGGCTCTGGCCAAGCTTGCAGGTAGAAGTGCCAGGAAAATTTGCTCTGGTTGCACCCAGGTTCAGGGTGCAGCATCAGTCCCATCTTGTGACTCTGCTTTTGTGACTTGTGTGACCCAGGTCTGCAGAGTCCTGGGGCTTGAAGTATCAGAGAAGTCATGAACTGAAGCAGCCGTGGAAGTGGGTCCGGAGACTGGCCACACCAGACCGGAGTATAATGGAGATAATTCCGTACACGCTTTCCTGCAAGGAAGCTGTGTTGGATCTGCTAGCAGAGACAGTGGCTGCATTCCCGCAAGGCAAGGGGCTCTTTGCAATGACTGCTTCCATGAGTTCCCTGTTTTCTCCACAGGACTGGTGTGACAGTATGGTCCCCATAAAGCACCTACGCTTCTGACTTTAACAAAAAATGCCAGCTGTCAACTCAAAGAGAATTGCAGGTATAAAAATAAATAAAAAACACAGCATTGAGCTCCTGTTTGTTGGCTATACCTAATAGTTCAAAGTACAGGCCAGTGGAAAGCTGTACACTGGGCCCCGTTTCACATTAGATTGTAGCGTTCCTTCTCAGAGCTTCTTTGTCCTGGTTCCTAAATGCCCCTCTACAATGGCAAGTCTCTTGCCTTATCAACAAGGACCTAATCTTCTTGCTTTTGGATCTTGTCATCAACGTAGTTTCTGCGAGCAACCCATCTTACAAGGAATTTTGTTTTTTTTTCTCAGTACTTAGAGAATCCTGCCAGGGCCCAAAATCTGCAGCTGCAGGATTTGTGTCAAGGCTCGTGTCCATTCCCTATCCCTTGAGATGTAGATAGATACAGTCTCAGCTTGATCATTAAGACTCCCTGTCCCTGCCCTGTTTGGAATTTTCTGCATTTTGTGGCCACTCTGCTCTGGGCTTCAGTTCACCTTGGATGTTCCCATCCTCAGATGCCCTGCACAAAAGCACGCGGATAACTGAAGGACTAGAGGCTTTCATCCCATCCAGATATTTGGCAGCTTCCAGCAGAGCAGTCACTCGCAGAGGACACACAAGGGAACAGACAGCAGGCAGCACCCGAGAAAGTCACTGCAAAGCAGATTTGGAAGCAGAAAAGCAAGGAAAGGAAACAGACTCTCATGGGGCCCGCAGATGCATTTTGAAACTCCAAGTGTTTTTAAGTAACTTGGCATACAGGTTGGGATCAAATGATACTTATCTTTTTCTCATTTTTTGGCCCCACAATTTACATTTCTGTGCGGCAAGGTTGCAGAACAAATGAATATTTGCTTAGAGATAGGAGTAGTGGAGCAGAGTAGCAGCTGCAGAGGTTGGAAAGCCTTGGAGATCCCTCTCTGATCAGCTCCTGCATTTTTGTTTTTTATTCCCCAAGCAGACACTTACTCTGACCCAAATCACTGGGTGATGAGGGTCAATTCGTGGTTAAGCTTTGAAGATTAGAGAGACCAGAAATGGCCACCACTTTCCTTTCTGTTTTCTTTGAAAAAACTTTAAAAAGCAAAAACTTTTAAAAATGCATAATATTTTCAGTTCACGAAAGGAATTTATCCACATTTCTGCCATGTTAAATGTTAGCAAAGTTTATGTTGGACTGTCATATTTCTTTACTTTATTCACCAGCATACAAGACGTCGATCTCAACATCTGGTTTTTAATAACCCTCGACATCTGGGAGCTCCTTTTTATTCCTATGGTGGACGAGGAACAGTAGTGATATTGGCAGTGTATATTTTCAAGCTAAAACTCCTGTCTGTTTCAATCATAATTAATTACCACTTTTTAATATATTTAATTTGCTAAAAGTGATTTGCATTAGACCACATTTCACTGTTAAGAAAACACCAGTAGGTTTGGGTAGCAGTGGCTTTTTTTTTTTCTCTAATTTTTGAAAAATTAAAATCCTATATGATTGGATTTGGAACACAATGAAAGTATATTAGTTATTAGGTTTGAAATGCAAAATGAAGTCAACGAAAGTCAAGGAAAGTTCTTTTATAGCCATTTAGGAAACCTTTAAAAGGGAGCTGAGCACTGCCTTTTAGAGAAAGCCTCTTGTTTTGCTTTGTGTCTCTGGCAAATCATAACATTTTTCTGTGCCTAGAGTTTTCCTACAGCAACAACTTTGGGGGATCAAGAACCTTCTGATGAAAGCTAGGGCCTCCATCCAGAGACATCTATTTACACACACGCCCAACCACATTCTGCCCTGAATCTCAAGGAGTTGCAAGACCCCTTGAAACCCATTTGTGGGTGCCTCGGGGTCCCCTGCTCTAGACTTCCGTCTTCATTAGCATGAAAAGCAACATCAGCTTTGCTTTTCTCTGGGAATGGAGAGGAAGTGCAGTGAATGTGAAAATCCATTGTTCCTAGGCTATATAGGGAAAAGGAAGGTTTATTGCCAGTAGCAATTATGAGACTGTTGAGGAATAAGTAAGCACAGATAATTTGCCCAGAAAAAGACCCAGCTAAAATGATCAAATTATTCTGTTTTCTTGGCCAGAATATTCCTACCTAAACTATCAAGTGAAAATTCCTACTGAATTGTCCAGCTCAGACTCTGTGCCAATAATTGGATTGACTCAAGTCAATCCAGGATTCTGAAGCTTTGTGAAGCACAGATCTTAGGCAGACTGGTGAACTCTCTGGACCTCTTCTCAGAATTATGTTTTTGAACGCATAAAATAAAAATTCAGAGACATACAAAGGAAACAAATTAAGATGAACGTCAGTTCCAAGACCACACATGTAAATCCTTGAATGGATAAGAATTACCTTGACAGGATTTGAACTGTATGAGATGGCTGTTTTTGCTAGGTCAAAACTAGTCAAATATGGACATTTGCGTATGATTCAACCTAATATTTTAACAACTTAAACAATAAGGATCCACATAGTGAGAAAGTGTTCCAAGTTGTTGTTGTTGTGTCTCTGTCCCTGGTTTTTAAAATAAACAAATCATGGCAAAATGTGGTTTCATTGGGAATTTATGAGGATACGTAGGATATGGACCAGTTTACATGTTTTGTTTCCATCGTTCCAATAAAGAGGGAGAACTGTTTAAAACGGAAGCCATGTATGCTTCTGTCTTCGAAGCTTTGATTTGCCTGCCTTGCTAGCCACCTCACCAAGGGGGAAAGTGGCCAGAGCCATTTTGGAAACATTTTCAACAAGAATTCAGACCAAATAGGTTTTCGTTTATCCAGTTGAACACAATGTTAAGTTAAACAAAACTTCCTTTCTACAAGCACTCTATTGAATTGGAAGTTTACTCTCATTTCTTTTAAACGTATTTGATTGCAAATGTATAATCATTTCCTGCAAATGTATAATCATTCCATGGCATGCACATCCTCTTCTCTGCTGAGAGCAAAATAGAACCTGACAAAATAAGAAGAGCGCAGCATGCTTGATCCTTTGTGAAATCACCACCGTGAATTACCGCATGCTAAAAAAGTTTGTTCCACCCAAGTAGATAGAGTCATGTGTGTGTGTTTTTTAATTCTTCTTCAGCCTTTATTGATACTTTAAGCTTCAAGAGAAATTAAGGGTATTTGATTACTATGATTACTTCTCTGCTTACTTAAAAGGTTTAATCTACTCCTTAGGCGTATACAATTGAGATCGCATGCTTTCCAAAAAAATAATCATCTGCTAATGTAGACTAATTTTAATCTTCTAATCCCATCTTGACACAGAGTCAGAGCTGGGTGGGTGGAATGTTTTTGTGTGGGGTTGCCATGGATACAAAGCTTGGTGATATATTTGACAAGTTGGTGATATGGAATTTAAGTTACTATAGATTTTTTTTCGCTGCTCTTTAAGATTAACAAACAAAGTGACGATGAGTGTGCCTGTCCAGTGCATCACGGTGTAACTAACCTTCTCTTCTTTCATTCTGGTGCTCCCCTCCTCTCTCTGCCCCTCCCTACCTCGGGCCGGCCGCAGGATGACGAGGAGGGCATATGGGCATAGCCGGGCCTGTAAACCAAAGTTCCAGTTTTGTTTTGAGGGGTGAGAAACCATCTTTTATATCATTTTTCTAAAACAAAAAAAAAAAACTGCATTCTAGTGTTGCATTGTGTGTGTGCTCAGTTGTGCTCGCTGATGTTTGTGACTGTGCCATCTATTTGCTACTGTGTTCTGTGAGCGCAGAATGTCCCCGTGCCCTGACCCTCCCCAAGAGTTCCCTCCATCCTACCTCCACCCTTGCCATCACATTACTGCTCTGCCTTGTTGGGGGCTGGGTTTAGCACGATTCAAATGTTTCTGTGTTATTTAAGATGTAAACTGCGCCCTTCCTGGGATTTCTACACACTTCTTAATGACCATGGACTCAGACCTTGTCATAGTTCTCCAGTTGTGGTTTTCAGCCAACTGCTTGCTGTTGCCAGATATGCCAGTGTGTTGTGACTCTCATGTCTTTCTGATTGTGTCAAAAGTTTGGCAAGGAATAAGGAAAATAAAACTGTATGTTCATGCATCTGAAACTATTGTCTCTCAGAAGCCCGTTTAATGGATTATGCGCCCTCCTCCATGGCAGTTCTGAAGAAAATGCATGGATCAGAGCATAGTGATGGTGAATGGGTAACAGACTCTAAACGAGTGAGAATAGAACTCTTAATACCAGCAAGTCTCGTTAGTGGCCTCATATCTGTTGCCTTTCCAAAAATTGTGCTTCTGTGGCTCTTTGCATTATAAATTACATGCATTGCATTTTTCGGTGCTTTAAAAAACAGATTCTTAGCTACCAAGAGCACATCCTTCACTTCTGTCTTCATTAGAATTGAACAGTGGTGCATGTAATTACTGTGTGGTTGCAAATGGACCCTTGAGCTCGAGCAACTTGTGCTGCTGGGAAATGCTCTTCCTGTGCACCACAGACTGGCAACGTCAAGTCACAAGCTCCTTGGACTTGAACAAGCATATGGTTACGTGGAATATAATATTAAATTTGATGGCATCGCTTATGGCGTTTTGTTCAGAACACGGAATGTGGTAGATTGTATATACCACGGTGGGTAGATAGTGTTCCACCTGCAGTTCTTTTCTCTGTGGCAAATGTGAAAAGCCAGGGTGTTAGCAAATCAGTAAGTTTGGGACAATTCTTTGGGACAGCTTAGCATGCGTGCCCTTCCCCAAGTCTTGCCTTCCTGTATAATCCAACAGTGTGCGTCGGATGAATTTTAACGAAGAAATGACTTGTTTTACCCGTGGGTGGCAATTTCACTGTGGTTCATTTCTTACCTTAACCCGTCATAGATCCCACCAATCGGTCAGTTTGATTCCTGTGTGGGGAGCACACAGGGGCTGGGTTTTCAATTAGAACATTTTTTGTATAGGAAAGATATAATGCCTCATGAATACATTTGCTGCCAGTATAACCTGCTTCATGTTCATACTGGAATATCTTGTCCCTTCTGCTTTACTTGGGTAAAGGGGGAAGCAGCATTAAAATTTTTATTTATTTATTTTTTTTATTTTTTATTTATTTTTTTTTATTTTTGACAGGCAGAGTGGACAGTGAGAGAGAGAGACAGAGAGAAAGGTCTTCCTTTGCAGTTGGTTCACCCTCCAATGGCCGCCGCTGCAGCCGGCGCACCGCGCTGATCCGATGGCAGGAGCCAGGATCCAGGTGCTTTTCCTGGTCTCCCATGGGGTGCAGGGCCCAAGCACCTGGGCCATCCTCCACTGCACTCCCTGGCCATAGCAGAGAGCTGGCCTGGAAGAGGGGCAACCGGGACAGAATCCGGCGCCCCAACCGGGACTAGAACCCGGTGTGCCGGCGCCGCAAGGTGGAGGATTAGCCTATTGAGCCACGGCGCCGGCAACAGCATTAAAATTAACACTTCCAGGTACAAAGTGGCTCCAAAGGGAAATTTGACAGTATGAGGAGGTGTGGAAACCGAAGAAATGTCCAACTTTCTGAGAGACTCATCACTTTAAGAGAAATTTCCCATTTACTCACACACACACAAAAAATTAAAGTATAAATAAACAGAAGAGAAGAAAGGGTTTTATAACAGTTAGAAATAAACATGTAGGGTGGGCATTTGGCCTATTGGATGACACCAGCTATGATGCCTGTGTCCCACATCAGAGTTCCTAGGTTCAAGTCCTGGCTTTAGCTGCTGACTCCAACTTCCTGTTAATGCAGGCCATGGGAGGCAGCAATGATGGCTTAAGTGGTTGGGTTCCTGCTACTGGTATGGAAATCCTGGATTTGAATTCCTGGCTCCCAACTTCAGTCCTCTGGTCACTGTGGGGATTTGGAGAGTGAACTCATGAACAGGAGCTCATTCTGTCTCTCTCTCTCTCTCTCTCTCTCTCTCTCTCTCTGCCTCTCTCTCTTTCTCTCCCTCCATCCCTCCCTCCAGCCCTCTGCCTCTCAATTAAATAACTTTCTTAAAAGTTAAAAACAAAAGTGTAAATCCTGCCCAAAATATGCATGGGCTGGCAAAGGACGACTCAAAAGAGTTTGGGAAGTACAGTTTCTGCTTGGGGCTCTTGTACCAAGCAGCTTCTTGTGCTGTCGTGTTAGGGCACCGGGCTGCATTTGTGTCTTCTCCTGAATAATAAAGATTTTTTATTGCTCTTTCACAAGACATCTATTGTGCCATTCCCTGAGCTACGAGTGTGATTGTCATCTTCAGCATGAAATTGGCTCCAAGACCCACAGAAAATCTTGCCCTTCTCAAGGCAAATATAGACAGTGACATTCAACTCCATATCCCCTGTATTTCTTTATGAATTTTCCCAAGTGCCATGCACCCCAGAAAACAAAAGTCTTCAAAAAATTAGTCAATACATAATCCTACTTTAATGTGTTGTAATAAATTTTATAGGCTTCTGAGGAAAACTACTTATCTTTCTTTATGACTCCTTTAAACAAGTTTGCTCAGATATCCTCAGGCTTTTAAAACCATATCTTTAAGGATTTCAATAATGAGATACTGAGAGAACCTTCTATTTCTGAACAGCGTTGCATGTTTTGAATTGCATTACAATCTGTGAGGCCTAAGGAGACATTAAATTTATAACTGAAGATGGATAATAGTAGTGCATTAAAAATTAACTGTTTTGAATGTTTGGATTTATGGCACTTATAAAAGAAACATTACAAGATGTTATTTTACTGGGCATCAGTAATATGCTCATAATAGCATCAGAAGGCTCTAACTGGAATCTACAGTTTGGGTGCTGAAATAAATCATAATTTAGGAAAAATCACCCTAAAATTTATAACAAATCAGAATTAGCATAACAACCCCAGCAGCTCCTCCCTTTTTTGCTGCTTTGAGATGGTTGCCCCCCCCCCAGTGTGATTTATTTATCTCACTATGATCATTCAAGGGTGGTAGTTTCTGAATAAAGTAGATTGGGGGAAAGTTTGATTTTTCTGTAGAGTTTTGACAGCCCATAAAGCTAGCTAGCCTTCCCTACCTAAACCTCACACTCAGGCTTAGGTGTACTAGGTGTAGCCCTACACTTAATAAGTCTCCATTCTTCTTTTGAAGCTCTGCTGTTAGGCTCTTGAAATTCCCAATAATTGTCAAATAAGGAGCTTCACGCTTTCATTTTCACTGAGCATCCCCTTACCTCTTGGCTCAGCCACAGCCCTGTTTCCTTATGCCCCAGATTCACCAGTGGCCTGTCTTGCGTTCTGGTTTTCTACTGGAAACTCTATGGGATCATGTTTCTGGTCAGTTGTCGCCATCCTGGGCATCTCTGCAGGTACGTAGTGGACCTTTGTCTTCCCCTCCCCCACACTCACTTTCGAATGTAAAAATGTGCTCATGAAGCCCTTAATGGTATTTTCTATCTCATTTTTACATAATATAGGAAAAGCAGCTCTTCAAGTCTCCATAACCTTCCTTTGGGGAAGATCCACTTAATGTGGCAGTCATCTGTATTAGCAAATAATTCATTTCCATTGCACGAGGGTGCTTTCCTGCTTCTTAGAGGAGCCTCAATCAGGAGCAATACTTCCCGAGACAACTCCCAGACTTCTGGAACCCTCCTTTGCCTAAAAATCCATACATATTTGGGGCAGGTTTCATACTTCTTCTATTTTTGTTTTTGTGAACAGTCAATGAGGTAGGGCAGCAGGGGACCAAATCAAGGCACCTTGTGCGATTTAATGTCACATCTGCCTTGACGTTTGCTTGTTTGAGCCCTTGCTGTGAACTCTGGTAATTTAACAGACCTAAAACATAAGATCATTTTTATTTCTTAAACCACTCAAAAAGAGTAAGTCTTTTTTGATTGAAAACATATGCAAGTTTTTAGGACCTGATTCAGAAAAATACAGATGTGGCATTAACAAGCTTTGGCATGGAGCTGTGATGCCAGTAGACGCATGGTGTTGGAAGTGGAGAACTGAAGCTGTGTGCCACTAGCATGTGCACAGTGTATGAGTGAGTACAACTCTGAATCTCAAAACATTTAGATAGGAGGTGGGGGATTTGTTACATGTAGAAGCAGCGCTGGAAGATCCAAAGGAATTCTCTGGCATGCATCTCTCCAGGAAGAATGAGGAAGAAAAGGTTTTATTGGGACTGAGAACTTTATACCTTCTTTGCCTTCTCTTAGCAGACAAGGTCTGTACACTATGCCTATGCTTGTCCTGGGGTAAAAGAAATCTCGTCGCTGGGAAAGAAGTAATGGAAGGAGCCTTGGACTCTATGCAGTGGGGGGTTTGGTGCAAAGTGGAAGCTTTCTTTACAGGGAAAGCTATTAGCACTTTGATTTAACCTAAATTGTCAATAACAGGATTTGCTATGTCTCCTCCTTGTGTCACTGGCCACTAATCATTCATTTGTTATTCACTCTTTATCCATTCTTTCATCAAATGGTTAAGTTCTTGGTTAACTTTTGGGAGAACAATGATGAGTAAGATAGACATGGTTGCTATCTTACCATATAGTGGGGGGAAACAGAATGTAAATGAACTTAAGAATAGAAACCTTAGATATTTAGATCATTGCCTTGATGGAAACCAAAAAGATATTTTGAGATTAACAGGAGGAATCTTCATAAAAAAGAATGTTCAATAAGCCTCTTTTTAAAGAATTACACTTAAAGCGCAAGTCTTTAAAGGAGGGAGAGGCAGGCATATATGCAAAGGTTTGGAGGTGGGAAATTTTATAAGCTGATGAGGCTTGAAGACCATGACTCTGAGGGTAGAGCACCACACAGAGGGATGAGGACAGGAAAATGGAAAAGGGCTAGATTTTATAGGGCCTTTGGGGCCACAATAGAGTTTAGACTCCAACTAAGCAAAATATACAGACGTTGGAAAACCTTAAACAGGTACATGGCATGAACATGATGCAACTTATGTTGTAGAACAACCCTGGCTGCTGTGTAGAGGGTGAAATTTCATAGCAGGAAGAGCAGGAGAGGCCATTCCATCATTTGTGGAAGAACTGATGGTAATGACCCACAGTAGCAGTAGTAGTGTTGCAGATGTGTAGCTCAACTGAAGATGAGACTAAGAAGTGAAGCCAGTAAGACTAGGATGGGGAGCAGGATTAAGGATGAAATTTAGAATGCCTCCAGATTCCAACCTTGGCTGTCAAAGCTACAGCAGGGAGGGCGGGGGCTGAGTAGGACTCCAGGGTCATGTTTTCCCCAGATGTCCAGCAGGGCTGGCCAAGGAACAGGCAGACTTTTGACCCAAGCCGTTATCCATTTGCCTGGTGATCAGCAAGGGAGCCTTTGGCCTCTCACTGCAGTGCTGTGTACAGGCTGACAAGTTGAAAACGTGGCTGAAGTCTAACAACAAGAGTGTGTGGTTTTTCTGACTCAAAGAAAAGGAAGAGAACTTGAACAGCAAGGGTGAGGAAGAGGTATCAGTAGTTGTAGAACTAAGAGAGATGTGTGTGGGGCTGTGTGGCAGAAAACCAAAGTTCCTCAAGTTGTAGGAGGTTGAAAGGACCTAGGGAGAGGAGAAAGCTGCTGGTAGCTTTTACAGGCTCTGAGACTGCCAGGCGTCAAGAACTCTGTGGGTTCAGATTTGGCTTCTGGTGATGCTTAGCTTCCAGTCTTGAACTTCTGAGTGTATCATTTTCTGCACAAGAAGCTTTCAATGCTCTCTTTTTGGGAGACAGGGTGAGAAATAAGCAGAAGTAGCTACAAGGTGGTTCAGAACCACCATAGCCATGATTGTCCACTTCCAACACAGAATCAGTTCTGGGGCGAAGGAAGATGTGTTTGCTTTGTCTCTGTTCCCTCTGCTTTTATTTTTTTTTTCCTCTTCTGCTTCTGTGAAAGTTATCTGGGTATTTATGTCTTTCCATGCAGGATTTTCAGAGCTACAGATTGAGTGTCTTACCCACAGTCCTTATAGTCAGTAATTCATTAGAAGCTATTTCTTCATGTACGTACTGGAGTTGAAGCAGTGAACAAAGCAGAGTTCCTACTCTGGAGGAGTAAAATGTAGTATACAGGTTCATGACCCGCGGGGCGGCTAAATATCCCCTAACAAGGGAGCAGACTTCATTGTGGATTTGTGCCCAGCCCTCTAAGGAGAGCATCCAGGATCTGGAACAGATCCTCAAAGGGGCCAGTGACTCAGGGAAGCACTCCTCTGTGGGAGTTTGGGTGACAGTATGGGAGGCTGCCTAGTGGTGTGGTCTCTGCATTCAGGTGGCTCTGGCTTGCATCCTGGCTCCAGCACTGCTTGGCCGGGTAAACACAGGTAAGCTCTTCTCCCTCCCAGCTGCTCATTTCCTGCTTTGGAGTAGGTTGTGCACAATTCGCAGGGCTGTGGTGAGCATCAGATGTGATGAGCAGGGTGAGATCTGAGGCATGGGGATGGCTCAGTCCCAGGCAGACTGTGACTTTAATTGTGACTCCTGGATTTAACAGAGTCTATGCTTTCTGCCAACTGAAAAAATGCGGTGATACGGTGGGACTGGTGACTTTGGGAGGTGAGAGAAAAGACAGAGCAAAGAAAAATATTCCTATGACCACCACAAGACCCAAGCCAGCTATACATTTTCTATCAGGCCTCAAAGCATTTGTACTGCAAGCCACATCTCCTTTGCTGGGCGATGGGGGGCACTTGGGTATCACAGAGGAAGGTCTGCTTGCTGGAGAGTGTGACTTAGTCCACATTTGTAGCAGAGGTCTTCTTTCAGCTGAAAGAAAAATCTAATGAGAGATGCGAAACGCCAAAAAGTATTTAACGAACAGTTGTGAACTGATGAATTGTGAGAGAGGAGAGGGTTAGGAGGTCTCCGTTCACCTCTCCGCTGTCAAGTGTGATGGACCTCAGGGCTGAGATAGAAGCTTTCAGGCAGAATGGAGTGCAGTAAAGAAGTCCCCGTGGGTTTCCTGGAGTTCAGAAGGGATACCTGGCAAAGCCGCGCGTGTTGGCTTGGATATGGCCACACTCTCAGGATCTGAAATCTGGCTGAGAAATCATAAACAAACAGTGGTGATAAATGACCATGGGCCAGTGACGGGAGGCGGCTCGCAGAACCTTGTTGCATTGCACTGCGTCCTTCCGTGCCAGGGCTGGTGCACAGGGAGTTCTTGGGCCCTCCCACCCCCTTGTCATTTGCTCCAAAGGGTGGTGCTGGTCTGGTCTTGTTTAACCTCTTTATTAATGATCTGTAAAGGGGAGAAAAGAGCATGTGAAGGAAAGTCACAGATGACACTAATTTGGGAGGTGTTGGAAAGACTGGCGAGGTCGGAGAAATCACACACATGGCCTGAAGAAGGTTAGGACCATGCAGGGAAAATAACAAATCTTGGAGAAGTCCAGACACTCACATCTGGCGAAGATTAATCTTGAAGCACAGATATCAATGGGTGGGAGGAATATGAAAAACTAAATGCTAAGAGGAAAAAAAAAATAACACAGAGTGGACATTGGGAAATTTAGCCTGAAAGTCTACCATGGGTTGGAATAGCGAGAGAGGTACCAAGGGCAGTTAGTCCTGTCTGGATGCTCGCAGGTGCCAGAGAGACTTGTGTGACAACGTGAGACAGTCCTGCCACATTTCACACCGTGTGCTTTGAACATCACAGTGCTGTGCACGCCCTTTCTTGGAAGCTCCCCCACGTTACCAGAATGATAGAAAGGGCTTTGAAAGAGCACAACCACTGAGTGAGGACAGAACACCATTTAATGTGGACTATTGATCCAGAACTCCTCCAAAGAGCCATCCTCGGAACATATGGCCAGAGTGACATTTTCAGAGAGAGCATAACCAATTTTTCTTGAGACAGATAAATGTGGAAGGCTCCTTGGTCTCATTCTGAGTTTTGTAAGTTGGGAGTAGATATCCTCAGAGGCCTGCAATGAGGAGCCATCCAGCTAGTGCACAGGTTAACACACCAGGTCAGAATCTTGTTGGTTTGGGGAAAGAAACCCCAGCCTCATCTCTTTCCAATCATCTCCACAAGCCCAACACATGGAGAAACCAGACAACATGTACAACAAGAGGGCATGTTTGTGGTCCCCACTGAGGGTTTTTTAAAAAGATTTATTTATTTGAAAGGCACAGTTACACAGAGAGAAGGAGAGGGAAAGGGAAAGGGAGAGGGAGAGGGAGAGGGAGAGAGAGAGAGAGTCTTCTATCCACTGGTTCACTCCCTAATTGGCCACAGTGGCCAGAGCTGGGCTGATCCAAAGCCGGGAGCCAGGAGCTTCTTCCAGGTCTCCCCAGTGAGTGTAGGGGCCCAAGGAGTAGGGCCATCTTCTACTGCTTTCCCAGGCCATAGCAGAGAGCTGGATCAGAAATGGAGCAGCCAGGACTCAAACTGGCAGCCATATGGGATGCCAGCACTGCAGGTGGCAGCCTTACCCTCTATGCCACTGAGGGTTTTGAACCAAACGGCTGTCTTCCTTTCTGCCATTGAGGCTTCTGTCCACTGGTGATCCTTAGCCACACAAAGAGGTACCTTATTTCTATCCTAAGGCTTTCCCCCAGAGTTAAGTGATCCCTGAAGGACAGTTGCTGGCCTAGAGGTTCTCACGAGGCAGGTACTGCACTACACATTTTGCCTTTCCCCTGAACAAATTTGAGGAGATGTTGGGGGTGAGAATGCAGTTCCCTATAGCTTTTTTTTGGAAAAAAGTATTCTTAGCAAGCACTAAGAATAACAGCATATTTCAGTGGGCAGCTTCTGCTATGTCCGCTCCTAGTCTAAGCTGTTCACGTGTGCAGTCTTGAGTGGGGCAAGATCTGGGTGTCAGGTCTCAACTCTTCAAAGCAGATTCTGCCCTGTGAGCACTGGGCCAGGCTTGCCTTGCCGCAACCAGGGCTGGTTCCATGGTACAGGCTCACCGAGATGCTGAGTCCGCACGGGGAGGTGCCCTGCCATTGCTTTCAGCCTTGGTGAAATCTCCTGCAGCTGGAGGGTCCCCACTGTGACCCCCAGTAAGTTAGTCTCCTTCTGTGAGGTTGGTGTTGCTGGATGTGGTATGAGGACAACTTCAGACACTGCCTGCCCCCGAGCGCTTGGCTCATGCTCTGTCATTGTTCATGCTGAGTAGCGGCAGCAGAGGTTCTGGGAGGATGTAGGAGAAAGGTTGTTATAAAGTCTTTGAGAGAAGTCATTTTCCGGGTGAACCTATCAGGCACAGAGTTAAAAGGCAAATTCCCATATATGGATAAAGACTCCTTGCTACATTTTATACAGCCTGGAACTCTGGGATGAAGGGCCAGCATTGTTGTGCAGTGGGTTGAACCAGCACCTATAGCACCCGCATCCCATATGGGCACCCATCCAGGTCCTAGCTGTTTCACTTCTGATCCAGCTCTCTGCTATGGCCTAGGAGAGCAGCAAAAGATGCCCCAAGTGCTTGGGCCCCTGCACCCATGTGGGAGACCTAGATGGACTTACAGGTTCCTGGCCTCAGCGTGGCCCAGCCCCAGCTAATGAGGCCTTTTGGGGAGAGAACCAGTGGATGGAAGATCTGTATCTATCAGTCAGTCAATCAATCAATCAATCTATCCTCCCCATCTGCCCCCTCTCTCTCCTATTCTGCCTTTCAAATAAATAAATAAATCTTTTTAAAAAATTCTGGAATGAAAGCCACAAAGACAGCTTTCACTGGGAACCTGAGCTGCACGCAGCCCCTGCTTGGTTCCCCCAGTTATCACTTTTATGTTCGTTGTAGAAAAGTGAGGCAGTTTAATGAGGAGTCTAGCGAACATTTTTTTCTTAAACCCCTTCTTCAGAGAAAGTAGCACTTTGAACCTTTTAGTATATATCCTGCCATCTTTTTCCTATACAGACGCGGTCTCATAAACTTACCCCAGAAGGGGCCCAGAGTCCTGTTTGGCATAGCCTTAGGAAGCACCCAGGCCCTGGAGCCTCATAGACTAAGTTCAAATACTAGTTCCATCACTCTCACCTGCTGGCTTAAGTGCTTCAAGGTAGCTAAGGCTATTATTGTAGCTGCTATTATGTAGTCTGTGTCACATGACTGCTTTCCATGCGAATACGCTGGCATCTGTTTATGATTTTGCTATCTGCTCTGCATCAGGAAGGCTGAAGTCCACCCGTTAGACACTCTGGGGGTTTGGGGGTTGGGAGGGGTTGTGTTGCCCAGTGGGCTGGTTCCTGGCTGTGAAGGGAGGCTTCATTGTTCACCACTCAGATGTCAGGATGCCTATGGCTTGATCCATTCTTCTTTCAACGCACCTTGTTCTCTGATGTAACTACATTATCTAAAAGGGCTACAAATCCTTCTACCCCCCCAAAAAATAAAAATAAATCCTCCATGATTAAAAAGGAAGTCTGCCCACTGCCCCATGGTTTGGGTTGTGAATAGTTTGGAGCAGTGGGCTTTGGCTGCTGTTGTTTTGGGTTGGTTCTGTTTATTCTTTTGTACTTGAGTCTCCAGACACTGGGTACTGACTTGGGAGCAAGATGAAAATCATGTTCCAGAAAATCCTTTCTGCTTGTCTTTGTCTGGAGGCAGGTGACACACTAGGAAACCAGAGACCAGCCAGTTTTCTTCCAAGAGGCCAGTGGCGATCACCTAACAGCAGTTCCTCCAGCCAGTCAGCGTTCAGGCTCATGAGCCCATCAGAACACTGGGCCGCAGAAAGGAACCAGCCTTCCCTCTCACAGTATGTGAAAAGGGGAAAGGGAGAATGAGGAAGTGTTCCAGAACCAAATAGTAATCATTGTCTCTTCTTAGACCACAGGCCTGGGACTCAGCGAAATCTGATCTGTCAGATAAGGAGGTGACTGTGTGTGAGGGTGCAAGCTGAGACGCGCCAGATGAATTGTCTCCATGTGATTATTTTTAAAAATTATGAATGCACTAACAGGTTGATGGAGGCCAGACTCTTGAACCCTTTCCACGCTTCCAGGGTGAGTGTGAGCGCTTGGTTTGAGCTCAGGACTCCCACCCGTGGAAGCCTGCTGGGGCTTTAGGTACAGGGGTGTCTGTGGCAAGCCTTTCTGTGGGGCAGGTGTCAGGGTGCAGAAGGACAGATTCCGTCCTTTCTCCTATCGGTCCCTCCCACCCCTGCAGGTCACTGCCATCCCTACAAACACTGCAGGGAAGACTTCCAGCCCTGAGGCTCTCCTCCTGGCCCACCCATGTTTGGGAAAATGTCTTAAAGTTTGGAGAGCTGCCATTTCTACTTGTCCCGCTTCCATCTCACTCATACAGCTCCCTTATTTGTTTAGAGAAAATGCACCACCCCCCGTGTCCCCAGTTTCCATCGGCTCACCCATCAGATCAGCCCATCATGGAAATGGTAGGCAGGTGGCATCGTGCCTATTTAAGGGAGTAAGAAAATGAGGCTCAAATGGTTGAGGTTTGTCCAGGGCTGTAGAGAAAGGACTTGGAGAATGAGGTTGTGAATTTCAGTCCTGTGACTTTTGGTCAACTGCTCCTGTCATTGTGGTGGTATTAATTCCCTAATGATGTTCTTCAAATAATGGATAATAGTGGATATTAAAAGATTTTTTTTTCTAAAACAATAAAGGAGTCTGTGTTCAAAGAAGTTTGCGCAAAACTGGTTGAAACAGAATTCAATAGGTTTCTTCCTTACAGGCCTTCTCAGAGCCTTTGATAAGCCAGTGTCCTTGGCCTGGGCATCACACCCAGAAAACAAAGTGAATCTTCCATGATTATTGTTCATGGACCCGTTTTCTCCCAGAGCCTCCTGTAGAATGAAAATGCTCAGAACCTATGAGGAGAAAGCTTTGCTGTGACCTGCCCTCTCTTTGGTCTGGGGGGTGGCTCATTTGCCCTGGCAGGAGGAGCTGCCACCATTGTTTGAGGTACTTACCTAGAAGTCCAGAGAACACAATGCCAAAAATGGATGAATGGGCCTGAAAAGGAGAAGGCAGGTGGCCCAGCACCACCAGTAGGCTTTTCCTTGCCTCTTATGTGACTGTGTCTTATTCGTCATACTTACCTGGAATGATGACAGATAAGATACAGGGTGCAATAAGACTGAGACATCTCAAAAAGAATTTGAGAGCCTCAAAGTTGCCTTTGTGGTAGAAGTGGCACAGGGGCTAGGATATGAGTACCGTGAGAGCTAGCATTTTTTAATGAGTGTCATCTAATGAAAAGAGTGGGATTCTTTTGGAGAAAAATAATGTTTCAGTTCTCTGGGGTCAAGTTGAAATGTTTGATCATTGAAATATATTGCAAATGTCCATCTGTTAATGCTGACCTGTAATGTTCCTTTGTGCACTTCACCTTTCCACACAGATGGGTGATGCACTGGGTACTCAAGGTGCTGTCATGTTGGAACAGCCTTGCAGCCTTTGTGGTACGCTGAACAGCAGTGCACAGCCAAAGGCATGCTAGTGCCACCTGTGGCCTCAGTTGCCGCCGCTCAACTGGACCATGACAGCGCAAAAGCAGTCCCACACCATAAGGACCTGAGTGGGCGTGGCTGCGTGCCAACACAAACTATATTTATGGACAATGAAATTTGATTTTCATGTGTCACAAAATATTCATCTTTTCATTTTTTCCCCCAACCGTTAAGAAAGTAAAACCCATTTTGAGCTTGCAGACCTTACAAAAACCAGTGGTGGGCTGGCCTGAGCCAGTGGGCTGTCCTCTTCCACTTCCCCCTAAGTGCTTTCACACTGGCCATCCTGTTGCACTTGTCCCCTTGGAGCAGGTGCCACCATGATCCTGTTTTCCAAGTGATGAGACGCAGAGAGGGAGAGTTCCTTGTGCAGTCAGCAGCTCCAGAGCCTCAGAGCTGGGATCCGAGCCCGGGTGTGTCTGAGTGCAAGGCCGCTCGCTTCTCTGCACTGACTCACGTCCCTTCTACACAGTGACCCTTCCCCAGCCCTCCTTTACCCTTGGAGTTCCCCTGCCAGGCCCCTCTCATGGGAACAGGGGGATGGGCCCAGAATCAGGAAGACAGCCCACCAGGGTTCTCTCCATTTCCTCCTCTCCTCCTGGGGATTTTCCTCCGTGGACCACTCAGCTGCTTCCTTCTCACGTCTTCTTTCCTTCTCTCTTCCCCCAACCCCCCTGTTGTCTTTTTTGTGAACAGCATGTCCTGAGGCATGGAAGAGTTCTGGGGTAGGGTTCGGCCCCTTAACGGCAGAGGCTCTCATCTCTCTGAACCTCAGTTTCCTTATCTGGAAAATGGGGAAACAGAGTTTGATTTTACTTCTTCCTGGAGTTCTGGTGACGATCAGATAAAATGATTTATAAAGTACTTGTCCAGTACTGGCCCTCAGTAAGGACCTAACAGAACCTTCTAGCCTTTCTTGTTTTTATTTTGTTCCCCACTGCCACCTCCTCGGATAACCCCTCAGAGTCTTATAGTGTCAGTGTCTGTAATTATTGACCCAGTATCCATGACATGGTATAAAGATCTGGATGCTTCCTCACTCGTCTCCTGAGTCGGGGTGAGCACTGAGCGCTGATCTGCCGGCTGGAGCTGCTTTGCCCTGGCATGCATTGCCCAAGGAGCCAGCCTCCCTGCGGTCTCCATGCTTTGCACCAGTCATCCCCTGCCTGGAATGAGTGGAGAGATACCCTGAGGCCAAGCATACAACTCAGGCAGCAACAACAACAAAAAAATGCATGCCTATAACTAGCAGTCTCAGTAAACTAGCACAGTTAGTAGCCCCTTGGAAACTTGGAGAGGCCGTCACCTGCAAAATTAGCAGGGACATGTGAAAGCTCCCTTTTTCCTAGATGCATGTACTCTCTAAATCTTGGCTGATCCAGAATAGATAAAGGAATTTTTGGAAGGAGCTTGCAGAGGAAGGCAGCGCTGCATCTCGTTGGCCTACAGAACAGCATGTACACACTTGCAGGCTTTGGTGTATTCTTAGAGAGGCTTCAAGGAATTGTGCAAGCAGGGGTGGTTCCAGGAGATTACGAGTCCTTTGTGTTTCAAGTTTCATGGCTGCCGGCAGCTGGCATCTCTCAGAAATCACATGAAAAGCGGGCAGAGCTCCTTGTACAAACTTCTGAGCAGAGGGTTAAGGGCACGGTGTGTGTAACTCTTAATCTTGTTGGGAAATTTTAGGGTGAAAAATGTAATTATATCTGAAATGCCAACAACCAAGGCCAAAGGAATGTCTCCTTTTTGGAAGGTTCTTTGTTGATGGGATTAAAAACTAAACCCTTGTGCTCCTGCTTACAAATTATTCAGATTATTTGAAAAGAAAAGAAATAAAAGACGACACTGGGAAGAAGAAAGTCACATGCCACATCATGTAGCATTCAACTAATACTTGTTCAGCAATTAGTTCAACAGACATTTATTGAGAATCTATTATGTGCAATTCCACAGAAACTAGGCAGACAAAACCCTGCTTTCCTTGAGTGTTTTTGCCTAAGTTAGGCACATTTTTTTTAAGATTTATCTATTTATTGTTTGAAAGGCAGAGGTGGGGGGGTGGTCTTCCTTCTGCTGGTTCACTCACCAGGTGGCCACAATGGCCAGAGCTGAGCCAATACAAAGCCAGGAGCCAGGCTTCTTCCAGATCTACTACATAGTTGCAGGGGCCCAAGGAGTTGAGCCGCCTTCTACAGCTGTCCCACGCCATAACAGAGAGCTGGATCAGAAGTGGAGCAGCCATGTCTCGTATGGAGCAGCTGGTGCCCATAGGGGATGCCAGCACTGTAGGTGGCTACTTTACCCGCTACGCCACAACGCCAGTCCCAGATACATTCTTAATTATCTGTCAATGTAAGGTATAAGAAGTATTCAAGAACTCTGCAGTTGAACACAGAACAACTTCACACTGCAGAATATCTAATGCCATCAAGTGTTATTCAGTTGGCTGCAGAGATAGGAATGGTGTGGCCTGAACACCAGGGCTAGAGGGTAGAGAAGAGTGATACTCAAAGAAGCTAAAGGGAAGATAGGAAAGTGATAGAATCACATTGGAATGGGGGGTTGTGGTCAGCTAACAGACCCCGGTGGAGTCTTGGGAGCCTTGTAGCTATTCAATCCAAATCATGACAATGAGCGTATTTTATGGGGTGAACAACTATTATGGAATCTCTCCTTTGTCCATGTATCATTCCACTTAGTTTTCTTATACCCAGAATGTCAATCTTAGGTTGCCCCACTTCAGAGATAAGGTTAAATGATGCATCTGGGGGTCACACAGCTAGGAGGTGGGAGAGCCAGGCTGGAACCCAGCTGTGTCGTTCACCACCACATCCCATGCTCTTTCTTCAGTATTATGTGGCCACCACCAGCCATCTGATAGCAAGGGGTTCTGCAGTCCCTGATCCTTAAACTACACACTGAAGTCTTTCCCCAAACAGGTGAAGTTTCAAGAGCTTGTGAGTCCACTGACGCAAGGTGGGGAAATCCAATAGTGATTTATAGACCGTATTAGGTATTATGTCTTATAATACATAGTGTATATATATGTGTTAAACATTGTATTAGATTCCCAAGCTAACCCACAGAAGCCTCTGGCTGCTGAAATTCCTGTGTTTGTGGAGAGACTTTGGAGGATAATGGGAGATAATAGCTAGAATGTAATTAAAAAAAAAATAACACTGAGTGAAAACTGAATAAGGCACTGGTTGATCTTGGGCCCACATGCTTCAAGAAAAGAGATCTTGTTTAAAAAGCATCAGGGAAAGCCGTGAGCATCTTGTGAGATTGTTTTGAGGATCAAATCCATTAAACCCTGATCTGGCATGCTGTAAAAGCAGTGTCAATGTTAGCTGCATCGATCCACGGAGACCTTTACCAAGGTTCCAAAGGGAATTTCTGATCCCTTCAAAAGGTCTTAGAGAGGGGTTACCTAAATTATTTATTCTGCTTAATTTCACATTAAAGCAAGCATTTTCTTCCATATTGCACCTTGCTGTTGGGCACATGGTAAGGGCCTGCATCAGCCACTCATGATTCTCAGAACGCTTGCTGTGGCAAAAATTGCAGTGAGCACAACTGAGCAGCCGCAGCTTCCGGGGCCCCGTGCTCAGACACCGAGTCTCCTGAGCATTGCACAGCCCTTTGCATAGTGCTGGACCTCGTACTAACTCAGTTCATGCGCCCCCACCCACCCCCAACAAACCAGGAGGCAGGTACTGTTATTAGACCCATTCGGAAGATAAGAGAATTGGACAGTAGAGTTTAGGAAATTGCCCCAAAGTGGAGACGGAGTATACAAGGGAGATGAGTTTGTAGGTGGGCAGTTTGCCCCTGGAGGACACTCTCTGCTGGGATCTCTCAACCTCAGCACATTTAGGGCAGGATACTACTTTGTCTTGCATCCTTAGGCTATGTAGCAGCACCCTTGGCCTCTGCCTCCTAGATGCTAGCAGTGTCCACACCCCTCATTTTGTGACAACCAAAAATGTCTCCAAAGATGGTGAGCATCCCCTAGGGGACACAGTCACCCTAGGGAACCATGAATTTATGCTCTGCATTTGTGGCCCAGAGTTCCCTGACTCAGCTTAAGAACATCACCCATTTGGCCCCCAGACCACAGCATCCTCATGGACTTCACAGCTGGGAGGTCCCCGTCTCCATTATTCAGGGGAAGCAAAGTTTCCTTGTGGAGCAAGGGAAGGGAAATGAGGTTTCTGCAAACATCCCCGTGGACATCAGGACGTGGAAGAGGGAACAGCAGTCAGGGAGTGCCTGGCAGGTGGAGTTGCAGCAGGGATAGAGGTAGGGATGCTGGTCTGGAGAGGGACACACACTTGCAGTGGAGAAACCAGCAAATCGGCGCTCTCTAGGTTCCTGTTGGAGTCCACAGACGGGGTTCACATCCCAGCTCCACCAGTGATGGGCTTTGTGACTTGGGCCAGTTATACAAGTGCCTTTGTTTCCCCTTCTACGAAATACAGGCCATGTTAGTTTCTATATCAGGGTGGTGTTGTGAGTCCCTAAATGTGCCACCTGCTAAAAAAGTAGCCTCCATGGATGCCCATCCATTGTCCTGGTCACTTATCCTGAGGCTGTGACGCTCAGCGGTTAGAGAACAGGATCTGGACTCAGGCTGCCCAAGTGTAAATCCAGCTCAACCACTCCATATTCTCTGCCTCTGGTATCCCCCATATCCTCGTTTCTAGTCCCTATCGCACCGAGGCAATGTATGAGAGCTGGGAGACAATGCACGAGCCCTCTGCCCAGTGCCTGGTATATCCATCCTTCTCAGTGTTAGTATCAAAGTGACCCTTCCCGCCTCAAGGGTCACATCCGTTTCCTAAGGCTGTTGCAACAGAGCCTCACAGGTGTAGGTAGGGCTGCTGCCTTCCAAGAAAGTGATGGAGAGACTCTTCCTTGCCTGTGCCCCAGCACCAGGTGCTTTGCTGGCTAGCTCTGGCATTGCTTGCCTTGTAGATGCATTCCCTAATCTTCATCTTCACTTGACCTTCACCCTGTGTGCCCATGTCTGTATCCTAATGTCCCCTTTGTATAAGGACAGAGGTCAGCTTGGATTAGGGCTCCAGTATGACCTCATCTTAAGCAATTACATGGGCAACACCCTGTTTGCTAATACTGCTGCATTCTGGTGGATAGGGTTTCAACCAATGGATATTGCAGAGACAGCGCAACCCATGACAGGCTCCCGTGAGTCCTTGCAAGGTTTCTTCTGCTCAGCAATTCCATGAAGGATTGCTGTGTTCAAAATAGTATGGGGCAGCCAAATAGCTGAATCCCTGAGCAGTGGAAAGAGTCCTGTATGAGGAGTCGGGAAAAGTGGCACAGGAGGAAAGTGTCTTGACTTTTGGACATTTAGGACGTGTTTCCTTAGCTGTGCACCCTCTTGGCCATACAGGGCAAAAGACCACCTCCTACATCTTCACCCCCCTCCCTCCAGTTATTCTGCAGATGGAAGAAGAATGTGGCTGCATAGACACCTTGAAACCCACGAGGCCCTTTCTTGGTGCGTTATTCTCCCCAGCATGCATAAGGAGTATAACGAGACGCTGGCTCCCACGTGGGGACTTGGCTTCCATTAACAGAGCCTTGTTTCTCCATCACTGCTCGCCTCTCCCCGTGAAACGCAGACCTGCTGCTGAAGTTTTCAAAAGCTCCCTGTGTTGCGAGATTTGAGCAAACTTGATCTTCCAGGTTTAACTTAAATATTGTTTCCATTTTGAAGCCTGTCATGTGGGTGTACCACAAAGAGCATTTGGTTTCCCCCCTCCTGAAGCCCTGGGCCGTGGTATGTAGGCAGTAACAGAATACTAGGAAGAAAGAGAGAGCTTGAAATGGATCCCCAGCCCTCGGCCTGTGCAGAGACAAAGCAGGATGTAAGTAAAACCATTACTTCTCCATCCTGATCAAAGGCAAGATGGGAGCCCCGCCCCTCCTCCCCACCACCCAGCAAGCAATTAACACAGCCTGGCGTCTCCTCTGCAGTGATGGGGATTCGCCACCCAGGGCCAGCTCTGGCTGCTCAGTAGTGAGGTTGCCCTGTGTGCCCAGGTTGAAAAATGTGCATACTCTCAAGCAGACTACAATGCAAAGCCCTCCGAGGAGGGAAGCACACCCATGAACCTTGCCAACAGATTCCTCTTTTTCATCTGCAATAATCATAGACTGAGATGAGAATTAGCCAGCAGAACCTAAGAGGTTAAAATCTCAGGAGTCAAATAGACTCAAGTCGATTTTTACAGCCACCCGTAATCTTGTTAAAGGCAAATTCAGATTCTCCAGGTCTGGGTGGAGTCTGAGAGTGCGTTTCTAACAAGCTTCCAGGTAGGGTTGCCAGATTTTGAGAGAGGAGGAAAGTGGCTGCACACACAGTTAAATGTGAATTTCCTATATTTGATCTGGCAACCCTGCTCCCAGGCAATGTTCATGCTGCTGGTGTGGAGACCACACTTTGAGTGGCAAGGATGTACATCATAAAAACATAAAAATCTGATGAAAACATGAGGCTGAGTTAGTAGAGGAGCATCTGGTACAATTTAGAAACAAGCCTGTGGTTTACAGGATAGTCGCACTGCAAAATGTAACTCAGCCATGGACGGAAACAATGCAACAGCAGCAGAGTGTGCATCCAACTTTAGAACGCATCCTGCATTCCTGGGCCAGTGAGGTACTTTGTGTTTGCCTTATGCATGTATTTGCTTAGCCACTTATTGAATATTGGTAAGGCCAAAGTGAAGTTGGGCATTTCAAAGCAAAAGAGATTTATAAAGAGCTAAAAGCAATGCGAAGTTTTATGCAAAGGGCTGGGAGGGTGGCATTTTGCCATGGCTGCCTTTACAATGTGCCCTCCAAAACGGAGGGGCCGCTGTATGCCTCCTAATGCTTGGTCCCTGACAGGTGATCTGCAGAGGAGGTGCAACTAGACCTGGGTCTGCACTGACATTTGACATGCAAAACCCAGGCTAAAAGAACCCTTTCCTGTTCCTTTGAGGATACTGGGCCACCGGAGCAGCCACTTAGAGATTGCTGGAAGTTCACACCGAAATGGAGCTCAGCCAAGCATTTATCCGCGGACCGTGAATTCCACTGCTGCAGGAGCAGCATTGCAGAGTTCTTCCTCCTGTGCCCCTCTCTCCTTTGCTGGCTACCCTGGCTTATGAACTATAAGGGCTTTATCCCAGGGGGCTGATTAGCAGTAGGACCAGGCTTTTAGAATCTGGTTCTTCTGGAGTTTCTTTGTTTTGCTGTTTTAAAGTACAGCACATTGCCTGCATTGCAGTTCTTCCTTGCCTGTATTCTGTAACAGAAACCATGTCCCCTCTTTCCATCCACTCTTAGATCGGGCTGGATGTTATATAACTGCCTACTATGATTGTAGTCACTTTGACTTAATTAATCAAAGGCGGGCACTATACTTTTGCACATGGAACAGAGACATTTGTTTCATTCTTCAAGAATTATTGAAAACTTCCTATGTGCCTCATCTGTGGATGGCCAGAAACCAGAGGACAAACAGCCCTCTCTTATCTAGCAGGACTTACTGGGACTTGGCTCTACTACAGCAATGAACAAGCATGGGGTTTTCAGCTAAAGACTCACAAATTACTTGTTTTAGCTCTGTGACAGACTTTAGTTCCTAAAACTTTCACTCAGCATCATCGTTTTCTAAGTCCTGTCTGTAGAGATCCTGCATGCTGCCTTCCCTTAGTGCTGTGCCTCTTGTAGTGTTCGTCACCCTTTGTTTTTTAATCCACAGTTAATTCATGACTCCATTCTCATTGGCAAATATTAAGCCATACTGAAGGAAATGGCTTAAAACCCAAATGTCCTTTTCACTCTGTCCCACATCTCCACACTTGTCCCCAGAAATGTGATGCCTCAAATCCAATGGTATGTGTGCCCTCTGGATGCATTTACACATCTGTGCATTTATACAAAGATAGCATAGGATACGAATTCTGTGATTTCCATTTTTCACTTACCAGTATGTCTTGATAAAGTGTCCGTGGTAATACTTGTGGATCTACTTCATTATTTTTTAATAGCTACAAAAGTATCCCATAGAATTCCCCTGCCAGGTGTATTTAACATGCAAAGGGAGTGGATATTTAACTTGCTGGTCATTTTTTACTATGACAAGACTACAGTGAATAGCTTGTGTGTATGTCTCTGGGCATATGTGCAAGTATTTCTGTAGAACAGAGCCTAGAATTTTAATTTTCTGCAGGAACTGGATCTGATAAGCTGATGAGAACAGGATGAGTTGCCAGTTGGCCGGTGTATTCCACCCTTCAGTCTTGAGTTTCTCAGCCTTGGCTGTCCTGTTTGAATTAATTGAGGATTGCCCCCAAGAGCCCTCCAACTCAAACCCTGCTGGCTGATGTTGTAAAACCTGCAGTTCTGAATCCAGCTTCATAGCTAAAAGCCTTAGATTTGCAATATTTAAATACGTTAAGTGGTACAGACTTTATTGAGAAGAAAGTAAAAAGAGGGAATAAATTAAGGAATTTCTCTGATGAAGGGGGTGAAACCTCCATACTGAACAGAGCATTAGTCCCCCAAGGAAGGAGGGAAATCCATTCTTTTTTAAAAGAAATTATTCATGTTTTTCTTCCCAGCTAAGTCAGCCCCACAGCTAGCCAAAACTGAACACCTGATGAGTGTGCTGTGTTGACATGGTTTTGCTTCATATTTCTAAAAATGCAAATAATAAGGTGTGGCAAGCTGTGTTCTAAAGGTGTCAGCACAAGACTCCCATCATATAGCTCTTCAATCTAATGCTAATCCAGGCATCGGCTGTGGGAACTTTGCAGATGGAATTAAGGCTACCAATCAGCCGATCATAAACTAGGGAGAGTATCCTAGGTTATCCAGGTGGATCCAGGGTACCAAGATTGCCCTTGCGAGTGAGGAGTCAGTGAGGTGCAGTGGAAAAGGACAGAGGAGGGAGAAGGCAAGAAAAGAGATCAGGGAGGTCCCACAGGTAAGGAAAGGCTTCGAAGAGAGGGGAAGGGGGCCACAGAGCAGGCCGTGGAGTGCCTCTAGAAGCTGAGATGATTCCCAGCCAACGACCAGCAAGGGCAGTGCTACAGCTTCATGGAACCGAATTCTGCCAATGACCTGAATGAGCTCAAAAGTAGATTAATCCCTGGAGCCCCAGCAAAGAGTACGTCTCTGTTGACACCTTGATTTTGGCCTTCCAAGACCCAGAAAACAAACTGAACAGTATTATTTTGGGTTTCTGCCTGACAAAACTGTGAGATGATAAATGAATTTTTAAAAATTATTTTATTTATTTGAAAGGCAGAGTGACAGAGAGAGAGAAGAAGAGAGATCTTCCCTCTACTGTTTCAACCCCTAGGTGCCCACAACAGCCAGGGCTGGCCAGGCCAAAGCCAGGAACCAGGAACTCCATCTGGGTCTCCCATGTGAGTGGCAGGAGCCCAAGTAATTGGGCTATCCTCCACTGTTTCCCCAGGTATATTAGCAGGAAGCTGGATTTAAAGCAAGCAGTTGGGTCTCAAACCAACACTCCAGAATGGGATGCCAACATTACAAGCCACGATGCCAGCCCTGATAAATTGCAGTACCGCAGCCACCCCTAATTAAATCTGAAGCTGCTGTGTTTCCAGTCTCAAAATTGCAGATACATAAACTCTTGCTAAATACTCAGAGCCAAGAATCCTTTTCATCACATAAAACCCCTTGACCTTGTTTAATGCCCTTGGAATACTACACCAGCAGATGCTGCGCAAGGAGGAAAAAAAAAAAAAAATCACAGTTGAGTGGTGGAGGAAACGGGAGACTCAGCACACCCTTTCCAGGCTCTCCGAGGCAGAGTGCAGTGCATGCTGATGTTTCCCTTCAAGTCCTTGGAGGGCCCCTTGGCTCTAGATTATGTCAGAGATTGTACCCTCTTCCCTGCATCAGGCACTCAATTCCAGAGGTGAAAGTTATGATGGAGACACTTTTATATCTTGGACATAAACACCAGGAGCCAAAAGGAATATAAGAGGAACAAATGCAGTGCATTGCTGACATTTTATCTGGGGGTAGGGGTGAGGGTGGTGTGCCGATTTAGTCTCAGTTGCCTGCACCCAAAATGTGTCCTCACGTCTAGGTCAGCCAATGGCAAGTCTGAGCGTGCATCACATTTCTTCCTGTGTTGTTTCCTTCACAGTCCAAACATTAAACATTGTAACAAACACCTGCTGAGCTTCTGTAATGTACCAGGGTCTCTATAGAATGAAGTAGCCATAGCAAGCAGTTGCAGGATAGAATAAGACATGCTATGATAGAGGAAGCACTAGATGTGAGATGGGAGAGAGGCCGAAACCACATTCAGCAGCCAGAAATAGTGGCCCCTGCGCTGAGGCCTACAGGAAAAGAAGGAGATGGCCAGGCATATAGTGGGGTAGAGGAGAATGCCCCAGCCCCAAGAAGTGTCATGATGGAGGTCTAACCTAGAAACATCCATCAGTCCACGAATACCTCTGAAGTACAGATGGCCAAGAGGCGGAATGGAAAAGGCTGAGCTAAAGAGATCAGCAAGCACTGGGGTCAGAAGGATGTCTACTGTTTGGAGGAGACTGAACTGTATTATAAGGCAGCTTGGAAACCTTGCATGAGAAAGCTGAGTGGTGACGTGAAGAGGCAAAGGTGCTTTCATAGGATCCCTCTGGTGGAGGAGTCAAGAACTGATGGAAGGGAGCCAGTAGAGGCAGAGACCAGAGCCAGCCTGGAGAAGCAGTGGTTTGCATGAAAGAAGGGTGGCATTTGGGACAGAGAAAGATGGCTGGATTCCAGATTTGGCTGTGGGGTAGTTGGAGAAGAGGGAGCCCAGGATGACAGCCAGGCCTGATTTGGCCAAATTGTCATCCAAATATCATTCTGGGATGACAGGCCAAGTTGTGGTCAACAGAGGCAGGATGGGATTATAATTTGCAATTTGCGAAAGGCCTGGGAAGTAGGGGATCAGCCAGGGAGCAAATTTTCCTTTGGCTGCATCAGGCAGCCCAGAGCACTGCTGTGCGTGGGCATCTTGGGGGTTTCAGAGCAGGGACCTCCTCTCGGTTGTTTTGAATGTGCTGATAGAAGAACAAAAGCTTTCAAGAAAACAAAGCCCAGCCCCTTAATGAATCAGGAAATGATATACAGCTTCAAACGCTTGCGTTCTCTCCTATGGCAAAGGACGCCTGGACTGTTGAAGGCGGCAGGTGCAGGTTGCTCTGTGGGCCTGGGGAAGGGTCAGTGCAGCTGTAACCTGTCCACCCCACATTCCCTGAGGCATGGTGATGTCTTGACAGGTGTTCCGACTGTTGCTCTTGATATGTCATGTCAGGACTGCCAGGCAGCTGGAGCCTGTGGGCCTGGGGCTTGGTCGCAGTTTCTTGGTTAAACACCTGTGGCTGCTATGACCCTTTGGCTGAGCCCCATTGCAGGCTGACAGGTCAGGCCTACTCAGATCACTTACATGGTGACAATGCTGCGGTCCTCTTCCTATTACTGTAGCTCTGCCGCAGGGGGACAGAGATTTTGCTGAGCAACAGTGCAAGTGACACCCAGTGCCTGGCAGTGGTATTCAGCAGTCTATTGCTTTGGTAGGCACGTAATCTTTGTCACCCATTCTGATTCCAGCAGCCAGATTTTCTTTGGGGGCATTCCTTCCAGCTGTTCAAGTTCTAGGGCAGTTACCCTTTACCCAAAACTGTATCAGTTATGGACCCATGACTCAGGTCAGCCAATCAGTTTGCTTTCCCCAGACTTGATCACTCAGAGGGCGAGATTCCTAGGGCCACGGTGATTGGTTCATGACTGAATAAGATCAATGAATCCCACTTCTGAAACTCAGGGCTAGGACTGTTTGGGAAAAGCAGTGTTCATTCTGTGGAATTGGAAGATGGGATGGTGAAGTTGAGGATACTTTGGGTCACAGAGGAGAGCCCCTCCCTTGCCCCGAGAATGAAATAAAAAAGAAGAGGATGTGAGTGATGGAGAGAAAGAGAGGCAGAGGCAGATTCCTGGGGATGTCATTTGACAACCTAATTCGGCTGTGTCCAAAACCAGCCTAGTCCTGAAGGATTTGCCTACAAAAGCAAATAAGAGCCTTTTTGAATCCAAATGATTAGAAATTGCATCTACTATTGAGTTCTGGTTCAAGCCAACTTAGTACTATTCATTGAGATCTATGTACGAACACAGACCATTTCAGCAAATCTCTGAATTGGAAATAATTATGGACAGATAACAGGGCAGATGTTTGGCCTAGCAATTAAGCCACTGGTTATGACACCTGCATCCCATATTAAAGTGCCAGGGAACAATACCTTGTTTTAGCTTCTGCCTCCAGCTTCCTGCTAATATAGACCCTGGAGAAAACCTGCGAGACAGACGTGATGGTTCAAGTCATTGAATTCTCCCACTTGGGAGACCTGGATTGAGTTCCTGGCTCCTGGTTTCAGCTCTGGCCCAGCCGTGGCTGTTGCAGCCATTTGAAGAGTAAACCAGTAAATGGGAGCTCTGTCTCTTAAATTAATAATAATAATAATAATTAAGAAATTATTATTTGAATTATATAAATGGAAACCCAGACCAGGGAGATTAAGAAATATGCCCAATGTAATAATAATTAGCCAGTGACACAAGTAGGATCTGAGCTGTGGTCTGTGATGCCCCGGTCCATGTTCTCACGGCTCTGCTTTCCTGCTTCCTTCTTTGCATGGCCACACTCTGGTCTGGAAGACATAAAGGCAACACACTGGTTATAGCAGGATGGATGCGGTTACTCCCTCCCACTGCAAGGATTGAGAAATAACAGAAACAATAACTCACACTAATGAAAGCAAAAGGAATGGATCAGAGTAAGGGTTAGCAAAGGTACCCTGAAGAACCAGTGTGGTTTTTGCCCAAGCTAGGCCTAGCTACCTGAATATTTCAGCAAAGAAGAAATGGGTTTGTCAAAAGAGGTGTCATCCAGCCATGGAAGCAAAGAGCAAGGGGGTCAAAGAAGAGAATCTGGGGGGTGTGCACTCTGGCACTATCCAGAAACTAGGAATCATCGCCACGGGGCTTCCCACTGGCCAAACTGTCCCTACAGGAGAGGTGTGAGGGGACAATGGCTCCAGAATCCAGTTGTCACCCTTACCATGAAAGGCATCATCCCCACTGGGGCTTCGTGCACTAGGCCCCTTGTCCTTCTGCCCTTAAATACCGGTTTCAGCCAACACCTTTAGTTTGAGGGGTGCCACTGGACATTATGACTCTTCTCATCATTTTTAAACCATTTAAAAACCTCTGCTTCCCTAGAGGATATGTCTAAGGAAGAGGAGTGTGCTTTCCACACACAGACATCCAAGGTTGCCCAGGGATGGCTTGATGTCATTCATTTTAAGTTACGTCAGCCTTCAGAGTCTGACTTGTTTTACCCTTGTGCAGCCCTCCCCCTTCTCTCTGCAAAGAGAGACTGATTACCCAGAAGCTAGCTAGTCTTTGAGCCCATGCATCCCTCAGTGTTCCATGAAATAATCACAAGGGATGCTGGTTTTGCAGAGTGAGTTGCACAGGAGCTGGCCTTTGGGAGATAGCTTTCCTGTGTGTGCTGACAAGGCAGGTTCCACAGCCCCTTAGACTCAAGGCCAGGCCTGGATAATGGCATAATAGCATTTGCCAAGCACTCTCATGTATACTTGTATGCCCCGGAAAAGAGGGGCTGAGCAGCTTCACAGACACAAAGAGCAACGTGCACTTTGGAGTTAAATGATCTTGAACTTTTGTCCCAGCTTCATCATTTCTAGCTACATGGACATGTTTCCCCACTCTCCATGCAATTGTTTCCTCAGGTAAAATGTGAGGATGATAACAGGACCTATGGTGTAGAATGGCTGTGAGGACTAAAATGGATAAGAAAGAAAAGGAATTCAAAAAAAAAAAAAAAAAGATTTAGCAGGTGCATCAGACACTGTTGCACTTGTTAACTGGGAGTGACTCCCTTGTTGCTGGCATCAAGGTGTCTCTGGTGGATCACATCCCTCTGTCCACATCCTTTTCTCTGTATGGTGGGTGCCTAAGCCTTCCACACGGTGAACAGGCCTCAGGAAATCTGGGGAATCTTGCAGAAAGAAAGTGCCTGGTCTTCTGGGTAGGTAGGTAGACCCACTTGGCCATGGGTTCCAGACTGGAAATGGCCCAGGTAGGATGGGTTGGGCCACATCATCAGGCCTGGATAAAGAATCAGAAGACAGCTCCAGCCCTCTTGCCAAAGGGAATGAAGACCCAATATAGCCATGTCTGTGCATTTTCTGATAGAAATCAAGAATCTAGATTTTGTTGTGAAATCTCTCACTTTTGACAATAGCGACTAATTTGAATTCTGCAGGCCTATCAACTGGTCTGGGGTGGGTGCCAGACACAAGCTTGAGGCTTTCATTTTTTTTTAAGATTTAATTTTTTTGAAAGAAGGGGACACACACACACACACACACACAGGTTTTCTATCTGCTGACTTACTCTCCAGATGACCACAATAGCCAGGAGCCAGGAACTCCATCCAGATCTCCCATGTGAGTGTCAGGAACCCAAGTACTTGAGCCATCATCTGCTGCCTTCTAGGTGCATTGGCAGCAAGACACATCAGAAGCAGAAGAACTGAGACTCCCAAGTGGCAGCTTACCCAGCTGTGCTACAACATCTGATGGGACCTGGATTGATGATCTCTACCTTAAAGGATGGCTGGGATTGGGGTAGAAAGTGTCTGAGTTTGGATTCTCCAAAAGCATATTCTATGACATGAATGCAGTGTAAGCAGTGTTTTGTGGGGTATGACCCAGGGGAACGTCAGTGGGGTGGAGAGGGAATGGGATAAGATTGAGAAGGCAGCCAATAAAGGGGGAGACATCTGGTTATCACCACAGGTGACTAGTAACTATAGCTTAATTCTGCAGGGGATTCTGGGAGCTGGTGTAGACTGCCAACTTCAGAGTTGTCCCATCTGAGGGCGGAGGGAGTTGTGCTGTATCTCATGCCCTCAGTAACACCAGTGCCCTCCTACTCCTCACCTTTCATAAGCCTGTGCCATATGTGTTTGGGAAGCCAGTGGAGGTGTCGGGCCTTTGCCTGCACGGATTGGCGACTGGAGATTGTGCTACTTGTACAGGCTGTGAGTGGGGGTGACCACAGTGTTCAGTGCGGGAGGGGCAAACGGAAGCAAAGTTAGCAGCAGCCACTGCAATGGCAAGTGTGACAGTTAGGGGTGGCTGGCAAAGGTCCTCCTGCAGACCGCATTTATCCCATCAGGGGAGCCTTCCAACATGTGCCTCCTGTCTCCTTCTGGGGCCAGAGCAGGAACTGAGGCAGAAAGATTTGCATTCCTGGCAGAAATGCCCGCTTGGCACACTTGCCTCTCGAGGCTGTGCCTGTCAATTACAGAAAGATCTAGGAGATTGCATTCTCCACCATTATCTTCCACTGGGGTCTCCAGTGGCAACTCTGCAACTGTTTTCTGCAGAGTCATTCAGCTTGTTTTATATCTCCTTAGCTGCCAAGTGTCATGTCATAAGCAATAAATAAATAAATTGTTGGCCTATATGGAAAGCATGTTTTGTCCAGATGCATATTTTGAAACTTTAGCCACGAAACACGAAAGTCGGACTGGAAGAATACATCCTCAAAGCTTGGGTGAAGTAGGCGTGCATGGAAAAGCCATTTGATTGGCAGGTGTTGCCACCCAGCACAGGATGTGGATTCTGCTGATAGGCCGGGGAGTGCTCCTTCTGAAACACCAAGCATATGACATGAGGCACACTTGCCAGTGTGTATGCTAAGCATGGGTGGGCCAACTGAACAGGCTGGGAGTAAAGAGGAAATCAGACTCCAAGGACTTCT